>NC_134410.1:98085608-98428733 GCF_038048845.1 Mixophyes fleayi | reverse complement strand
GAACTACAGGGTATGGGTAGGTTATACTGGTAATTAAATTGTAGGGACTGCTAGGTAATACTGGCTGTGTATAGTATTCTGGGCACCGCTTGATAATACTGGACACTTCTTTGATGTCCTCTTAAAAAGCAATATATGCGACCACACAGTTCATGGTGCACTTGGTGGCTGAAAGTCTGGCAAAAATGCTCCCATTCTGATTATGTTGTATATGGTGAGCGTCATCTGTCAGTCTCTCAGCTGCCCCCAGGCCCACAATTTCCCATGCAGTGCAACCTATTAAAGGAACAGTCCTATCTGCTACAAAACTTGATTTGTGCAAAATTTTACTTCACTTTCACTCACCTCTGCAGAAAATCTTTCTTCTGCAACAAAATGACATCTGACTCTGAAAGGTTGATACAAAATATTCTAATTTCTCTATTAATCAAGAAAGTTAAATGTATCAGTTTTTGTTTTAACAACAGAGCCATAACAGATGACACATAATCTAGTGTACAATAAATCCAAGGACATTTAATTATCTCCTGGTCAGGTTAACTGATGATCACATTCATTGATGGGAAATATATTCCATTTCAAAACCACATCCAGGTTCATCATTAGTACAGATGTGTCCTCATTTAAAATGAAAATTCTGTCATATCACGTCATGCATGGCATTAGGTAAAGAAAACCATCTGATGTTAAGCTGTCAGTAGACGGAATGCAGTGCAATAACAGTTTGCAGAAAGCAGGTGGCGCTTTTCTTAAACTGTGGTACATGAAACATGTGCCCATTGACATTATTGATTCCATGATAGTTATGCTTTCACTAGTAGTTCTCATCTTTTATTAAGCAAACTAACTCACCCTTAGTTAACAGTGATCCAGTATAATCTTCTCCACTACTCTCCAATACGGGTTGTCAGCTTTTCATAAAGACGCAGTGATTCCCAGCCCCCTCATTGACATCACTAATGTGTTCGCTGCACAATGAGCTAGGAGCAGGAAGTTTAAAAAGTAATTTCATGCAGTGAACTCTCGGAGACTGTGAATGAACTTTAAAGAT
This sequence comes from Mixophyes fleayi, assembly GCF_038048845.1. Lineage (NCBI taxonomy): Eukaryota > Metazoa > Chordata > Amphibia > Anura > Limnodynastidae > Mixophyes > Mixophyes fleayi. The sequence continues at coordinate 98,427,682 of NC_134410.1, read as the reverse complement.
TAGCCTGTGCAAAGCAGGCACCTATTCTAACAATATGTTTGCACTTAATAGCAACCAGATTGTCAGATTCTGACATCAGATGTTGGAGAGAGACTGGATTTAAACATGCTAGCATCATGCTGGAGAGGGTGTGGAGGGGAAGGCACCCTGGCCCAAATATGGTGCACTTGCCCCAAAATAGAACATTTTTGGAAAGAGATACATAATCTGATTGAAAAAATTCTCATGTCTGACTCCCTGACAATATTTCCTGTTACCTTCTCCCACACACAGTCTCTGATACTCTGAAACACACATGAAAGTTGATTGGATACATTCTTGTAGTGGTGGGATGCCTAATTGCACTTAATTGGAAGAAGACAGATCCACCCACTATTTAAATACTCATTCCAAAAATCTGTAAACACATAAAATGGAACATATTACCAGTATCATTCATAGCCTTCCCCTCCAGTTCTCCTCCACCTGGAACGCCTGGACCTCCTATTTCACAACAGACCTATAAGCTACACTCCTATCTCCTTCATTCACTTTCCGGTTTTCATCCCCCTACTACCCTCTACTAACAGCCCCCTGTCCTCCCTCCTCTCTCATTTCCTTCAATTACCTACTTTTACTCATCACCTCTTAGGACCCTCACCCAAAGGACCTCATATCTCCTCTTTACTGTATTGTTTATGATTTATATATATATTTATTTGTGAATAATGCTTAAATGATGTTTACATACATATATATTTATTATCATATTACCATTGGTCTCGATTGGACTCTGTATACCCCTTCCTTCCCTTTTATTTTTTGTATCCCCAAACAAACTGACTATTATTCACTCCATCTGGTTGGTTATTAGTGAAACAATACTCTCTCATTGGTGGCAATTATTTGTTGCTGCTAATTAACATTATTTTTTATGTTCTGTTTCGTTTTTATTTTATTATTTAGGTTAATTAAATAAATTTTGTGTTTTTATTTTTTTAATTGATTTTATTTGTGTATTTGTACCATTCATGGTGTGTCATGCAGAGTTCAATATGAGATTTAGATGTCATCTGCTCAGGTCATTGTTTTGTCTTGTTTGTTATTTATAATGAAGGATTAACACTGCATTCTTTGAACAGCTACATTTGAAACCTCTTTTGAATTTATTTATTCATTTGTTATCTATCAAATTTTCTTATTCACTATTTATTATTTACACAGAATCTGTACATATTCTTAGCTCCCGAGATAAAGCTGGTGGTTTTTGTTGTGAGATTACTGTCATGCTATGGGAACATTGGAGGTCATTTAGAAAACACACTTTATTTAACCACAGAAATATTTGTTTCTTGTACCATACTTTTTAGAAACAGAAAATTCTGAGGTCAGCAAAATTTTCATAACTTTCCCAAAAAATTATTTGCCTTCTTCTGTATGTCAGTGGAATTTGGCCTTGCCCAACCACATCAGTAGAAAGAATTGATTGTCATCGAGGGGCAGAATGGGAACTTAAAGTGGCCCTGGAAAAAATTCATGAAGTGGCTCATGTGGGCGGGACCAAATCAAGTGCAGGTGGGGCCAACACAAAAGTAGGCGGGATTTAGAACTACCGGAATTATAGTAACTTTTAGGAAAACCTCTATGTGATCACATAAGCCACAGTGGACCATTTCTAAAGCAATGCAGGACAAAACTGCCAGTCCAGTGTTATAAAAATACATGAATCCTTTTGCATGATCTTGTTCTGGTTTATGCCTCTATGCTCCAGCTTGTTTAGTTGTCTACTAACACATCCTTCCAATATTCCCTTTATAGAAATATATCTGACTTTGCTTAATAAGTTTAACTACTACGAAACATGTTGGCACAATCATATTTGATCAGTCTGCCAGAGTAGCATATGAGCACCTGACACATTGTCACATCTTCCCCAGATGTCATGAAATGCAAACAACCAGTCAAATCTCTCTCTTTAATATAAAAAATGTGTACTGTGTGTTTCAAAAAATGCATTAAAAATAATCCTTATAACAAATGCTTACCCAGTGCGATCACCACAAAGGTGAAATGCTTCTTCAAGCATTTCACCTTTCGTCTTCAAACACTTCTTTTGTAACAATTGTGTATGAGCCCTAAATGTGCTCAGTGATTAGTGGTGGTTTGAATTAATAACAGTGCAGGGTGGGTTGGCAGACAAGGACATAAGTGAAGGGGAGAGCTATACCAAGGGTTTGCGGGTGATATACTAAGTGCAAAAGAGACATGATTAACTATATTGTCAGTGCAATGGGGCTGGCCATATGTTCAACAAAGTGACCTGAGAATAGGACCAGCGCAAGGTAGAAGGCAGGCAATGAAATCAATGCAAGAACCACTAAAGTATCACCAGAGCTGGAAAAAGGCTCTGGGTGGCCTGGGCCACTTAAAACAGGGGGGTTATCATTTTAAATACATTTCAGACAAATACACAGGTAAAACTGTGTGCACTACTGTTAGGTGCACGCAGCTCTGCCTTAACAAGCAGTATAGTGTGAAGAGGGACATATTTCCCCAACTGTCTGTGCAGTTGGCCAAATCCTGACTGATCAAGACAGTCACCCAAATTTGGGTCTGCCCCACCAGATTCAGGACAGTTGGCAGATTGTTCTGCTCTCTCCTACCTGTTCTTGTCACTTTCACCACCTGTGGCTCCTGATTTCTTATGATCAGTTGCTACTTATCTGGATCCTCTAATGTTGGAGGCCCTATTTGGAATTAAAATGGGTACATGAAACTTAGTAAACTCCAACCATCCCTGGCATTAAATCAATACCACCCACATTTAATAAGTAAGCCTCTCTCCAGCCCCAACATGAAAATAATAATATTCACATTTGATAAATAGATCTATTTCCCTCCAATCGACTCTAACATTAAATTAATTGTATACACATTTAATAAATAGAACTTTTTCCCTCCAACCAACCCCAAGATTAATGAAATAGTATTCCCATTTAATAACTAAACCTATTTCCCTCTCTCAAAACAGCCGCAGTAAAAGATGAATAGCATTTACGTTTAATGTAAACATTTCCCACAACCATCCCCAGCATTAAATAATTATTATTCACATTTAATAAATAGACCTCCTCCCCAAACACATTCAATTAAGAGCCCCAAACCACCCAAGTATTAAATTAAAGGCCCTGTCACTCCATCTTAAATTAATAGGCCCCACAAATAAATTAAATTGCCCCACCATCACCCCACAAATAATATAGCACCCATTAAACAATTAGCCCCCACATAAACTCCACCAATTAATATCCTACCTCCCTGCAATATACTATGTACTTTTAAGACAGCCTCCATTTCCTCACACATTATACCAGCATACACACCTCCTTTCCTCATACATTTTAGCAGCATACACCCCGTCTCTTCACACATTACAGCAGCATATACCCCTCACATGTTGTAGCAGCCCGCTCTCCTTTCCTTCACACATTATAGAAGCCCCTTCCTTATAGTGTTGTATGTGCAGCCCCCTCCCTATAGTTTTATATATGTAGCCCCCCTCCCTATAGGTTTGTATAGGCAGCCCCCTCCCTATAGTTTTATATATGTAGCCCCTTTCCCTATAGTTGTGCATGTGCAGCCCATCACTAACCTTTAGGTGGAATGGCGAGTGCTCTTCTACAGTATTGCTACTCAGTGATCAGACAGACAGGAAGTGAAGTGAACACTTTCTGTCTGAGTGCACAAGCAGCCTCTGGCCATTCAGCAACAGGCAGCCTCATGATTGGCTGCCTGTTGCTTTCCACTGACCCCCAATGCCTTGGCTTTTTATTCTGTATTAAATACTGCATAGCCTTTAAAATCAGAAAATAAATATAAATGCATTTGACAAAATTATTGACACCCTAAACTTAACATTTGATAGCACAGCCTTTGGTCAAAATAATTGCAATCAACCATGTCCTATAGCCATGAATGAGGTTCACGCACCTCTCTACCAGCAGCTTGGTCTACTCTTCCTGTGCAAACTGCTCCAGTTCTCACATATTTGAAGGTGCCTTCTCCCAACTGCTGTTGTCAGATAAGAACAGAAAAATATATATACAAGCTGTGTTTATCAATCAACCCTAAATGATATATAGAACAATACCAAATATTTTAATAAAAATAATACCACAGCAGATGTCTAAAATAAATAATTTAAATTGTCTAAAAAAAAAATAGATGTGATATGTTAACAATATAGCAATATAAAAAGAGAGGTCAGAAACATATGCAACAAATGGACCTAAGCTGACACAGTATATTAGATACAACATTTCAAATTGTCCAGTCTCGAAATTAAATACAATATTCATGCAGAACCTGATTAGCAGGACATATGGGGGAAGTAGATCAGAACTAGAAGATACCTCCAATCTTTATTGCCAGTCATTGTAGGTGGTATGTGTATCTCACCAGTCCCACACAGAACACAGTTGTTCCATTTGAAATCAAGAAGTCAGAGCACCATTATCTGCAACCCGCCACAAGTTTAAGCTACTTGGGGGTAAATTTATTAAGCTGCGGGTTTGAAAAAGTGGAGACATTGCCTATAGCAACCAATCAGATTCGAGCTATCATTTAATTAGTACAATCTACAAAATGACAGATATAACCTGATTGGTTGGTTTAGGCAACATCTCCACTTTTTCAAACCTGCAGCTTGATAAATTTACCCCTTGGTCTTACGATAGTGATAATTGATGCATATTTTCACTAGGCTCCTTTGTATCAGGGAGTTTGTAAGTAGTAATCTAATGATTTAAAGACATCTGCAGTATTAAAATAATGATCAATCAAATATCTCCTAAAAATTATATTACAATCATTATAACAATTATAAAGTATATTGTAAAAAGGATATGACTTGGCCAAATAGATTTAAAGAATGGAGATTCTATGATATTAGATCACAATGCAGTAATATTATGATAGTTTCGTATAATAAGCTCTAATTCAGACAGTTTATTTCACCTAATTCAGCTCACAGAGGGGAAGCTCTGTCCTGCATTTTCGATACAAGTTTCTTAGCACTTGAAACAGTGTATCCTGGTCAAAGACACAACATTTGTTGTTTTCAAAGCACAAGTTGATTTCCCATGCAAATTATGACACCTCAGTCATCTCACAGAGGGGAAATTTTATCTTGCTCAGTTGGTACAAATTTCTCAACAACTTCATACACTGAATTCTAGGTAAAGACATAACATTTTTGTTTTTAAAGTTCATATTGTAGCATTTGCATAAACAAAGCAAATATAACATAATATATATATATATATATATATATATATATATATATATATATATATACATACACATACATATACATATATATATACTGTTTGGATTATATGAAGTTTATGTAGTCACAGTTTATTGACATGGCATTTGCATCTTTTTTTTATGTTGTTTATTGTGTTTCATTGCTCAGATAATGATTATTTGTGTGTGTGTATATATATATATATATATATATATATATATATATATACTGATATCCAACATTGTTTTTGGTTATCTGTGTTGGATTCTTATCGCTGTACATCCATATGAACATCATTCATGTGTTACTGTTTATTGAATAAACACTTTTTATAATCCATCTTACAGAACCATTATTGGGTGGTCAGTTGGTTTAGTTTCCAGCGCTGTTATTTGTATTTTTCGCAAATCACCTATTACCTGCTCCACTCGTTAGTGGTAACTACTGCAGTTCATCGCTACCATCTCTCCAAATGTACTGCTGCAAATCATCTATTAACTGCTCCACTCATTAGTTACTATTGCAGATCATCGCTATCATCTCTCCAAGTGTGCTGCTGCAAATCACCTATTATCTCTCTATGGACTATCACTGAGCATCAATCAGTACTCCCAATCATTTGTGGCTAACTAGTGCCTTCCTTCTTCTCTGTACTCGGTTCTCTATCGCTGCACACTAGGAACTCCCCTAGAGGGCCGCAATCTACAGGGTGGAAGCAGCTAAGCCTAAATTCCCTTGCGGGAATCTCTGGTGGAAATTTTGAAGTACCAGCAATCCCAGGCAGAACAGAAGGACCCCACTCATCCTAGTGAATCCTGACAATCATATTTTCCACATTTTGAGGAAGTTGTCTCCAACGCTGATCGCTGACAAGGTTCCTAACTATATTGAAAACTCTTTCCGAGTACACACTGGAGGGTGGGCAGCTTAGGCAGTGCAAAGCGAGTTGGTACATGGGTCTCCAAATTCCTTTTATTTCTCCCAGTATGTAAAGAGACTGTCTGATGTGTCTATTTCTAAGGTGTCGTTAAAATAATCCTCCACCATCCTTTGGATGTTGATAGTAGGATCAGGTGGAGTTACGGCAGAGATGTCATGTTTGTTGGTTAATTCTTTTAGACCAGACCAGGGGCTAGATTTGCTAAGCTGCGGGTTTGAAAAAGTGGGGATGTGGCCTATAGCAACCAATCAGATTCTAGCTTTCATTTATTTAGTACCTTCTACAAAATAACAACTAGAAACTGATTCGTTGCTAAAAGCAACATCCCCACTTTTTCAAACCCGCAGCTTAGTAAATCTAGCCCCAGATGTCAAAATGTTGTTCTGAGTCATCTGCATCATCCCTTTGGAAAGCTAAGTTTTTTATTAGCAGCAGTTGACTGAGAAACTGAAGGAGGAAATGCCGTCCTGTCGCGTAACACTTGAGCTGTCATCTTGCTCACCAGGAGCTCCTTGCATCTCTTGAGATCTGGCTAAGTTGGAAACAAAGAGAAGACATAGCTCTTAATCCTAGGATCAAGCACAGTCGCCAAAATGTAGTGATCCTATTTCAAGATTTTGATTACTCTTGGATCCTGCTGAAACGAATAAAGTACTTGATCTAAAAGTCCGACATACATTGCATTGTTTCATCTCCTCCTTCAGTTTCTCAAGCTGCTTTTCCAAAATTCTAATTAAGGGAATCACTTGACTCAAGCTAGCAGTATCTGAACTCACTTTACAGGTGACTACTTTGAATGGTTTCAACACCTTGCACAACATGGAAAGTATTTTCCACTGCGCTTGACTAATATTCATCCCCCCTCCTTTCCCAATGTCATGGCTTGTGGAATAAGCGTGGATGGCTTTTTGCTGTTCCTCCATCCGCATAAGCATATACAGAGTGGAATTCCCCCTACTCACCACCTCTTGCTTAAGTTGGTGGCAGGGCAAATTAAATTGCTCTTGTAGCTACTGCAATCTCCTACATGCTGTTGCCGAATTTGGGAAATGTTGAGATATTTTACAGGCCACAGAGAGCGTCTCCTGCACGTCCCTGTCATTTTTTTTAAAAGCTTTGCACCACCAAGTTTATTGTGTGAGCAAAACAGGGAATGTGATGGAATTCACCCATCTGTAATGCTTGAACAATATTGGTGGCGTTATCAGAAATGACATCCTGAGGAGAGTCCAAGCGGGATAAACCATGTTGCAATGACATCCCTTAGTTTTTGGTAACTGATTGTCAGCTGTATGCCTCTCAGTAAAGCCGGTGATACACAGAGTAGCCTGCCTCTGAAAAATGTGACATACTTTTGTACATGCTGCTGCTGTTCCTGCTGATGAAGGCGAATCACCAACCCAGTGGGCTGTCACAGTCATATAATCTTTAGTTTACCCAGTTCCGCTTGTCCAAATATCTGTGGTTAAGTGTACAGTTAATAGAATGGCATTTTGTTGCCTAATAATTATATTTTTATGAACCTTCTGGTAGAGGTGAGGAATAGCTTTTCTAGTAAAATGGTGTTGTGATGGAATTTGGTAACGGGACACAAGACCTCAAGTAAATGTCTAAACCAGCTGCATTAATAGTGGATATTGGACGCAGATCTAATACTAGAATAGTCGCCATGGCGTCTCTGATCCGCTTTGCGACTGGGTGACATCTTTCATACTTGCTTCCTCTTGCAAAGGATTGTTTAACAGTCAATTCTTGTAAACTACTAGTAGTCTTCTTCTTGGTCTGCTTCTGGGAAGAAGATTCACCCCCAGCAGCAGCAGCAGCAGTGGGACTAATGCTCAAGAATTCTTCTGAGGAAACCAGGACAGTGGAGGATTCATCTAGCCTTAGTTACTTGGATGCAGGACTAATTCTGATCGCTACTGAGGATAATGATGAGGACGGTGTTGTGAGTGTAGATTGCAGGTGTTGGGATCTAGCTTAGAGAAGGGACCTAGCTGATGATGTACTGCTTTTTGAGGTTTTTTTAACATAAGTTTCTGATTTTCTCAACAGCTTGCCATGAACTCGCATTAAATGGCGTAACATGTATGAAGTTCCTAGATGGTTAAGGTCCCTACCTCTACTGACTGTCACTTTACAAATGCTACAAATGGCTAGATAACTGTTGTCAGGATTTATGTACAAACAATTCCACACATAAGAGGTGGATTTTTTGGTCTTATACCCAGGCCTGACAATATCCTTCTTATTATCACATGCAAGAACTGCTTCCACTGGTGCAGGACTTATACAAACAACATCATCCTTATTAGCGCCCTCGTCAACTACACAAATATTCCCCTCATCCTGTTGCAATTCCAAAGTGGCATCCTTAATTTGTGTATCACCGGCTACACTTGGGCTGTTCAGGCTCACATCTGCAGAAATGCTGAAAGATATCTTCTTTCTGGGTACACTATCAGAAAGGTGAGGATTACACTTGTGGATAGACTCTCCTCGGGGATTTGTGTAATTTCTGAATCTGAACATACATTTCACTCTAATGTCTTACTGTTTTCTTCCAGCTCGGCTTTTACACGTAAAACTAGTTGGACACCACTTTTGGAGTCTGAATGACAAGGTCTGGCTTGGTCATGACTGACCTTACAAGAAGATGCCTCAGTGACAGCTGCAGAGCTAGCACTCATAGAGAAAGGTGAAGGCCTTATTCTTTCCCTGCCACTGCGTATATAGAATGGCATGATGGCAATTTTATTTTTTTCTGCAGCTAACCTTTTTTTCTTGACCAAGGTAAAAGGTGTTTTTTTACATTTTTGTTTCCCTACTTAAAAACACTATGCACTTTAACATAGGCTTTAGCAGATGATGTAGAGGGATTACTATCATCATGACTGGTGCCAGCAGCTGTGGAGAGAAGAGGTGTTTGTTTCTTCTCTGACTTCCAGAAGCCTGCAGGGTAGTTTTTTGCCTATCCCAGACTTGATGAGCCTCCTGGGGCAGCATTCCAGGAGAGTTGCCTGCCTACCGGGCCTGTTCCGGGCCTAGGCCTAGATTCATCCAGGATCCCTGATAATCAGCTTCCCAGCATGAGTGGTGTTACTGCTGGTGAAAATGCAGTAAAGGCCCTGGCTTCAACACCTCTGGGTGACAAAACAACAGACCGTGATCAAAATAAAGCTGAAGTTAAAGCTCCTGGCACAGTGCAGCCTGTGGAAGAAAAGAGGTAACCCCCTGTTTTTAACTTACCACAATAGAGGGAGAGAATGGTTCAGGGGGTGGGCTGGATCCTGAGCTGGAAGCACCTGTTTCATCCAGTCAGGGTGGTCAGGAGGCTGAAGCCTTGGGGGATGCCTGGTCAGTGCCTGACTCCAGAAAGTATCTATCCTGGGGAGACAGAGTGGATCTGCAGGAAGAAGTACAAAGTGCAGAGACCTCAGTTGCTTGATTGTAAAAGAATTGCTAAAAAGAAGCTAAAGAAAAATAAGTTGTTTACCCGTGACAGAGTGGAAATGCAGAGGGCTATTGATGAATTGGCGGATAACCTAAAGTATAAAGAATCTCACCTGGAGGAGTTGCATAAGATAATGGCATATTACTAGCAACATGTCAGCAATCCAAGGGAGAGTAGTCAGCTATTAACATCTGCTGATTCTTTTACTACTGATCTGTCCCAAGGTATGATACAGCTGACAGTGGGTCATGCATGTGAAGCTGTAAAATGTGTGGATCCTGTCTGTTTAAATACAACCTCACAATCTGCCTCAGTCCCTCTGCCTGCTAATATCCCTGTGGAAGAGCTGGAAAATATGGAAGGAGAAAATGCCCTTTATTCATCCATAGGGGCATTGAAAGAAGGTGTAACATTGTGGTCGTGAGTGCAGTAGGATCTGTAGTGGGCCTTACAGTGACTAAAGTAAAAGAGTCACCTGATGTCCAAGCTGGTGGTTTGTCAGCGGCGGCTGGGAGCACTGAAGGGTCTGTAGTTTGCCCTGTTGTACCTCAGTCAGGGGTCACTCCTCTCCCTGGTGGTCCGGTGGTAAAATTCAAAACCCAAGATGGCGGCTTTGGTGCGACCGGAAGTATGGCGCAGTCTGTAGTGGACTCTGTTGTATCTGTGTCAGAAGCTAACTGTGTTGTGCAGCAGGAGGAGGCTCAGGTTGATCTTGCAATGAGTGAGTCTCTTGGAGAACTAATGTCTGCAGCATCCAAAGTTACCACAGGTATAAATAAACTGAGTTCAGAGACTGAGGCAGCAAGTGCTTTGGACACTTAGATGAGTGGTGAGAGACTTGCATTTGCTAGTTCACCTAGTGCTGGTACTGTGTCTGTGCAATCAGTCTTTGGGCGGTTACTATTGAAAAATTACCCAGTAGAGCTCAGTGTGTAAAAGATATTGCAATTATCTATGCTATATCTGTGGCTGCTGCTATGCCTAGGGGTGGGGGTGGGGAGATCCCTGATCCTGCAGTTACTTCTTTAGAGCCTCAACCTGGGACTTCAGGTGATGTGGGTAGGCCAGCCCTTGTGTCATATGCTGGGGTATTAATAGGGAAGCGGGAGATGATTCCATAGCCTGTGTTAGGAGGAGTGCCACCAAAACAGCAAAATGTTGTTCAATTAAAGGTAAATAGACCCCCCCCTCCCTCTAGGCCTGGTTTTCTTAATCAATTTTTTACACTGGGCTTTGTAGCTAGTGATCTGTTTGCTTGCATACACCATGTAGGCTCTCCTGAGTATGACATTTGTTTTTCCACCTAGGGGGTCTTCAGGCATTCTGGAACATATGGGGTTCTGTTAAAAGGCAGAGTCCCTGGCTAAGATATAGGGCCTACACAGTTACTAGACAAGAGCAGGTTAGGATTACAATACTAGTCCGTAACAAGTCTTTTTCAGTGGCAGATCTGTCCTTTTGGGTTAAACGTTACCCCATGTCTGGGGTGGGGCCTGGTCCACGACTGTACGGCTGCGGCAGAGTGAGGGGCATACTCTGCATCTTCCATCTGCAGCCTACATAGGTCGGGATAGGACCCAGTGTTTCTATCCCGGGCAGCCTCATTTATGCCACTGGTGTGGGTCTTTTCGGCACCTTAGCAATAATTGTACAGAATTGAAGTGTTCTCTGTGTCAGGGGCTAGGGCACACCGCAAGGGATTGTAATGCAATTAAGCACAACCTTTGTGGTGAAGATGGCCACCCATAGAGTAGATGCCCACTGGCGGAGCATAATTAATTCTCTTCAGTTGTAGTTCTCACTGTGACCCCGTCAGTAGTGAGCCCTGTGGTTGAAGAGGGAATAGTCTTGCAACAAAGCATGGAGGGTACTCTGGAGCGTGTAAGGGAGGAGGCTGTGCAAGGCAGATCTCAGTATAAGGCACATGCTACTCCCGATCAAATCTCATAGTCCGAAATGGAGATGGAGAAAGAGGAATGGACTCTAGTGGGCAAAAATAAAAGGAGGAAGCAGTTGTCCAGCAAATCGGGGGACATTGTGGTTGTAAATCAGTTTCTGGTTATTTCCAGTGAAGAGGAGGAAGAGGGAGAAGTGGTTAGGGACATAGAAGGTGATTTGAAAATTAGGCCTAAGCATCAGAAGAAGAAGGTGAAGAAGTTACCTTGGAACCCCCCTCAGTTACAGGTGGAGGACCTCCCTGTTGGTGTTGGGGTTGGGTTAGTGGTACGAGGAGGCAAGGGGAAGGGTAGGGGGAAGAGGCAGCCAGATTACTCAGTGGTCCCTTTGACATCTAGGATGGATCCTGTTCTTGGAGTTGCTCCAGTTCCCTTGACCCTTAACACTATAATGGCAGGGGAAGTACCCACCCATGTAGAGACTCCAGAGGTTAGTACTCATTCAGGCATTTCCTTGGGTACAATTGCTGATCCTAAGCCCCTTAAGGGCTCTGCTGAAGAGGAAGTCATAGCTAAATCCATCCCCCCTGATAAGGAACAGTGTAATGGTGGGCCAGGTGTGGTTGACAGTTCCAAAAAGAGTGTTGGAGGGAGGACTCAGGTTTCAATGCCTCCTTCAAAGGAGTTGAGGAAAGAGCTGGTCTCCTCTGTGGGACACAGCCAAAATAAGTAAAGTGGAACTAAGTGGGCCCTTTTCTATAACCTAGAATGATGGCTCCCCAACCTATTAGATTTGCCACCATTAATGTGGCATCTATAATGTCCGAACAAGCTCGCTACATGGCCTATAGTTTTTTTGACACGCTTGAGGTAATTTTTTCATTTTTGTAAGTGACTAGAGTAGGTCGACTGTCGGACCTCCACAAAGCCAAGTATTGGTCTCTTGCGGCCGAGCCGTACGGTGGAGTGGCGGCACTTTTTACCGGCATGGTAACTATTCAGCGGGTTATAGAATTTGAAGTAGGTAGGTGTATGATTCTAGATGTCACTCTGAAGGGGTGCGATCTTAGGTGAATTAAAATCTATGCCAGTCCGCAAACTAAGTGGGGCAGGAAGTGCTTTTTCAGAGAGATAAAGCCTTACCTTTTTACAGCCCGGCAGGTAGCTTTTGGATGTAATTTCAACACCATTATTAGGCCCAAAAACAGGGAAGGATCCATTTCTATTCTGGGCTACGATTCCCTTTTTCTAGTTAGCATGGTAAGAAGGGCAGGTCTGGTGCATGTGCACGTTCGCCATTCCCCAAACCTCACGGGTTTCACCTTTTTTAGAGGTAGGGGTAGGTCTAGAATAGATAGGTTTTTGTTAAGAAGGGTTCTGCGACTTCAACACCTGTGCTGAGGCCTGTGGAGTTCTCCGATCACTTTTGTCTGTGTTTCAGCTTGAACGCCTCAGAAAGGAAGGGGCCTGTGGTGCCTGAGCCCTGAGCTCCTAAAGGAGGATGAGATTAGATAGTCCTTTAGGGACTTCTTTGAAACCCAGGAATCACTTTTGGAGGCAGGTTGGAGTAGGTCAGAGTGGTGGGAGGTTTGCAAAAAGCGATCTCTGAGCTTCTTCTGCCGCCTCATAAGTCACAGAAACTTGGTAAAACTTAATACCTACTCAGCTTTGAGGTGGAAACTTGCTTTTCTGATCTCTGAAGAGGGAGACGGTGGGGAGATCTCCGGGTAAAGGCTTGGTTAAAGGAGTATCAGTATGATAAGTATGCTTCCTTAGTTCTGGAGAGGGATTATGGTCAATACCACTCGCCAGACCCCTACCAGAGCTGTAGGAAGTTGATCAATGCTAACGAGGTGAGAGAACTGTGTGATGAGCAGGGTATCTTTCAAGAGTCTCGGGAGGGCATTCTTGGCATCATTGGCTCTTTCTACTCTGGCCTCCTCTCTGAAAAATCACTTGACAGAGGGAAGATGGAGAAAATTCTGAAGGAAACTCCTGGTGTGAATAACCTGCATGCTGCGCTTGACACCCTGGATGGTGATATAATGGTAGATGAGGTCAAGGCTGCCATAGACAGTCTGTCTATGAAGAAGTCCCCAGGACCGGATGGCCTGACATTCGAGTTTTATATGACCTTTGTCGACAACTTGGCCCCTCGCCTTATGGAAGTATTTAATGAGTGTCTGGGCAAGGGTTTACTCCCTCCTTCAATGAGGACATCTACCCTTATAGTAATGTCCAAGGGATCGGACCAATCCAAAATTGAGTACTGGCACCCCATCACCCCTTCTTAATGTGAAACGCAAGATTCTGGCAAAAGATTACAGACCTGTTTCTTCTTCTCAGCATTGCACTGTGAAGAGTCGTAGCACCTTTAGTGCTGTCCTTGGTGTCCGGGAGGCTGTTGAGCAGTGTCGTGCTGAGAAGTGGGGAAAGTATTTGCTGACACTGGACCAGTTGAAGGCTTTTGATCGGGTCAATCATGAGTATCTCTGGTGTGTACCTGACAGGTATGGGCTGCCAGAGCGGGTGGTCAATTGGATTAGTGATCTGCAGGCAAGCCGAGAGCTTCCCGCTTGTGAATGGTTGGGTAGGTCCTACTTTCTCGGTGAGTTCGAGAGTCAGACAGGGATGTCCCCTGAGCCCCCTCTTGTACGTGTTTGCAATCAATCCCTTCATCAGGAGCGTGGAGGCGACACAGTGAGAGGGGTGCAACTGAGCGCGGGGAAGCCGTTGAAAGTGGTGGCTTACGCAGATGATGTCACGATCATGATTTCTGATGTGAATGAAGCGAAAGACGTGACGGTTGATATCTGTACATATTCTGAGGCCTCAGGGTCCAGAATCAATCAGGATAAGTATGAAGCTTTCTGAATGAGGGAGGAGGGTTGGCATTTCGATCTTAAGGACAGTCTTCCCCAGGCGAGCGAGGAGATTAAAATTCTTGGTATCCGATTTGGCCCTGGTGATTATGCCAAGCGAAATTGGATGATTAGGCTGGAAGTAGCTTCCACTAAAGTGGTACACTGGAAAGGATGGCATTTGTCTCATAGGGAAAGGGTGGACTTGATCAAGACTTACCTGATTCCAGTCTTTTTGTATGTCAGCTATGTATGCCTTTTGCCAGAATCTTTATTGGCAAGTGTTCTTCCAGATGCTTTGAGGTAACAGGCTGAACCTTGCTAAGTGTAGCGTGACCTACAGATTGAGGGGGGAGGGGGGCCTGGGTATGGTAAACCCAGTGCTCTTCTTTATGCTCACCTTTCTTAAATTACACCTGCACAGTCTCATCTTGGAGACTCCCCCTCGATGGGTAGCGGGATTTCGTGCCTGGGTGCATCCCTTCCTCAATTCCTGGAGAGAGAGGAGCGGTAAAGAGCTTTCAAGTTCCACATGGTTACTTCCCGGCCTACGTGAAACTGGGTTTGAAGATGACAAGCAAATAGCAACTGGAGGTGGGAGAGGTCAACAGCTCCTTTAGAAGGGAGTTGGAGAGGAGAGTCTTCCGGTCTCACTTCTGGGAGCCTCTGTCACTAGGGGACTGCCAGTGTCTGCTCAGATTAAATAGCTCTGATCACTGATCAGAGGATGCTACTGAACTCTATGATAGATGAAACCTCAAGGTAAGAAATGCGGATGATCGTGGCTGCCCACGTGAGGAGTGTCCAGGGGAGGAGGAGAGAATGGATCATTTCTTGTTGAGGTGTCCTTTTAACATAGAGGTTTAGGATAGGGTCTCGCGTGTCTTGGGCACCCCTAGTCTTTCGGGGCTTAGCTACCCTGAGTGGGTTTATGGGGTGCTCAAGAGGTTTAGGGTTTTTGATTTGGTCACTCTGTTTTTAGCTACATTAGTGGTTAGGTATTACACGTGGAATGCACAGTGTTTAGTGACAATCCACAAGAAAGTTCTCCCTTGCAAAGAGGTGGTGGGAGATATTCTTCACGAGGTTAGGAAGATAAGGGATATGTAGAGGCAATGGATGAATGCTGCGAGCTGGGCCAGGCTTTGGCGTGGCTTGAAACCCCCTTAGTGGGTTGCGGGAAATCTAGGACCTCTCCATCTATTGGCTTTCTATTTCTTCACCTCCCAGTAGATTTTGATTGGTTCCTTTTTTTTGGGTAGGTGCTTGCATATTTCTAGGCATCCTATTTAGTTCCACTATGCTTGTTTTTAGTTTTGGCACAGTTAAAGTTTGGTTTAGCATTAAAGTTGTGATTTATTGTGGCGCATATAACCAGTTTACTTTAGCCATGAAAGCCTATGGACTTTTCTATTTTTATGGACTTTATTTATTTTGAGCATGGACTTTTTTATTGGGATATGGGAGGGGTTTCGTTATTGTAAGATTGTTGTGTTATTTATTTTGTTGCAAGTTTTTCAAAATAAAAAATCAGCAGCTGCTTGGTCCTCCTGGTCTTCTGTGTACTGCTGTGAATCCATTTTGAAAACACTTTTTAATAGATTTGTGTGTTACCTATATAACACCATACAATTTGACTGCAGATTTAGACCAAGACTGACAGCCCTATTATTTATATTTCAGCAATGACAATTAGCAATGGAGTAATGGAGCTCTCCTCTTTGTGTGTTACCTATAAAACACCATACAATTTGACTGCAGATTTAGAAGACCACGCCTATCAGCGCTATTATTTCTATTTCAGCAATGACAATTAGCAATGGAGCAATGGACCTCTCCTCTTTGTGTGTTACCTATAAAACACAGTACAATGTGACTGCAAATTTAGAAGACCAAACCTTCCAGTCCTATTATTTTTATTTCAGCAATGACAATTAGCAGTGGAGCTCTCCTCTTTGTGTGTTACCTATATAACAGTACAATGTGACTGCAGATTTAGAAGACCAAGCCTTCCAGCCCTATTATTTGTATTTCAGCAATGACAATTAGCAATGGAGTAATGGAGCTCTCCTGAATGTCACTGGAGAGTTTGAAGAACGCTGCTACCCCTCCTCTTTCTTTTCTACCTATGACGCTGCCCAAATGCACTAGAGACTGGCAAGAACGTGCTACCCCTTCTGTGTCCCTCTGTGAAATGGAGCTGGATCGCCGTGGAGGGCGGTACTTATAGCATCCAAAACTTGCGAGATCCGACGACATAACGATGATGTTTGCCTCATTTTTAATCTTGAAGAACTCGGATCTGTAAGTTTGGGTGTGTTCAGTTTTCGGGGAACCGAGCATGAGTATCTCTAGTTCCTCTAAAGTGTAAATAGTTGTAGAGGGGCACACATGTAATGTGCACAGGAAAAGGAGATGCAATTATAATGTATAACATTGCAAACCCACAGCAACGGTAGCATGTTTAAAATCCTGGACAGCAAGGAAGTAGTCTGCTTAGGGTGAGCTGTCAGAATGTACACATATAGGGTGCTCCTTTTGCAGATGTTATTATGTTCATGGAGCAAAGCATTGTGTGCTGCTGACAATTATCTTGGATGCATTACAAGTTTTACAAAATGCTGAAAGCCTAAAAGTCAGTAACGTCAAAATTGAAATGTCAATGTGCCCAGTAATAAGTTTGAAAAGGTTACTTAGAGAACAGACGTGCTAGCTAAAACATTTATTAGATGTAAAGGTATGATATTCAGCTAGAATGCTGCAATTAGCTTCCTGAACCCTGATAAAGAAATACTAAAGCAAGTAAAAAATGTAGATTAGCCATATTATGTATTAAATTAGTCTGGTTGCTCATTTTCCAGTGGTTTTGAGTCTTTTCTGGCTAGGATGGATACTACAAACCTTCAAACAAGGCTAAACATTCTTTATTCTGCTCACATCGTTTATACCAACTTCTCAATTGAATTAATCTGGGGTGAATAAAGTTATTGATGTCATATTTGGTTTTTTTTATCATCAATTACTTAATTTCATTGCAGGTCAATTGAAATAGGAAATGAGTAGGCAAAACATGAGAATAGCAATTTGTCTCCAGTTAAAGGGTTATGTTATGAGACTTATGATAGTGGCATAAAGTTAAAATTGAAGTCAGTTGAATAATTTTTCTTTTGATCAAAAAGTGCCTTTATAGAAAATTAAATAAAATAATACAGAATAGTAGGAATAATAATACATTGTTCAATATGAAAGCCAGTTTTAAATCTGTATGATGGTAAAATTAAAAGTGTTCTGTAGGGAATCATGAGAATTATAGGAGTTTCAGAGGGCGGTCAGTGAAGATTAGAGGATGTGGAGTCGCTGACCAGGGTCAAAGTTTGATTTAATTCACAATTGTCTTTGTGATCTGGGCTCCATTTTGACTAAGGCTGGGCACACACTAAAAAAACTTTTGACCAATTTGTTATCTCTAATGATTTTACAAACGACTGAAGTTCCAATCAGTCTGACGTACATGCGTTCACATTATACACAATTTACCTTCAGATCTGTGCTATTCATCTGGTCCTGTAGTCGTTTAGAGAATGACAGCAGATTATTCATTAATTTATTCATTCATTCATGCTTGCCACACTGATTAACCGCCTTGTTATAGCTATTAACATGTCATTCCAAATTTCGACTCTGAAACAAAATATTCAGTCTCAGAATGAACGGCGGATTATTCCATGTACAGCACTCTCTACATTTATTCACCAGGACATGTTCATTGCCGGCATTGGCTGAAAAGATCATGACTCTGTAAACTCTATGGAGATCGTGATCGTGATTGCATACACACTGCAGGATCGGAAGGTGGTTGGAACGAGATTATTAGTTTTACCGACCAACCAAATGAACCGACGATCCGCGCTATGGAACGAATATAGTTCATTGTGTAAGAATACACACTACTGCGATATCAGGCCAAATAGTTGGTTTACAGGTATTTGGCCCAATAATCAGCTGTAAATTCTGTAGTGTGTACCTAGCCTAACTAATATCATAACTAGATGTGTCTTGTGATCAGTAAATATAGATACTTTATAAATGTGCATTTTAAAACAGTTTAGATGGTTGCAAATTAGATATGATGTGCATTTATGCAATAAGCTCAAAGCTTTTAGATTGTAAAATGTCACTAATGGAGCTACTATCCCTTCTGGGTATAGAGGCACCCAGCTGACTGGTGTCCCGAGGAGCTTGCTAACTGTTGTTTGCGCCACTAGGATGTGCCGTAGGTGCATAGGCCGTTCTCCTAGGAAAAAGCTGCAAAGGGTTAACTTGGGGCAGAATCTGGAATGTCAGGCTCCCACTGTGATTATGCCCATTTGTTATGTCAAGTGGGAAACCTTTAATCTTCACAGAGCTCCCTAAGACTCCCATAACTGACCACCACAGGGGCCTGCGGTAGCGAGCCATTCATTGGAAGGTGAGATGACCTAACTCTATAAGCAGGTACTCAGTCTGGCACTGTATCATTATCTAAAATAATAATCATAATCCTTAGATTGTACGCTCCTCTGAGCAGGGCCATCTCTCCCCCTGTTTCCACCACTTCTAACTCTGCTCTCCAGCTACTTAGCCCTCCTCCTCGAGGGTCCTCCACCCCACGTCCACTCTCGCTCCCTCCTCCCCCCTGGGGGTCTCCCTGTCTTCCGCACCCCCCTGCTTGGGCCCCGTCGTTTGCGGATCCTCCCTCCCCCTTCCCCGCCCTCTCTAGCTGTGCATTGAGCGTACTGAGTTGCTGTGTTTACTGTACTGTGCTGTCTCCCATTGTATTGTGATTTTGTTTGTCTCTGTACGGCGCTGCGGATGCCTTGTAGCGCCTTATAAATAAATATTAATAATAATAATAATAATAAAATCTGTCCTGCTGAAGTCACTGCCATAGATATCTGACCGGATTTAAGAGTGGACCTCATCCTACAAGATCATAGATATAAAGAGCGTCCTCAATGAGCACATAAGGTTGCATACATGCAGACCAGCTACACTAACCTGCAGGGCTAACATTACTCTGGTATCCTCACAGTATGAACTATCTTATGTGTGTTATCTTAGAAATGTATAAAACAAGCACTTTATATTGTGCAATGCAAAACAGACAATGCCCAGGAATTATATGTTAGTGAGAGATCCCAAATAGTATTTATTTAAAAAAAAATTGCTAACAAAATGTGCTGGGCTGTGTGCATGGATATACAAGACTGTGCCATATTTTAGGAAATATGCACATATGATAGGTGGACCTAAGAAGGAATAGACAGACATTCATTTGTACTATAGGCAATATGCAAGATGTACATTAATGATGAAGAGGCACTTGCCATACGACTCGTACTGGTCGTATCATCAACATGGCACCAGCCTCTGCTGAATCCGGAGTTTTTTTAAATGACCTAGGGGACTTGACCAGTCCAATACAAAAATACATTTTGGTACAGTGAACCTCTAAGAAAGGTAGAGTCTAGAGTCTGCTATCTTGCATTATTTCCTGCACTACTGTGTGCCATTGCATATTTTATGTGTACATTGTCATTTTATGGTATATACTATATATATATATATATATATATATATATATATATATATATATATATATATATATATATATATTGTGGAAAATATGCCTCCTTGCCACTATAAGGGCTCTGATAAAAAGACAGCTAGTCTGCAGCAGCAGGCTACAGACAGGGTTAAAGGTTCCCTGGGATTTTAGCACATGCACACACAGGTGTTCCACATGGGTGTGACTGGTTTTGCTTTACTCTGATTTGTTGTAGTGCTTGAAGTGGAGGATAAAGACACTGTCTGTATGTGTGTGTGGGAACACCAATGCCGGTAAGTGCAAGCCGGTAAGTGGCCGGCTTGCAGAGAGGGAAGAAATGTCTAGCCAGATGTAGGTGGTGGGGATTTTTGTGCACTGTTTCTGGATATAACTGCTGAAACAGCGTTGGAACTGTTTGTCATCTTGACAACTGCTAATAAACAGTTAAATGGTTCAGCATACCTGTGTAGGATTCCTGTGAATGCTGTATTTTCTCACATGTGGTGTCATCGTGGGATCTGTAGGACAGCTAAAACACAGCCGTCCTCCCAGCCTCCAGACACAAGGGTGGTGAGTGAAGTCTGTTAAAAACCACTATAATACATCAAACTGTTGTAATGCTTTGTTTCAAATGTATTGTAGTGAAGAGACGAACCTTTATACTGGGAACTGATTAGCAGCTGGTTTGGTTGCAAAAGAAAGCAAAAGTTAAACACTGCTGGTCATTGTAGTGCCACACTTATTAAAGGTTCAGTTGAGTTGTGAGTTGGGTATGGTCCAAAAAAAAAAAAAAAAAAAATTTTTCTGGATTGTTTGCTATTTACCAGTGAAGGTTTTAAAGCACATGTCAATTAAGAAAAAGAGGTTTAAAAACAAACAAACAAATGTATTTTTCTGGTAATTGTAGTACCACACCTTGTGGGTCACTCAGTTGTGAATTGGGTGTGGTCCAGAAACTTTTATTGTTTAATTAAGACATTTTAAGAACCCTGGTGCATGTGGCAGCAGTGCAGGAAGAAAATAGCCGACTTCTCTCTATCTCGCTCAGGGGAGACAGGATAGAGAGGCTCCAGCTACTGCCATGCTACAGAAATTAACTTCTGATGATGACGTGGAGGCATATCTAATAGCCTTTGAGCGTGTTGCCACCTGAGCCAAGTGGCATCCTGGGTTTTGGTCCAAATACATGGCTCCCTATCTTTCAGGAGAAGCACAGAGAACTGATATAGACCTAGATGAGCACCAGGCTGGCGATTATCAGTGGCTGAAAACCGCCATCTTAGCGAAGGTTGAAGTCACCAGAGCAGGGGAGGCTCAACGATATCATGACTGGAGACTCTCCAAAGATTTACCGGTTCGGGCTCAGCTTGTTGAACTTGGTAGAACACTAAAGAAGTGGTTACAGCCAGAAAAGAACACTGCGGGCAGAATGATCTAAAATTCTGGCCATTGACCATTGTATCCGGGGTATGGACCAAGGGCTCCAAATGTGGGAACTGCAGGCAGATCCTCAGTCATATGAGGAATTGGCTGCTGTAGTGGAGAGATACAGCGCCTTGCAGCATATGCCCAAACATCCGTTGTCCGCTCCAAAGTTTGTGCTTCGGTTAAAATCTGGCATATGGAACAGCCAAACCTGTATTAAGTCCAATCTCCTTCAAGTGCAAAGAGCCTGGACATTTGAGGGCTCAGTGCCAACTTTTAGTAGAGCCTATGGATTGTTCACTAGCGCACAAACAACCAACCTATCCGAGCTGCTGCACAATGAGTCCAGTTACCAGGAAGTCCTACTTGTTTTGCGTAACTGTGTTTGTGAATTACCATCTGGTGCTGGCTCTGGTAGATTCGGGCAGTGAATTGTCCTTGGTTTCCAGCTCCATATTACCAGAGAAACCGATGCATAATCTGCCCAAAGTGAAGGTACTCTGTGTCCATGGGACTGCTGAAAATTTTGACAGGACTCTTAAGCCTATTACTGTGAATGGACAGACAGTAACAGTGGCAGCGGCCGTTGCCCCAAAACTGCCATACATTTTAATCTTGGGCAGAAACTTTCCGCTGTTCAAGCAATCCTCCAGGAGCGAATCCAGCTGGACACATCGGCAATTGAAGCACCGGCCGAAAGTCCAGCCTTGATGGAGGAGCTTGAGGGAACAGAAAATGGAAAGCGCCAGAATCTACTACGAAACCTTAACCAGACAATTCAGGAAAATACACCACCTAAGAGGTGGGAGCATAGGCAAAGGAGAGCTGCACAAGTGCCAATGCAGAACCAGACCTTGGCATCGTTCGTTGGCGATACCTCAGGTGAAGGGGCTACACCTCCCAATGAGGACTCAGACTGGCAGGATTGTCTAACTTGTTTCCACTAAGAGACTTTGGCCGAGACCAACATGGAGATGTTGCCTTAGCTAATGTCTATAAGAATGTGGTTGAGATTAATGGGGTAGAGAAGGCTAACAAGCCTGCAGAAGGTATTGCCTATTATATGGTAAAGAATGATCTCTTGTATAGAGTTACTAATGTACAGGGTAGAACTCTAGAGCAATTGTTAGTGCAGCAAATCTATACATTACTTGTTCTCAAAGCTGCACATACACATCTGTGTGGGGGGCACTTGGGGGAAGATGATAAACACGGAAACAGATATTGCTCAGGTTCTAATAGCCAGGAGTGTACGAGGCAATAAAAAGATTTTGCCGGACGTGTCCGGTATGTCAGAGAACATGTCCGAAGCCAGACTATCGGGCCCATCTAGTTCCCATCCCTGTGGTGCAGACCCCGTTTGAGTGTATTGGTATGGATTTGGTAGGCCCATTAGAGAAGTCGACCCGCGGCATCAGTATGTATTGGTCATAGTGGACTATGCCACCAGGTATCACAAGGCTATACCTTTTCACAATATAAAGTCCACTACAATAGCAAGAGAACGCCTTCTGTATTGTACCAGGTTGGGTATCCATAAAGAAATCTTGACTGATCAGGGTACTCCCTTTTTGTCCCGTCTAATGAAAGAGCTATGCCGGTTGTTAAAAGTAGAAACGTTACACACATCAGTATATAACCCGCAGACTGACGGGTCAGTAGAACGTTTTAATAGAACACTCAAACATATGGTGAGGAAGGCAGTGGCACAGGAAAAATGGGACTGTGCTATTACCCTATTTAATGTTTGCCCCTTCGAATTGTTGTATGGCAGGCAGCCAAGGGGCATTTTAGATG
Organism: Mixophyes fleayi; assembly: GCF_038048845.1. NCBI lineage: Eukaryota > Metazoa > Chordata > Amphibia > Anura > Limnodynastidae > Mixophyes > Mixophyes fleayi. The sequence continues at coordinate 98,404,436 of NC_134410.1, read as the reverse complement.
TTCTCAAGAAGGGCTGGAAACAACAGAGTCCAAAAGAACCCAATGTGATCCAGTTTGTGTCCTAGTTGTATGGCAGGTTGGGGAAGATCACCCGTTTGGTACAACAACATATACATGAGGCACAGGCGAGACAAAAAAGAAGCTACGATAAGTCAGCTGTAGTTAGGGCTTTTCAACCAGGTGACAAAGTTCTGGTTCTGGTACCCACACAAGAGAGTAAGCTCTTCACCCATTGGCAGGGGCCATATAAGGTTATTGAGGCTGTGGGGCCTGTAAATTATAAAGTCAGGCAGGAATGCAGGAGAAAACCTGGGCATATCATGTCAACCTACTGAAACCTTGGCATGATAGGGAGGAGCCACAAGCCGCATTGGTAAACGCAGTTGTGCAGGAAAACAAAGTTCCTATGAGGGACCATCTGTCCCCAGGGTGGAGACGACAGACTGAGGAAATGGCTAAGAGGAACCTTGACTTGTTTTCTGAGGTGCCAGGCCATACCATGCTCATAGAACACAACATACTTACACCTCCAAGAGTGGTGGTTAGAGTAAGACCATGCCGCATTCCTGAAGCTAGACGTGTAGCTGTGAAACAGAAGATTAGAAAAATGCTGGACCTTGATGTCATTGAGGAATCCAATAGCAACTGGAATAGCCCCATTGTGTTAGTGGCCAAGCCAAATGGGAGTTTCGTTTTTGCAACGACTTTAGGAAGCTAATTGAAGTCTCCCATTTCGGCACATACCCGATGCCCAGAATTTATGAGCTAGTGGAAACATAGGCCAATAGTTGGTATCTTACCACGTTAGATCTGACCAAAGACTACTGGAAGATTCCCCTAATACCTCTACCAAAGCTAAAATAGCCTTTTCAACCCCAGATGGTTTATTCCAGTATAAGGTACTGCTACATGGGGCTTCCTCCACCTTCCAAAGGGCCATAAATAGTCTCTTAAAACTGCACCAAGAGTATGCATACTTAGATGACATTGTCATCCACTCCCAGGATTGGGAGACACATCTACCCAAAGTGGAGGCAGTGTTAATCTCACTCATGGAGGCGGATCTAACCACCAATCCTGAGAAGTGCGCATGCGTGAGACCAAATACTTGGGGTATGTTTTGGGACATGATCAGGTCAAACCCCAAGTTGACAAAGTAAAGCCTGTTAGAGATTGGCCTTAACCTGTGATCTCACAGAGGCTTGATGGGACAGAGAAACCCATCCTTTAATTGGCATATATAAATATTAAATAGATAGTGCTGCTAGATAATACTTACTGCAGCCAGAAAATAGTTTCTGTAGGAAGGAATATGACACCCCAAAAAGTTGGTAATGTTTGCAAAAATTCCTACTCTATTCTCCTCTCTTCCTGCTATAACAATTGCTAGAAGAATTGCTAAAAGAATTTCAAGAATAATTGCAAGAATAATGTATAGAATAATTGTTCTCTCCCTTCTCTAATGCTGCCTGCGACCTAACCCTTCTCTCTCCCTCTCTCAAATAGTGATGGATTGCTGTGGAGGAGGTTATTTATGGATTTCAAATATCGCAAGAACCGAGCTCCGAGATCTGACACAATGACGTTTTGCCTCGATTTCGATTCCGAATTGGCGCCAGAGTACCGAGCCTTCTCGGCTCAGTACTTGGATAGGTGAAGTTCGGGCGGGTTCGGTTCTCGGGGAACTGAGCCCGCCCATCTCTAGTAAAAACCCAGCCAGTCTGCAGAAGCAGGTTGCAGACAGGGTTAAATTTTCCCTGGGCTCCTCTTTCAGCACATACACACACAGGTGTTCCACTTTGGTGTAATAGATTTGTTGTTTGCTGTGGTTTATAGTGCTGGGGTGAAGGATAAAAATACTTTATTTATGGACAGGACCACCGATGCCAGTTAGTGACCGGCTAGTGGTGAGGGAACTACTGTATAGCCAGACACAGGCAAGTTTGAAAATGTGGAGATGTTGCCTATAGCAACCAATCAGATTCTAGTTGTCATTTTTTAGAATGTAGTAAATAAATAGTAACTATAATCTGATTGGTTGCTATAGGCAACAACTCCACTTTTTAAAACTTGCAGTTTAGTTAATCTAGCCCAAGACATTTATCTTTTTGCTCCCTAAGGTTTATGCCAAAGTAGCACATCAGGACGCCGTGCAATTTTGTATTTTCATGATACATCAGTTTTGCCAGAATATATTTTTATGCTCTATCTTAGAAAAAGTTTTATTATCATTTTGGGGACCAATGAGACTTTCACAAAATGAATTCAATTCACAAAATATAACTCTAATTATATTCTAAAAACATTGATTTTTTTACATGGATACAAAATAGGAGTTCTTTACTGGAGGTTTGGTCTGTGTATCTGGCCAATAATAAATTATCAGATACCTTTTTGATGTACTTTTTTACATTTATTCAATTTGTTACATTTTATTATTTTTTACTTTTCATTTTTAAAGCATATGTTAACATGTTAGATCATAACTTTGATGTCATTAACATCCAAATTATTAAAAAAGCATATAAGCTCATTCTCCAACATTAGGGGGTAAATGTATCAACCAGCGGATTCTGCAAGTTGGCGATTTCCGGCGACTTTGCAGGGGAAATTTAAAACGGCAATAGCTTTCAAGGCAAACTTGCCTTGAAAGCAAACTTTACCCCCAGAGGTGAGAGTAATGATCCACTAAACCCACAGCCCTTTTATCTTCTGGTAAACCCCTGCAATTACTGTTAAGGAGTCCGTGGTTCCTTCTGCTGCAAAAAATTGAAGCCACATTATAAGATTTCAAGTGATTGAGTGTATATTTATGGCTTGAATATAATGAAGAACGTCTACAAGCTTTCTGTCATAATTGTAAGCAAGTAAAAATGTATCATGGCAACAAATGCTGCTGTGCCTGTGCAGCAATCCACATTTGTGCATGAAGCATAAAGCATCAATAACCTTAGCAAATCAAAAAGATTATACTGATGGTACAGCTATAATAATAGGACATGACAATAGTATAGGTAACAAATCTACAAGTGTTGTTTTCCGTATTAGTGCATTTTCACTGCATTGGACATTATTTGGCACTAGCTATATCTAAAGGTATCTGAAGGAATTCTTCAGGAAGGTTACACGCATAAACTGACTGGTTACATTTTAATTGATCTACAATTCGACATGATCAGGTAATGTCCAAGTGTGTTGGCTTTCACTGGGAAGAGCTGTAGAAGCTTAACATGGAAGTTATGATACAGATACATTGACGCTCACAGACTTTATGGCTACCAAATAAGGTTGCACAAAGGACCAAGCTCCTGGATTGCTGAAATGTTGTTCAGGATATGGTTTCATTGCAATTTTTTTGTTTTTTAGGGATGTGCTTCAAATAATCAGTAAAGCCACTAGAGTATTTCAAACCAAAGATATAAATGTATTGGTGTTGCTCAGTGAAATAAATTTTACTCAAATATTTTACGAAAAGAAAGGCACTCCGGGAAAGCATCTTACAGCTTTCTTGTCTAAAATGCCTGCAAGAGATCACTATTACAGAGAGATTAAAATTAATATTCGCAGTTCAGTAGAACATGATTTTAAGAATGTGGAAGATAAGTGCTTTGTCCATTTATTCAATTTGTTAAAAAATAATATGAACAAATTCATCAATTTAACAGAGCTATCCATTTCATCTGATCTGACTAAAGTTTTTACATAACTAAATATAAGTTGTGAGGAAACTGAGGGATGGTAGTTACCCTCCGTGGGATTCATCTCACTCGGGCAGGCCAGAATATATCCAAAAAAAGGCTGTATTATGATAGCACAACACCATTGATGTTCACAAGGTACAGGGTACATGGTAGCGAGTACCATTCAGCAGCCTCTTGCAGTCAGCACCCCAAAGTAACAATCACAGTATCCTTGTCGCCTACCCTGGAATACTGGCTCACACAGACCCTGTCCTGGTAGGGTTTTCTTTGGTGACACTGCGATTCCTGGCCCAGAGTCCATTGTGCTGGTGTTACGCACACCAGGATCCTGCAAGATAGAATGGGTCCACTGACATACTGCTCTCCTTATATATCTGGCTGTCTATTCAGGGAGTAGAGTCAAGATGTCCCAATTCTTCCCCTTTCAGCAGGGGTCCATCAGTGGACACGTAAGACATACCGGGCCTGATTCATTAGGGCACTTATCTGCTGATTTTGAGCATATCGTATGCAAAATCATTCTGCACATATCCAGAACAGAGAGATACGACTGAGAAAAAGACAGATATGGTCTTGTACGCAAGCACAAGCAATGTCCATGCAAAAGCGGCTGTAAGGGGCACTTACGACAACAAATGACTTTGGTAGGTGAACTTGGCAGGGAAGGGGCGTGTTGCCATATTTGCTGCAAAGGTGCGCCAAACTTGAGCGTGCGCAACCAAGGCCGTATCAAGCACTACGGCCGTGAAAGTTACTAGTATTTCTGCTGTATCTCTTACATCAGCTTTAAAATTTCTTTTTATGTTCAGTAGACATTTAGGGTCATATTCAATTGTTAGCGTTAACGCTAACAAACGAGCGCTCAAAAAATCTTAGCGTTAATACGGTAATTACTCGCGGCATTTCAGCTCGCAGCTCCCTACGCGAGTAAACTACCGTATTAACGCTTTTTGCGCGCAATATTACCGTATAAACGGTAATATTTTTTGAGCGCTCGTTTTTCAGCGTTAACGCTAACAATTGAATACGCCCCTTACAACATTATAATAAATGTATTTCTTGAAAAAAAAAATCTAATTGTTTTATCAATAATACCTTTATTATTATAACATGGGACATTAATTCAATAATTTTTTCCCTTCCCCTTTAGAAGTTTTAATCCACATGTTTCAGTACATTCTGGGTTTTTGTGTGTGTGTGTGTGTGTGTGTGTGTGTGTGTGTGTGTATTTATTCAAAGCTTGCAACATAGATATTTTTTTTTAACTAAAAAAAGGATATTTCTGTTATTTTGTACCATAATGAAAGGATATTTTTAACATAAAGTAATATATATATATATATATATATATATATATATATATATATGTTTGTCCCTTTCTAATGATTACTAACTCCCATACATTTATAAAGAAAATGAAGTTTGTGATGATCACAACAAGACATTAAAAAATTACATCATCTTCTATTACTGTAACAAAATAGGTAATTGTTTCCTTTACACACACAGTATTGGCTCAAAGCCAATATCATTCTATGGGATTGAGTAACAATATTGTTATAAATCATGACATTTTTACAGACAAAGTCAAAAACAGAAATAAAAGCGGTGAGTCCCTTAAAACAGCTGAAACAACTGTAGTGTCAGCCAAGAAACTAACTAGAAACAAATGGTGGGTCAAACAGCGTGGGTGGATCCCAATTTCACTAAACTTTGCCTACCGCAGCATAGGGTCCCCCTGCCATAATGGTAACCAACCCCAGAGTAGTCAGTTCTGGACTGCATTCCCTCATTCCCTAAGGCGATGAACCCCCCCCACGTAGGGATACCCACCCCAGTGTGTGGGAATAATAAGAAGAAGAATAAGAAGAGTAGTAATACAGAAAAGTATTTTGTCCCTGGTGCATTACAGGTCCCAGGATGGCCAGTGTGTCACTAAGTAGCACTTGTACTGCAAAAACAAGTATACTCCATGGCTGCAAGGCCATGCTGGGTCCTATAATGCCCCAAAGAAACATCTAAATACAACACAGACACCAGTGTAAGCATCATTTTTAATGCCATAAATGACACATACATTATTGGTCAACTACTTGAAGAGTCTGTCATCTGTAATACATTGTGTGATTCAAATAAAACCAAAACCCTGGTTGCTCCCCTGCAAAGTAAGCTCTTTGCAAATATATTATTTATATTATTTAAAATGTGCAATATTATACATTATTATACATTGGAATAAATAAATAGTTTGCATGGAGTTGAGTGTAGTTGTGTTGAGATTATTTTATAGTAGATAGCATTGAGATTACTTTGCAAGTGTTAGGAACCCCTCCAGCCGGCACAACACAACCCGGAGTCTACTCTGCCAGTCAGGTGTTCACTGGAGCCCCTGATGGTGGGGACAGACTGGGCTGCAGACTGACAGAGGGTCGTGAAGTGTGTACCGGCTGGGGAGAACCCAGGCAAGAAGAGTCAGGTCCACGCAGAGGTCAAAGGCCGGCAGCAGGTAACAGTAATGATGAACAAGCTGAGGTCAGAGGTCACAGGCAAAGTAGCAGAACGGGTAAACAAGCCAAGGATCAGGGTCACAGGAAACACAAGCGAAGTCCAATACGAAGCCAAGGGTCATACACGGGAAGTCAAACGTAGATACAGGATACCGGGACTGGAACAAGCAGGTCAGCAGACTGGAGCACAGAAGCTATAACCGGCAATGAGGCAGCAGACCTCATTGCCTTAAATACAACCCACAACCAATCAGAACCTGCCCCTAGACAAGGCCACACTTGTAGGCTAATTGCCAGCACCTAGCAAGACCAATCAGGGCTAGCCCTGAAATCCACACCTGCAGGCTAATGCCTGCTAATTCAGCCACAGGCTAAATCTGCCTGATTGTCCCTAGAGCGCATGCGCGCCTGGCTGCCAGGACACGGCGCTGAGGAAGCGTCCGACCGTTGCCTTGGCAACGGTCGGGAGTTGGAAGGAAACGACGTCCCGGTCGTCATGGTGACGGCCGGGACGTTGGGACCGACAGGAAGCGAGCCGCGGCGGCTGTGAGTACCGCCGCGGCTCGTGACAGCAAGAGAGTACTTAGGTAGATAGAACATTCTGAATATATACTGTAAAACCAAATCCTTAAATAAAGTTGTATTTATCTAAGAACTCTCTTGCAAATTAATAATTTATTAATACTACCAATGCATAGCGTGCTCTCACGTGTGTGTGCCGCGTATCCGGACTTGGCTCAATTCTGTCATCGGACTCAGTGGTGTGCTGTGTCACTTTTACATGACGTATGCACTTATGAACAAATTCACCTAGCTACATATCTTGAGATCCTCTCTTTTATGAAATCGGGAGTGCGCAGCTTACAAATACGTGCGTAGAATACAGGATGCAAGTTGCGCTCAGAATGCGTGCCATAATGAATCAGGCCCACGGTTTCTATTACCTGGCTTATACAATAGAATGGCTTGACTTAGTTATTATTATTATTATTAGTTGGCCATTCTGCCGGAATTGACGGTCGTCACATCCGGTCGCATATAGATTATGACGGCGTGTCCCCGAGCACTGTACAGACTCGGGGCATGCCAGCCTCCCATGGACCCGGACGCAGCAATATTTCAAGGTGTTCTGGTCTCGGTGTGGGATCGGATTTACAAAGGCAGGTATGTAGACATGCTCACTGTGACCAAGAAAGCTGTGACAGGGTCGCTGGTGCGAAGGGGCATAACTGTTTGCTGCGTGCTACCTTGACTCGCGTCCTCGCGAATGGATGGACATGTTGAAATACACATTGGTCCATGAAATGTACACGTCATCCCGCCCGGGTTTGTGGCTAGCCTATGATAGGGTATTTCGGTAGAAATATGATGACCATCCCAGCTTAATGCTTGGCTATCGGGATGTGGAGACCTGTTTGAAGGTGTCCTAGGATGATGGGGTGAAGCTTCCCTGGCCGTGATAGGGCACTGACCGCCTATAGGGGCAGGAGTGGTGCGCTCTTTCTCAGTAGCGGCCGCTGTTTTCCCTTTAATAGAACCAGTTGTTTATGATTGCCTGTGTTTGCGTGAGTGGACACCTCTCCAAGTTTTGCAACACGCTTGGCAGAGGGGGTGGAGGCAGGTAACAATGCACACCCCTAATGCTGCAGAAGGCTGAATCCCCAATTAACGTGGATAGCATGAGCTGCTGGCTCGCCAGATATCCATTTCGGTCTGCAGCAGAGATCTTAAGGGAATGGTTCCTGCATGGTTTTTGGTTGCCTATTGAGGGGTCCGTGAGGACATCTGCGGTAAGGAACCTGAAATCAGCTAATTTATTTCCCGAGGTCCTGCTGCCAAGGTGGGTAAGGAGATTTTTCTAGGTCGTATGAGCGGGCTTTTCTGGATTCCCCATTATAGAGGTGGTCTCACCGGTAGATGTGTTTCCCAAGGGAAATACAGGCTGATTCAGCACCTGTTCTTCCCACTAGGGGCGTCCGTGAACGACGCCATTCCCCCAGAATGCTGGAATATAGTGTACCAGTCCTTCAATGCTGCACTGGACATGGTGAGGGGTTTTGGGTCTGGAGCTTTGATGGCGAAAGTTGACATTGAGTTGGATTTTCGTCTCCTTCCACTCCATCCCGACTCGTTCCCATTCATGGGGTCCTTGTCTTGCTGATGGTTACTATGAGGACATGTGTCTCCCTATGGGGTGCGCTGTGTCTTGTGCCCTCTTTGAATGTTTTAGTTCCTTCCTACACTGGTGCATGTGTGCGGGTATCGGCCATCATAAGGTCGCCCACTACCTGGCCGATTTCCTTGTAGTTGATCCTGGTAAGAGCATGACCTGCCAGGATATGCTTTTCTCTTTGGTGGCTCTTTTCCACTCACTGGGTGTCCCAGTGGCGCATGATAAGATGGAAGGTCCTACAACGAGGTTGTCATGCTTAGGCATCGAGATTGATACAGTCTTATGCCTTTGTCGGCTCCCCTTGGACAAGGTTAAAAAGTTGCGCACGCTGATACTTGAGGTGCGGTTATCCACAAGATTGACGTTGAAGCATTCCCAATCCATACTTGGGCTTTTCAACTTCTCTTGCCGTGTTTTTCCCATGGGGTGGGTTTTTGTAGGAAGCTGGAGCAGTCAACAGCAGGACATATGCGCCCTCACAGTCGGATCCTAGCAGATTTGGCGGTTTGGGATCGGTTTCTTTAAGACTTTAATGGAGTGCGTTTGTGGCACGCGCCCCCGGTGTCCAGTAGGGAGTTGGAGCTATATACAGATGCTGCAGGGGCAGTAGGTTTTGGGGTCTATTTTGCCGGGGATTGGTGCGCTCCACCTTGGTCTGGTGAGTGGGTGCGGTCTGGCTGGATTGCTAACCTTGTACTGTTGGAACTTTTCCCGATTGTTGTAGCAGTTGAGTTGTGGGCTTCCCGGTTCGAGGAAAAAATAGTTTTCTGGTGCGATAACCTTGGATTGGTGCAGGCCATTAATTGGCAGCATGCGATATCCGCACCAGTGATTACCCTTTTCCGGAAGCTGATATTGCGGTTCTTGTCCTGTGATATTTGCTTTCAGGCATGGCATGTTCCTGGCATTAATAATGAGCTGGCGGACGCGCTATCCCAGGGTAAGTGGGATAGGTTTACGGTTTTTGCGCCCGGAGCTTTTCTAATGTGTTCCCCTTGTTCCGCTTATGTCTGGCAGACAGTCCAGCTGGCATAGAGGGTCTGGCTGAATCATCCATAGCACCGGGAACACGGAGGAAGTATTGTATGGCATGGCATGAATAGTGCGCGATCAGGAGCACCGGAGCTGATGGAGGTGGGCATAGGCACATACTCGCCTTTGTTTGGACTGGGTTCAAGAACGGTAAATCTAGAGCCACAATGTCGATGTCATTGGTTGGAATATCGTTCTTCTTCAGGCTGCGTGGGTAGACTGACTACCCCAGGAATTCTGTAGTTTTCAGGGTGTTAAAGGGCTGGGTGAGACAACACCCAGGCTTTCCTGATCAGAGGAGACCGATTAGTGATGCTATCTTGATGGGATTGCTAGACACTGTCTCGGATATTGCACAGGACGCCTATGAAACTACTTTATTTTGTGCTGCCATTGTGAGGCTGTAGTTTGGAGCTTTTAGAGTGAGAGAGTGAATTGCTTATTTTAGATTTGCTCCCAATTCCGGTATGCTTGTGCAGAATATAGTGATTTCTCCCTCCTCGGTTTGCTGTAAAGTCAGGAGATCTACATCAAACATGGTGTGTAGGGGTCGCTGGGTCACGTTAGTTCCTAGGATGGTATTCCCTGTTTGCCCAGTTGCGGTGGTTAGTGAATTTGTTGGCCTCAGGCCTGGGCCTGCTGCACCGTGGCTGGTGCATGGTGATGTTTTTCCTCTTACCAAGTACCACTTTTTGACAGTATTTAGACGAACATTAGCGCTCAGCCTAGACGGCTCTCATTTTGGCACCTATTCCTTCTGAATTGGGGCTGCAACGCCTGCAACAATTGCAAGCGCTTCTGGGCAGGCTATTAAGCAGCCAGATGGAGAACTGATCTTTATAAGCATTATGTATGGCCTTTTCTCCTTTCTTGAGCTTACTTTCTTGGCTATTTTTCTGCTGCGGTGACACATGATTTTGGGTGCTTGTCGCTTTTGGAGGCAGGGCGCAAAGGGATTTTCCTCTAAAAATTGGGCCTGATTGGCACTTGGCACCATGAGGTTTTCTGGTTTTACCTTCGCTTGTGTCTCCCGCTTCCCTTTGCTCCCCCTTTGCCTCGTGAGTTTATTTTATTTTCGGCGGTCTCTGATTGGATTCCCTATTTTTCTTCCAACGAGGGACATACTACTGTCTATGTAGGCCGATCTATGTTGGTTTTCTTCCTACCTTAAAGACCATCGGACCCCACTGCAGATCTGGATGCTGGGGCACTCTTAAGTACATTGGGCTGCACTGCATAAGGCCACTAGAGACACTTCTGCTTTCCCAGGGACTGTAGTGATATCATGGATAGGCTGTAGGGATCTTAGATGGCCTGGGTTTAGGGGGATCTCACAGGAGAAAATAGCTCAGCAAAGGGTCCCTCATATCCTGGTAATACATTTGGTGGGAAAAGATCTAGGCAACGGTAGATCGGTGGACCTTATTTTGTTCATTCAATCTGAGCTTGAATGGGTGTATGCCTCCTGGCCAGCCCTTCTGCTCTGTTGGTCTGATATAATGCATAGGATGGTTTGGCATTCTTTTCCTGAAGGACGGGTAGCTGATGAGGTTCGTAAAAAGATTAATTCAGTCACTGCACTTTTGACCTGCTCTTTAGGTGGTCTGCAGATTGAGCACATTAGATTTCAGAGCCCTTTTCTCTAAAGGTAGAATGAAGTGCATTTTAGTATACAGGCATGGATTTGTTTATAAAAGAGGTTTATAGGAGTTTAGCATTGATAGGTGTAGGTATGGTGGCGCGCCGCGGCTCTTGAGGATTTGGGCGTAGCTGGAATACGCAGTGCAGGCGACGCCCAGTGGTTGGGTGCACAGTATAATATTGGGCACACTGAACCCACCTGTCTTAGAGCAGTAGGTTATAGTCTCGGTCTAAGTACTACTCCGGTGGGTAGACTTGTGGGTGCAGTCCTTTAACCCAGAGGGGTTGCGGTTTCAGTAGTGCCCAGGACATATGTCCCGGAGGTAGATATGTGCAACCTGGGGTGAGAGTCCCCATAGTTTGGTAGTTGTCCCTTGGTTGACGCTGGGACTTCCTGATTGCCTGGCGGAAGTTATACTCACTGCTCCTTCTCCGCCACCATATTTTAATAAAGTTCTTTAATTTGCCACACTCAGGTCTTATGTCAATTATTCTAGTGGTCAAAGGTATAGAAAAGGTTAAGTGAAGTAAGAGATATCAGTCATTAAGTATTTTATACATAGGCCTCATAAATTGGTAATTGAAACTAAACATTTAAAAAACACTGGGACTAAAAGCTGTATAAATGGAATCACAAATGATGTCTATACACATACTAATTGATTAGTATGTCTAGTTAATATATGGTAGTTCAAATAAAGATATAAGTACAATAAAATCTCTCCAAGATATCCAGCAAATCGGCCCATAAGGTGAAATATATATAACAATAAAAGTAATGCTGGTATATTAATGGTATTCCATGTCTAGATCCTGATGGAATGTTACTGGCAAAGGACTTGAATACATAGCCGGATTAAGGGGGGGCACAGGGGGCATGTGCCCTGGGCCCCCCTATCCCCGAGGGCCCCCCACCGCCGCGCTCCTAACCTCTGATGTTTTTTTTTACTCTCCTTTTTTTTTTTTTCAATGGCGGCCCCCCCCCGGCGGCGGCGCCTGGGGGAAGGGGGGGCTTGCAGGCTGGCGTGTTCAGGGCTCCCTTCGTTGGTGGGGGGAGCAGGGTAGTAAAAGAAAGAAAAAACAAAAAAAATATATACTCACCTCGGCGCTGGTGTCCCTCCTCCTCCCTCCTCTCTGCACTGTTAACACTGAATGACAGGCGTGATGTCATCAAGTCACGCCTGTCATTCAGTGAGGAGCAGCGCAGAAAGGACCAGGAAAGAAACAAGAAGACAGAAGAGAAAAGAAGAATGAAGCTAACAGAAAAGTAAGTAAAAAAAGAAAGGGAATAACGCAGAAAGGCACTATGGAGGAAAAAGGAAAGAAGAGAGGCACAGTAAGGAAAAAAGGGGGAGAAGAGAGGCACAGTAAGGAAAAAAGGGGGAGAAGAGAGGCACATTAAGGAAAAAAGGGGGAGAAGAGAGGCACAGTAAGGAAAAAAGGGGGAGAAGAGAGGCACAGTAAGGTAAACAGGGGGAGAAGAGAGGCACAGTAAGGAAAAAAGGGGGAGAAGAGAGGCACAGTAAGGAAAAAAAGGGGGAGAAGAGAGGCACAGTAAGGAAAAAAGGGGGAGAAGAGAGGCACAGTAAGGAAAAAAGGGGGAGGAGAGAGGCACAGTAAGGAAAAAAGGGGGAGGAGAGAGGCACAGTAAGGAAAAAAGGGGGAGGAGAGAGGCACAGTAAGGTAAAAGGGGGAGAAGATATGCACAGTAAGGAAAAAGGGGGGGAAGAGAGGCACAGTAGGGAAAAAAGGGGGAAAAGCGAGGCACAGTAAGGAAAAAGGGGGAGAAGAGAGGCACAGTAAGGGAAAAAGGGGGAGAAGAGAGGCACAGTAAGGAAAAAGGGGGAGAAGAGAGGCACAGTAAGGAAAAAGGGGGAGAAGAGAGGCACAGTAAGGAAAAAAGGGGGAGAAGAGAGGCACAGTAAGGAAAAAGGGGGAGAGACACAGCATGAGGAAAAAGGGGGGGGGGAGAGAGGCACAATAGTGGGGACAATTATTTAATTTAAGATGGGGTGGTTTGAATGTGGGGGTGAGTTTGGGGAGAATGAGGTTCCTTTATTAAATGTGCCTATGAATTATTTAATGGTAGTGACGGTTGCGGGAAATAGGTATATTTCTGAAATGTAAATACTATTAATTTATTGCTGGGGCTATTTGTAGGTAGGGAAATAGGTTTATTTATTAAATGTGAATACTATTATTTTAATGTTGGGGCTGGAGGAAGGCCTAATTATTAATCATGGGTGGTACTGATTTAACGCTGGGGGTGGCTGTAATTTTCTAAATGTACCCATTTTTTTTTTCAAATAGGGCCCCTATCATTCCAGGATCCAGACAAGCAGCAACTAAAGAAACCTGAAGCACAGGTGGTGAAAGTGAGAAGAACAGGTAGGAGAGAGCAGCAAAGTCTGTGAAATATTGTTATTCTAGTGGGACAATCCCAATTTTTGGTGACCGTTCAATGGTGTACACAACAATGCAGGTTTTTTTGTCTGTAGGAGGGTGGCCTGGCCATGCCCAATGATGCATTATCAATGGTATTTTAATTTGCGGTATCATTGCTAGTTTTAGTGTATGTTATAAATGGTATTTTTAATGTGTGATATCATTGCTAGTTTTAATGTGTGGTGTCAATACCCATTTTAATGTGGTGTTTTGATGATTGTTTTAATGTATAGTATTTTAGTTTGTGGAAGCAATGATTTTTCTTATGCAGACAACCTAAGCGAGCCCTCTGGAAGAGCTGTAAGTGTCATGCTGTAGGTGATGTAATGCAGGATGTGTCACTATACCCTTAATTTTAGATCTTAGGGGCCCCCCTGTCTTAAGTGCCCCAGGCCCCCCGAAGCCTTAATTCAGCTCTGCTTGAATAGATAATAAATTATATAACTCACTTAATTGTCTCAGTGGTTCCAATGCTGCAGCTCCCTGCCTATGATTCCTATGATTCCTTCCGGGTGCTCTGTACACAAACGTCAGAGAACATTACCCAATAGCACAGCTTAATGTTCTCCGACAGTTGTATACAGAGTACCCGGTGAAGTTATAAGCAGGGCGCTGCAGCATTGGAACCGCTGAGACAATTAAGTGAGTTATATAATTCATTTTCTTTTATATAAAACCATTTTGCCATTTTGTTGAATTACCAGCAAACATACAGCACAATATCACTGAATATCTAATAATGAAAGTGTTCACATATGGACAATTAAAAAGCACAGTTTTCAGAAGCACAGTCTATGAGTCATGCAATGAGTCATAATAAACACATCCTAGACTGTCTATTTTCAGAGATACTCCCATTACTGGCAAAATATTAAGGAACAATTGTTTACATATGTAATTTTGAATGCCTATATCCGTGTTCAAGCAAATGTTATAGTTACAAAAAAGCTAGAAATATTTAATACTTGAAAAATAACTGAAGGGGTTGACTCTTGGTCATTATCATTGCTATATTTAATTCTCGATTAAAATAAAATGTTACTGATTTTGACTATTTTCTACATTACAACTCATGAATTGCAAATTGATATATATTGTATGGTAATGATACATTGTATGCTAAGACATAATCTTTCATTTTGCATGCTTCTATTAAAATAGTCTGCGCACAAAATCTTTGAACGATCTTACTCTGAAACACTGTGCTTACCAGGCGCGCACGCAGAGAGGGGGGGGGCATCGTGTTGCCTAGAACCCCCCTTCACAGACAACAAACAGGCAGAGTATAGAGGAGCCTGCACTGAGATAAAAAGCAGGAAGAAGACCGACAGACAGAAGAAGGCAACAACAGAGCAAGGGGCAAACAGAGCAAAAAGATTACTGAGCATGGAGAAGACAGAACAAGGATGCAAAGAAAAGAGAAGCTGAGGAGCCTTAATGTAAGTATATTGCTGAGGAAGGGGGGGCTGTAAGATTAATGGGTGGTAGGAGAGCGGGGGCTGTAAAAATGATGGTATGGGGAGAGGGGGCTTTAAAAATGGCGGGATGAGAGCTGCTATAAAAGAAGGGGGAGAGAGGGGGTTGTAAAAAAAATGGGGGAGGAAGAGAGCGTTTTAATAAATGGGGGGGGAAAGAGAAGGCTGAATAAAATGGGGGAAGAGAGAGGGAGCTGTGAAGAATGGGGAGGAGATTAAAAAATTATGGTAGGGGAGAGCGGGCTGTAAAAAATGGGTGGTGAGAGAAAGGGCTAAAAAAAATGGGTGGGGGGGAGAAAGGGAGCTCTAAAGAACAGGGGGAAAGAGGAGGCTGTATAAAGTTGGGGAGGAGAGAGGGTGCTGTAAAGAACAGGGGGAAGAGTAGGAGCTGGAGAGAAACGGGGGGTTCTTTGGAGTACATAAATATATACTACATTAATGTAATAAGTAATTATTTATAAAAAATAAATAAGGCCTACATTCAAAAAGGCGGTGATGTGTTTATTAGTAATTTGATTGTGATGATGGTGGAGGGAAATAGGCCTTGTATTAAATGGCAATGCTATTAATGCCGGGGCTGGTAAGGGGTGAAACTGATTGGTTTATTAAGTGTAAATGTTATTAATTTAATGTCAGGGTTGGTGAGGAGGGATATGTCTGTTACATGGCAATACTATTACTATAATGTTGGGGATGATGAAGGCTGAAATTAGTCTGTTAAATAAATTGAAATGCTATTCATTTAATGTTGGTACTGGTTGGGGGAGAAATCGGCCAGTTTATTTAATGTGAATGCTTTTAATTTATTGTTACTGGTTTTGGGTAAGGAGGTTTATTTATTAAATGTAAACACTAATGCTGGGCTGGTTAGGGGGAAGTTGACCTAATTATTAAATGTGGATGCTATTTAATTTAATGTTAGGGCTATATGGGGGAAAAATAAGCAGTCGTTACATGTGAATGCTATTAATTAAATTCTGGGGCTGATTGGGTAGAAGGAGGCATACTGGTTGGGGTTAGGGTGTCCTAGTGTTTAGTCATTGCTCGATTTTCCAGGAGGTGAATAATCTGTTTTCCAAACAGGGCACCATTACTCCACGATCTGGCCAAGCAGAAACTGCGTTTAAGACATCGGCAACAGCACCGGGTGGGAATATCCCCTCTGGCTGTGCGTTCCCGCATGTATGGGGGGAAGGGGGGCTGCCAGTGCTCTGTCTTACCCAGGGCACTAAATGTTTTGCTATGGCACTGAAAGCATGTATTAACATTCTAAACATGGGCCCGATGTACAGCACCGCGGACATTTATCTGACAGCGTCGTGGCTGCTGTATATTCTAACATTGCTGAAATGGAGTTACTCACCGCCCTGATGCTGAACAGTGGTGAGTCCCAAAGAGTAATTTGAAACCCCCCTTTAAAATGCCAGTGTTTGCTCCTGCTTACTAATTGGAAGGGCAGACCGAGCTCACAATCACATTTGGGCTGTTTATGCACTTATCCTGTCCCTCTATCTCTTCTAATACAGATTTGGACTAGGTGTACATAAGAGTTATATTATATTTGTTTCTTGTAAATAGGCTTCCTCAAGCTTTACCTTCACCAGAGACACCCAGCAAAAGCTGTCACCAGCTATACTATTTTTTTCACAGAAGGAACAGCTTTTTTTATTTTATTAAATAGGCCCCATAATGTAGGCACCAGAAGTTTAGGAGTGATTTCAGTTAATTACCTCTTAACTTTACATTGTCCATTACAAAGAGGGAGCATTTGGAAGGAAAAGTTACTTCTTGTGAAAAAAAAATGAGCTTAGGACTTTTCTTGGTGTGTGACCTAACTTACACTAGAGATTATTGCTCCATTTTTGAGAGGAACCAATATATTACTTTACATTTTTACAATGCAGTTAACATAAACATAAATAAAATAAAGGATTAATTAACATATTTACAAAGGTTAAGATAACTTATAGTTTCTCTAATAATTTTAGGTATGGCCTTGAAGCCATACATTATGTACAATTTACTAAAAAAAAAACATTGAAAATAATAAAAGCATTGTTTCATCTTTTTCCCAACATGAGACTAAATGGGGTCATAAAATGAAAACCTTAGCTCCATTGATTCTAAAATGTATATAACTTGGTATACACCTGCTTGGCATGCAGTGCCATGTGCTATACACCTATCTAGCATGAGGCGCCTTAAGATACCATCTGGCTTGCAAGCAATGCATTGTTAAACATATCTGCCTGGCAAGCAGTGCAATATGATTATTTACCGTACATGATATTATAATGGAAAATAAAGGAATGCACTAGATAATGGCTGCAGCATGTATTACTTTCCAATATTATTTTTCCCTGAAAATATATACATTGCAATGTTTTTTCTGCTATAGCAATAGTAAAAACTATGGAGCTAATATAACAGTGGTGTCCTCTTTTTTTCTTTAAAATTGTGGAAGTCGTGCACAAGACTTATTCATACTTGCCAACTCCCGGAAACAAGTTTCTGGGAGAGGGGGCGTGACTGGAGGGCGGGAGGGAATGGGGCGAGGCAAATCGCGTAATTTGGGCCCCGCCCCCCACGAGCCATCTCGGGACGGGCCAAAATGACGCGATTGGCCTCACCCCGCCCCCTCCCGTCCTCCAAAATGGCGTGAATCATCGAGAATCGCGTTATCGTGATTCTCAGTGAAATCCGGGATGCGGGAGAAATGCCAGCTCGCTCGGGAGCCCGGGAGACTGACCCGAATTTTAGGAGTCTCCCGGAGAGTTGGCAAGTATGGACTTATTGGGGCTCACCTGGGCAACACAGGACCCTCTGTGGTACTGACTTCCATCCAGGGATCGCCCTCCTGCTCTGACTGACCTCAGCTCCCTCTCTGTATGCCTAGGTCAGAATGTCTAGATGACAGTACAGAGAGAGTAGTATATCTATGTTTGCAATGTCTGACTGAGGTACTATTGCTGCAATAGAGAAACATCATACCATGGTGAGGAAATTCCACCTGTGATTATGCCTCCATTTCAATGCGACTACTGTGGGATTTCTTAAAAATTGATATATATCAGATTTTCTAGAATACATCTAGGAAGACTGTTACCCAAAGGGGGCATCTACTCTGGAAGGTGGTTCACAAGATTGTATGTTATGACGTTTTGACACAAGTTTATTTCTTGTAAGTTCATTCACTAGAGGGAAATCACAGTCCTGATGAACATTTTGATCACAAGACAATATATTGATCTGGACATTGAGGAACTTGAATTTTCTGTAGTTTATACAGTGTTGCACTTTTATTTTCTTTCTCTTTTCTATATTTTTTTACATGGTTGGATCACACTGCTGAAAAGCTACAGAAATTACTCAATCACCGAAATGGAATATAAGTTTTTTTTTTCTTCATACCACTATTACTACTAGAGTTATAAATCTGTGATAGGTAAATAGTGCTTAAATATTTCTTAAAACCGTTTTTATACATGACAAACAGGTCTACAGCCAGCCAGGGCAACGGTAATGCACAGATTTTCCCGGTTCATGGTGTCTACCCTTTGGCCATGCATGTTCAGAGTCGCACAGACAATTTCATGGGCCCCTATCATTGCATTCCGCTGTAGGAGCATACCCCATGGACATAAGGGACCTCTTTCACTTACATAATCAAAGAACATATTTTCCCTATTTGTGCACAATAAAAAATTGTAATGAAGTGTCATATTATCAGGACTTTGTTAATTGATATATACAGGATCAGATCCGAGTGGCTGGTAACCCAGAGCTGGATTAAGGCTCTGAGGGGCCTGGGTCACTTAAGACAGGAGGGGCCCCTATGATGTAATATGGTTATAATTTTAGACAAATTTTAAACAAATACCGTGTGCAGTACTATTAGGTGCACACAGCTCAGTCTTCATGAGCAGTACAGTATGAAGCGGAACATACACGATATGGACAAAAGTATTAGAACGCTTGACCATTACATCAACAGAGACTGTAATGACATTGTATTCAAAAACATATACTTTAATATGGAGTTGGTCCCACTTTTGCAGCGATAACAGTCTCCACTCTTCTTGGAAAGCTTTCTACAATGTGTTGGAGTGTTTCTGTGGGAATTTGTGTCCATTCACTCTGTAGAGCATTTATGAGGTCAGGCACTGATGTTGGACAAGAAGGCCTGGCTCACAATCTCCGTTCCAGTTCATCCCAAAGGTGTTTGATGCAGTTGAGGTCAGGGCTCTGAGCAGCCCACTCAAGTTCTTCCACACTGAACTCATCAAACCATGTCTTTGTAGCCCTTGCTTTGTGCACTGGGGCACAGTCATGTTGGAATAGAAAAGGGCCTTCCCCAAACTGATGCCACAAAGTTGGAAGCATAGCATTGTCCAAAATGACTTGGTACGCTGAAGCATTAAGATTACCCTTCATTGGAGATAAGGGGCCTAGCCCAAACCCTGAATAACAGCCCTATACCATTATCCTTCCTCCATCAAACTTCACAATTGGCATAATGCAGTCAGGCAGTTAATGTTCTGCTTGCATCCGCCAAGCCCAGATTTGCCCATCTGACTAAAAAACAGAGAAGCATAATTCATCACTCCATAGAACACGTTTCCACCACTCCACAGTCCAGTGTTGGTGTCCTTTACACCACTCCATGCGATGCTTTGCATTGGTCTTGGTGATGTGAGGCTTGCATGCAGCTGCTTGGCCATGGAAACCCATTCCATTAAGCTTCCGCTGCACAGTTTTTGTGCCATAGGCCTTAGCAGTCATTTACACTGCTCTGTTGCTGTTGTTGCCTAACACTTCCACTTTCTCATAATATCATTTACAGTTGACCGTGGAATATCCATCAGGGATGAAATTTCATGAACCGCCTTATTATAAAGGTGGCATCTTATCACAGTACCAGGCTTGAAGTCACTGAGCTCTTCAGAACAACCCTGTCACAATTCACGGCAGGGAATATGGTTCCTGGGTTTGTCATGCAGAAATACAGGAACAGCTAGGAGGGCTCTGTGAGCTGAGATCTGTAGATTAGTCACACTGAACAGCTCAGCTGAGATGCTGGAAAGGATGCTAACTCTGTGAGCTGATATCCAGGAATGAGCAGAGCTGAGTCAGCCATGGAGAGATGCAGGAACAAGTGAGAGAGCTCTGTGAGCTGAGATCTGTAGATTAGTCACACTGAAGCAGCAGAGCTGAGGTACTGTAAAGGATGCTAACTCTGTGAGCTGATATCCAGGAATGAGCAGGGCTGAGTCAGCCATGCAGAGATGCAGGAACAGGTGAAAGAGCTCTATGAGCTGAGAACTGTAGATTAGTCACACTGAAGCAGCAGAGCTGAGGTACTGGAAAGGATGGTAACTCTGTGAGTTGATATCCAGGAATGAGCAGAGCTGAGTCAGTCATGCAGAGATGCAGGAACAGGTAGGCTGTAGCCAGGGAGCCAAGTCTTCACGCAGTCAGGACTGACAAACAAATAACAGGCAACTGAGTGTAGGCCCAAGTGCCTTAAATGGTGTGGACAAATGGGAGCAGAAGGGAGGAGTTCTTACTGACAGGCCAGATCTGCGCATGTGCAGACCCGGAATCAAGATGGCCGCCGGCATTGGACGGACGTGGCTTCTGGCGCCAGCAGGGGTCCCCACATTTGGCAGATGAGAGTATTAAGGCACTTGTATTGCGGTGATATGTGATAGACCCATTTTGTATCACAAATGTTTGCAAATGGAGACTGCATGGCTAGGTTCTTTGACTTTATACATGTCTGCCAACAGGTCTGATTGAAACACCACAATACGATAATTAACAGGTGTGGCCAAATATTATTATTATTCTTTTATTTATGAGGCGCCAGAAAGGGTCCGCAGCACCGTACATAGAGGTTGGGCTAACAGTACAGGGTGACAATACATAGCATACAATACATGGCATACAGGGTAGTACAAAAAAAAGTGCAGTAAGAACAAAGTGCAAAATATATAGACAAAGTACAAAATGTATAAACAGGTACCAATTTAGCAGAGAGAAGTACACAGGCAAAAGAGGTAAAAGTGAATTCCGCTGTACAGATAGGAAGGGAAGGAGAGATGTGGGGGAGTGAATAAAGGGATGCATCTCTGCTCTGTGCCCAGTAAAGTTGGCAACATTTACAGGATCAGGGCAGAGGTGGAGAAGAGGAGGCATGGGAGAGGAGGAAAGGTGAGGGCAGGAGTCAAGTGACGAAATGGAGAGAAGAGGTGGAGGGCTGAGGGCAAAGAAACAAGAGGGGAAGGACATGAGGAAAGAGGGCCCTGTTCAAGGGAGCTTATAATCTAAAGGTGAGGGGGATACTGACAGGAGACACATAGTGGGAAGATGGGGTGAGGGTCAATAACACTGAGGGGAGAGGAGCAAGCAAAAAGAAAGATGGGCGAAGTATAGTAAGGTTAGTTAGAGAGAGAGAGGGTTGGAGGAGGGCAGGGTTAGGTGGAGAAGTGGTAGCTCCCAACTGTCCTTGTACCTGTCCTTGCACCTCCCAACTGTCAGTTGCAGTCTGACCAAATCCTGACTATGCGAGACAGTTGTGCAAATTCGGGACTGCCCCACCAGATTCAGGACAGTGGCAGACTCCAGCCCCAACATTAAAATTATGGTATTCACATTTGGCAGACTGTCCTGCTCTCTCCTTGTTTTTCTTGTGGCTGCTGGTGGCTTTAGTTGCCGCTTGTCTGGATCCTGGAATGTTGGTGGCCCTATTTGGTAAAAAAAAGGGGACAAGTAATTTAGAATACTCCAACCACCCCTGGCGTTAAATCAATAGCACCCATGTTTAATAATGAGGCGTCCTTCCGGCCACAACATTACAACTATAGCATTCACATTTGATAAACAGATCTATTTCTCTCCAACTAGCCCTTACGTTAAATAAATAGTACTCCCATTTAGTAAATAAACCTATTTCCCTCCCTCCAAACAGCCCCATTAATAATACTTACATTTAATAAATATAACAATTTCCCACAACCATCCCCAACATTAAATAATTCATATTCATATTTAATAAATAGCCCTTCTCACCAAACACATTCAATTAATAGCCCAAAACTAACCCAACATTAAATTAAAAGTCCCATCACCTCACCTTAATTTAATATGCTCCACTATTAAAATAAATAGCACCACCACAACCCCAGAAATAAATTAATGGCCCCCACCATTTAATAATTAGCTCCAACCCACAGTCCACCATTAAATCAATAGCCTATTTTCCACCCAAATTGCAGTGGAAAATTCTCCACCCTGCAATAAATTAAGAGCGTTTACGTTTATTAAATATACCTATTTCGCTCAAACCATCACTGCTATTAAATAATTCTAATTTACATTTAACAAATAGACCATATTGTCCCTAAACAGCCCCGCATTCAATTAATAACCCTTAAACCACCTCAGCATTAAATTAAACGCCCCATCATCACATTTTAAATTAATAGACTCCGCTATTAAATTAAATAGCAAACCAATAAATTAAATTGCCCCACCATTCCCTCACAAATAAAATAGCATCCATTAAATAATTAGCCCGACCTACACTCCACTACTAAATTAATAGCCTACCTCCCACCCACATTCTAATAAGACTCCCTTACTTCACATATTATAAGACCCTCACCCTTCCCTCACACATTATATTAAGACCCCCCATTCCTTACATATTATATTAGGACCTCCCTTCCCTCACACATTTTATTAACATATTCGCCCTCCCTGTCCTCACACATTATATTAAGACCCCCCATTTCTTACTTCTAATATTAAGACCCCCCTTCCGCCACACATTATATTAACATAGCCCCACTTCCTTCCCTTACACATTATATTAAGACCCCCCTCCCTTCCGCCACACATTATAGTAACATACGGCCTTGCCTCACAGATTATATTAAGACCCTCCCACCCTTCTCTTACCCATTATAGTAACCTTCCCCACTTCCCTTCCCTCACATATTATAGTAACATACCACCCCCCACACTTACCCTGTTCCAGTTGTGTCATGTAGGAGCCTCTCCTGCTGCTCTGCACACATGGGTCGGCACCTGTCATGTTGTACGTGTCCCATGTGACACCTGACAGTGACAGGGACTGGAGCAGGGAAGAAGCAGGCATACATAGGGGGAGTGATGGATCATTAGATCCATGGCCACTAGAAAGAAGGTGGCTGGTCCCGGGGAAAGGACCAGCTACCAAGTATTATACAGCTCTGTTAACACCCATTACCAGTAAATAAAAAGATAGAAAAAGAAAAACAGGAGAGAAGGGAAGGGAACTCATTTGCACGTATGTCTTAAAAAAATAGTAAGCATTGAGTTTTGTCCTTATGAACATGGCTGTATTCCTTGCAAGAATACTACCAGTTCTAAAGTGCAGGGAATAATTACTTAAACCCAGCACTTAATACTCTAAAATTTCGAAAAATCCCACAAGCTGCCAAACAATTGTCAGGGATAAGCCCCTCTAGCTACTCCCTGATTGGATATCTTATCTTATATTCTAACAGTCATACAATATATCACCTCTATTCTGTCAGGAAACTGCTCCTGAACCCCTTTATCAGTCATAAACCGCACTCTGCGCACTTGTGACTTGGAAGCTTACTGTAAGGGAACACAGGATTCCAGCCCCAAATCTAACACTCACCTCTTTCTCTAAGGCTACAGATTTCGCTGATCCCGTCCCAACACAAACGCAGGCTTCACACCTCTCAGCAACTGCCACCAGCTACGAATAAGGCCCGTTGCAAGCCTATGACTTAATCACCCAATTGTGCACACTCTGTGCACCGGTAGCTAAATAGTTAACTCTTCTCACTCTGGTATCTAAAGAATTAATCCAGCCAAACAATCTATCTCTTCTAACTCTTCTCATTCTGGTATCTAAAGAATTAATCCAGCCAAACAATCTATCTCTTCTAAACAGGCAATGGATTTGTTTAGAGCAACAAGGACAGAACTATTAAATTTTAGATTTAATATACAAAAAGTACAATGCTTACAGATAATAAAAACATTTAGATATAGATTTGACATACAAATAAAAAATTGCAAACAGTTATAAAACAAATGGGATGAAAGTACAGAGCATTACTTACATATAATAATCTGTATGCCTGGGGCAGGCAGGAAAGATGGACAGTCCTTCAATTAGATTGATTCCCCAAGAAGCTGACCCTTTGTCCCTCCAGTACACAGGTTTTTAAGCAACATGAAATGGGATGGTCTTCACAGGGGCAGCGTTTAATGCTAATCGGGGGTTGTGTCCTGGGACACTTTTTCAAACTATATTTACATGTTGCCGGATTTACTAACCAATTCTACTATGTGATAATTTTTTTCTGGAGAGCGTTACATCGATCCAATTTTATCATTAATAAATCCTTTATGACTTTGTCCATCATTTGATATCAAACACGCCAAGTACAGTGCATTCGCTGAGCTTAAACTCCTTTCTTCATTTCTGTGTGGGACAGAACTCTTAATTTAATATATGCTGACTACCACCGCCTTGACAGCTGTGTCACTCATTGGGTATTTAAATATAATATTTGGTGTTACCTATCATTTAATATTTTTTTTGAGCCATACGGTGCGCCAATTGGATCAAGTGTTTGTGTTTCTAGTTCTCTGGTTTAAAAAATTCTTGTAGGAACTTCCTGCTGACTTTTTTAAATGAACAATAACAGTCTGCAGTCTAAGACCCATTTTTGTGGGGATCTGACTATGTTTTAATGAACTTTGTCTTCAACAAAATGCTGCTGTGATTGTTATCACTTTTGACTCTTGTGTTTCTGTGACTTTAGAGAAAAGGAAAATGCAGTAAAATTAAGTTGCACTAGGTGTAACACTATTTTTTTTATTATTATTATTAATTGGATGTGAGTGGGAGATTAGTATTCATTTTGTTGTATTACTTTACAAGTTGTTATATTATATTATTATATTATTTTGATAAGATTATCAATAATAATTTATTTAAAGGATATTGACATTAATATGGTTTTTTTTTTAATGTAGAGCTTACTTTATGCCTCATTTTGTTTATTTAACATACTTTGAAACTAAGCATTTGGAAACCCCCCCCCCCCCCCCCTAGAAATCTTTCGTTTTCTCCTGGATGTGTTAGACAGTATGTTAGAAGAACCACCAGGGGTAAATGTATTAAGCTGAGAGTTTTCCAGCAGGTTTAAAAAGTGGAGATATTGCCTATAGCAACCAATCAGATTCTAGTTTTCATTTTGTAGAATGTACTAAATAAATGATAGCTAGAATCTGATTGTATCAGCTTGATACATTTACCCCAGATCTTTAAAAACAAATTACACTGAACACAGGAGAAACATCTTAAATATAGTATGAAATTATAGTGTGTAGAGGCACTTTTTAATTCACCATTATGAGTGACTCTACTCGTTTAAAAATGTCAGGTATTGAACATGTTTGTGCCACTCTTAGAGGTGGTGACTGTTTTAAATCTTTGTACCATCAGAAGCTATATTGGATGAGGCAGTGGAACTAAATACAGTGTGGTAGGTGGCTAATTAGAGTCCAACTGGTTGTTTACAGTTTGTGTATATCTCTATACCCTTAGAGTATCTTCTGAGTACCATTCAATGCATTATTAGGAAGTGGAAAGACTCATTTACCACTGATTCAGACTTTAATGCATCTTCAGCTCTGAATATGATGCACATACACATATACTTTTTCAATCAAAACTTACACTTGTGTTCCACCCTGAATCAGGCCCCGAAGGTGCAAATTTAAATTACTTGCATTTTAACAGTAGTAGTAATTAGAGATGTGTGCAGACACCGGTGTTTTGGTAGTAAGAATAAGAAATTTCTAGATTTTTCATACATATTTGCTATTATTATTTATATGCTTGTTGTCCATATCTTGGACATCCTGACTTCGGGCGCACCATCTTAGTTATGAACTATGGCGTTACTGTTTAGTTTTACATATTTAATGCAAAGCTTATTTGTTTGTCGTCAGTTGTTGATATGATTGCTTGTTAACTTAAAGTTTTTAACTTAAAGTTTTGTATGGATTTAAAAAAAAAGAATAAGAGGTCATTAGAAGGAAAGCAGGATCAGTATACATTAAACAGATGATGATAGACCAAGGCCATCATGTTACATGGTGCAAGTTGAAATTGTCCTTAGGCCCACCCACCCAACCATATGTAAAAAAGAACATGCGCATAGTTTAACAAACCAAGCACTTCAGTGACCGGGACTGCCACTTTTGTGGTTCAATTTCTTCATTTATTTGGGCCGCCACAAAAGGAAATATTTTAGTTGGTTGCTGTTGAATTGAAGAATAGATATAAGTAGACATTCAGATAAGTGATAGGTGAAGGTGGGCTGCACCAAGAACAAAAATGGTGAAAGACCACGCACTATATTTTGAACATTAGAACTATATTTTAAATGTTAGACAGCATACATCATGAAAAGGTCTACTCAGATTGCGCTGCTGCAACCTAAACCTCCCAAGTGGAACAGTCAGCTAATGCCACCTATAAGCAGCTCATATCCCCAGTACTTAGGATCTTCTAATCCTTGGCACTATTCATTATGTTTAATATGTCAAAATGGCAGTAATACTAGTGTAATGTCTCAAGGATAACAAGGAGTGTCTTACAGTACACAGTAGACAGATCATTACAACCAGTTATCCTCATATTCCTTGACTCCAGAATTCTTACGCTACAAACCAGATGTATGCCAACTTCACCAGATTCAGACACAGATGTATTTGCCATCTGATCCTTTTGGAACCACTATGCCATACAATTACATTCAACATCTCTCTGCTTCAAAGTAGAATCCAGTGCAAAGTTCATACAATTACAGTTCCACAGCAATTTTACCTGGCACTGTTGCTGCTAATGATGATACATTTACTCAATGGGCTGCCATAGTCATGTAGTCTTTTGTTTTACCAATACCGCTTGTCCACATATCTGTATTTAAATGGAAAGTCGGTAAAATGGCATTTTCAAGGGACTGAATTACTTTTTGTTTAACCTCCTGGTACAGCTGAAGAATTGCTGTTCGGGAAAAATGCAATCGAGATGAAATTTGGTTGTGTGGATACATAATCTCAACTAATCAGCTAAAACTTGATGCATTGAAGGCGGAAATGATACGTACAACCAATGCTAACATGGCTGTCATGGCTGTAATGATCCTCTTTCAACAGGATGATGTCAGTTATACTTGGTCCCTCTTGCCTCATAGAATATTTTGTAAAAGTATGTTGCTTACTATTCTTGTTCCCTTTAGATATATCTCCTCCAGCAGCACGTGTAGCACGTAAAATTAGATGCTGGGCTACATACTAATGATGAGGAGGTTGATGTTGAAGGTGTTGACCCTGGTGAGGATTGCAAGAAGTGTCTATTCGTTTGGCTGCTAGCAGATGCTGGGCTGCTTATTACTATACACAGGTGGGTGGGTATGAGTTAAAGAACACCCTGTTTGCCCACTTAATAAAGATGTCACTGAGGCTGCACCACACAAATTTACTTTGCCTAGAAACACTGTTTTTTTTTCAAATAAATACATTTGATTTTTGAGGGGGATGCTGCTAAAAATCTAAGAACACCCTGTAAGTGTGACTGCCCCTCACAAGATTGGTTTTACTAAAAACACTTTAGATTTTAAAATAAATAAATATATCTGTTTTTTGGGGTGTGCTGAACAGAGTCATATAGCAACAGCACCCAGTTTCACTCCACTAAATACTAATGTGTGTATGTGTATGTATATATATATATATATATATATATATATATATATATATATATATGTATACTAGATATATCTGTATATTTCTAGGAGAAATATAATAAATATTGGATCTCAGTCCAGAATTGTTAGTCACTTAGTAATAGTAACATTACTTCCATACAAGATGGCAGCCTTCTTTGAATGTCTCGGATGGTGACTCCGAATATATAGTAGTCTTGAAAATACAAAGAGAAGGAAAGAGGGCACCTGATAGTATATTATTTAGGGAAGTGATCCCAAAAAACAAATAGTGTAGTTTATATTTGTACCAGATGTAGAAATAATCAGAGCTCATCATTCACCAAATCCTGCATGCGTCAGCTTCACACCTCGTATATTCCCTCCAGTCATGTATGAACATGAAAACACCATGATAGTGTAGTACTGTCAAATAACTAGTGAGTTATATTACATAACCACTGTATAGCCGTATACCAAAGAACAATATTAAAGTAGCTGTAACACGTTCTTGTTTACTCCTCACCCAACATGGAACAAAGAACAATCCCATATAGTACAGTATTATATATACAAACAGATGTTTATTACAAATATACAATGCACACTCACAAATTTACTAAAAGAATAAAAGGCTTATCTGTATCTCTATAAACTGGACTCTAGTTGTTTCTGTGAATAGTTGCCACTCCAATAGTTCACAATGCACAGACTTGCTTCAACTGGTAAGTAGGTCACAGTGGAGATGCACGTACAGGTTATATGTTCTCAGCGCGTTTTGTCTGTATTGACTTCATCAGGAGGGTATATATATGAAAAAGGAGTAATTTACCAGAATCCAAAATCAGAACAGGTCTCATCCACCAGAGAAGGGTACAGATGGGGTTAAGTATCCTGCTGTTACCTTAAGGAAGAATTTTACTCACAAGTGCATGTTTGTTGTGAATAAAGGGATTGTGGGATCTGATGGCGGGGCTTCTGACACTGAATAGCAGTCGGACGATAGCTAGGGCTAGTGGACTTAGCTATTACAAGGAAGCCATGGAACATTTGATGAGTTTGCTACAGTGTTGTTGCGATGAAATAAAACAGCAACTTGTTAAGAAGACCGGAGTAAGGAGTTACTTATTTGTTTTATATATATATATCTATAGGACAAATTAAATTTATAAAAAAAAACACTGCGTAGTGTCCCAGAACGGCTGCAAGACACTACAGGCGATTTTTTTTGCTCCAAACATCTTGAAGAATTAACCACAGATCTTCTGTGGATGTACGCTTTCTCATATCCTTCTGTCTCTGCACGTAATCCCAGACTCGATGATGTTGAGATCATGGCTCTGTGGGGGCCATACCATCACTTCCAGGACTCCTTGTTCTTTTTTACTCTGAATATAGTTCTTAATGATATTGGCTGTATGTTTGGAGTCAATGTCCTGCTGCAAAATAAATTTGGAGCTAATCACACGCCTCCCTGATGGTATTACATGATGGAAAAGTACCTGCCTGTATTTCTCAGCATTGAGGACACCATTAATCTTGACCAAATCCCCAACTCCATTTGCTGAATTGCAGCCGCAAACTTGCAAGGAACCTCCACCATGCTTCACTGTTGCCTGCAGACACTCATTATTTCACCGCTCTTCAGCCCTATCTGACATTACAACTCATCAGGCCTGGAAACTACTCCTGCTTATAAAGGTGTAGTTTTGTTAATATATACTCTTGCTATTGGAATATACTGAACTGTATTATTGCCATACTATAGCAAGTTATTCTAGGCCTTACAGCTTAAAATGTCACACATATGGATTGCACAGGGATACCACTGAACCATCTTTATTATACGTTATCCTTCAGATGCATGCCCTCTATTCATGCTGTACTAGAAGTTGAACCCCAGTTGGCTAGGCCTGAAAAAATCTGGTGGTGAGTGTGAAAAATACCAGACAATTTATTAGCACAATGCCAGTTACTCCAAGGATCCTCTAAAAGCTCGAACTTCTAAGAGGAGATGCATTGCTTTGGTAAATAATACATTATTGGTTGTAAATGGACTTCATTGTACCAATGAGGTTCATTCCCAAAATATATCAATGAATCTCACCGACACACTGAAGTTGATTCTTACCACATGTGGGATCAACACATGAGTAGACAATTAGAGTGGCTTTCTCACACTCAAAGCTGTTCTGATTGGCTACTTACAGAGAGACCAGCGGCCTGCCACCCACTTCTTGACTAGCTGGGACCAAGTTGTGTGCCATCGACTAGGGTTTTTTATTTCGAACCAATGGATTACCACGGAAGACAGAATAAAGAAGACGGGAAAGAAAATAAAAAAGCAAATGAAGCACAGTACAATCATAGTTCACAAATGAATGGGTGCCAGATCATCTCTTTGATGTAATAAATAATGACTTTTATTACACACTTTCTCTTATGCACAGTTCTCGATTGTCAATCTGGTTATCTCTCTCCAGCCTTATCACTACCAGGGTCATGTCACTTGCCAAAATCTAACATCCCTCTGGGGTCTCTCTTCCCTTTGGCTCCTGTATCCTTACCTACTAGGTACCCACAGGTGGAGGGTCTCTATACTCAATCTTCTCAGAATTCCTCTCAAACAAAATATCCATGGTCTTAACATTTATTTCTCTGGGTTTCTCCAAATGCATGTTAAATTTATTGTTACTTTTTGATTACCAAGAGGGACATTCTTGGACTTAGCTGAGATGAGAGAGGTACTCAAGTGTCAGGGAGAAAGAAAGTCTGAGCTCCATATTAAGCTCACACAGTGAAACATGTGCACAGTGAAAGGCAGAGAGGAGCCTGTGATACCACTGTGCCCCCTTGTCTCACCTCTGTCCTCGTTTCCCACCCATTTTTCTATTTGCCTCTTGTTTTCACAATGTTTTCCGTTTTAAATTGGCCCTTATCTATTGCCTCCCCGGGTATGCTACTTCTTCGTCTTATGTCTGCCTCCCTTTATCTCCCTGCTGTTATGACTGCCTTTGTTTTGTATCTGGCAGCAGTACCTATAATCCATCAGAGGTGCTGCTGCTGTCCTGCTCCTGAACTCTGCAACATGCCTGAAGGAGTTAATCTCCTTGTCTGATGCTAATTAGAACTGCACCTGTTGCACTGCTTTAAGTACCTGCCTCTAGCTGTGCTATGAGCAGTTCATCCATTTGTTCCTGGCTGCTGCTAACCTGCTCCTCAGAACAGCTTTGAGTGTGAGAAAGCCACTCTGATTGTCTACTCATGTGTTGATCCCACATGTGGTAAGAATCAACTTCAGTTGTGTCGGTGAGATTCATTGATATATTTTGGGAATGAACCTCATTTGTACAATGAAGTCCATTTACAACTGACACCCCGACAGGACGGAAACAGCGGCTTACCATTACTACTTACAGGAGATGATAGTAAGACGAGTCCATGCATTGGCGCTTTAACTGCAGTCGCCTTTTCAAGTGACATCATTTTCAGTAGTCGGAAACTGATGGGGTTGGAAAGTTACTGTGTCAGTGTAATGGTAAGTCGCTGTTTCCGTCATGTCGGGGTGTCAGTCTTTGCATTTTAGATGTCAGTGTACTCAGTGTCGGTGTACTGACTATCGTGAAAGTGACACCACTGATTTTCCCAGTGTTTCATGTCTTATGTCTTCCCTTGCCTCTTCTATGGACCATTTTGTTCTCCATATCTTATCTTGCCTCATCTATGACACATTGGGACTGATTCATTAAAGTAAGTATAAAAAAGGAGTAAGTTTTCTGCTGGACAAAACCATGTTACAATGCAAGGAGTGCAAATTAGTTTATTATTTTGCACATAAGATAAATACTGGCTGTTTTATCATGTAGTACACAAATACTTGATAGCTTTATTTTTACCCTGAAATTATAGTTGATCTAGGACAGTGTTGGCTAACCTGTGACACTCTAGGTGTTGTGAAACTACAAGTCCCAGCATGTTTTGTTAATATATAGCAGCTTATTGCTGGAAGGGTATGCTGGGACTTGTAGTTTCACAACACCTGGAGTGTCACAGGTTAGCCAACTTTGACCTAGGACATGCCCTACCTCAACTATAAATCTACCGTCACATTTTAAATTTACCTCCCCCCTCCAATGCAGCATGGAATTGCCAAGGAACAAACTTACTCTTTTTTTTTCTTTTACTTTCCTTAATGAATCGGGCCCATTTTCTTTCCTGTCTTGCTTGCCCCTTATGTGTTCATCTCCTTTCTTTCCTTTTTTCTTTAAGTCTCTCCTGTCAGGCTGCCTACTTGTGTGATTTCTCTGTAACCAGAATGCCCTTTTAACTCAAGTCTATTTTTTTACTGTTTTGCTCTGTCCCAATTTGCCTCCGGAGTCACCAACATTTATCCTGGTCTCCCGTTTTCACCCTCTCTGTTCCTGTGTGGACCATGAATGTGGTATCCAATAGTGGCCCTTTCTTTTGTTCTATTTTGTGAGCCTTGTCTGATAACATCTTGTTTTCACCATAAAACAATGCACCTTGACTAAATACAGATTATGTCTTCCATTGACACAGATACAGAGAAAAAGTCCCCTGGAGAACAAACTGAGGCCTTTAAGTAATTAGTCAAGCATGTGGATGAGCTGTTTGAAGTGCAGAAAAAGTAATGATAAAACATAGAATAATTTCCACTAGGATCTCCACCCTCAGCTACTCGTGGTATCTCGCTTGCCTGCAACAAGACACTGTGCTAAATAAGTAATAAAAATGTAAAAATCAAACCACATAAACTTAGTAGCTATAAGATGGCATTGTTTATATTATTACATATAATATTTCAATTAAGGAGTTCTATTCTAATTCATTATCAATATACAGATTTCACAGCACTGGAATATAAAGATAATATCACAATGTATAATAACACAGTATTTACTATTTACCTAAAATCTAAGAAACGGCAGATTTATGTTTAAATATACTCTGATGAAATAAAGAGTCTGCCTTAGAGAGCAGTTTGCATCAAATAAAAAATATTTCTAGAGAAGAACATTAAGACATGCTAATTTTCTTACTTGCAAAAGTACTGTGCAAATACCACTTTTTTATGTCACACACCTCACATTGCACAAATTCACCCATATATATATAGGTATTTGATTAGATTTGCAGACCAAGACAAGACATATAAAAGTTTTTGCCATCTAATAAAAGGAGTTGGGTTGATTGAGAGTATTTCTTGATGAATGTGGACTAGGCACATAAATGCATCTACATTCGCACCCACATATAAAAACAAAATTTGTTTTATGGGACATGATTATTCTCAATAGGATCAAATGGTGGAGAAGGCGCATTCCAGGGGCTGTTCAGGGGAGCATAGCCTTTTACTACCCAACTTATTGGTGAAGACTGGGCCTTGATCTATGCTTTCAATGGGACATATTTTTGACACACTTGAAACACTGTACTTGACACCTTCAAACACGTGTTTTGACTAATGTATTGTGCATGTAATATAGTCCAAAACAAGAAATACAACCCCAGGTTACCTTGGTTACCTCAATCTGACAGTTAGATAGTATTAAACATGTACCTGTCATATAACACAGTTCATCATTGTAAAGACCCTTAATAATGGTCAGAATGGTGCAGGGACCTAGAAGATGCAGGGGCAATTATGGTGTCTGAGTCTGGGTACTGTAGACGTCCGGATGGTGACAAGGGAGGTATGACAGTGGCAATGTGATCACTATGGCAAAGCAGTGTTATGGTAGAGCAGTACATTGGCAAAGGCATTGCAGTACAATAATGTTAGAGTTAAGAGCAGTAAATATAAAGGCAATGGAAAAATAGTGGCAAAGGGCATTAGTGACAGGAGAGCAGTGAAGAGACAGGAACAGGAGCGAAGTGGTGAGAAAGTAGAGATGAGAGAGCTTGAGGAAAAAAACACCTCAACATGCAGGGCCGGATTAAGGGGGGGGCACGTGCCCCGGGCCCCCCTCTCTCTGAGGGCCCCCCGCCGCCGGCCGCACGCTGATCGGATCACCTGTCAGTTGGTGATCCGATTCTTCTGCTTGTGTGACAGTGGGGCCCCCCCTGATGCAGGCGCATGTGGTTATTGCTAACATTATTCATTATGATTTCACATGATAAACAAATCTTACAATAACAAAACAGTGTAACCCAATTCTTTACTAAGTTACAAAAGTGACTTGATCTACATACCTATTTGGCACAGCGCAGGTTAAGAAAAGAGAACGTTATAGAGTCCGTGGTAGAAAGAACAGGTGGGAGGGGCCTGTGCTGTCTTCCTTTGCATGAAGCCACGCCCCTTGTGTGCACTAGTATGATCCGGGTATCAGTCTTGCTATAACAGCAATATGTGCATATTACAGGTAAGCAGTCATGTGTCTCTTCCCTATGTCTTATTGTATGAGGGTCTCAGTAAGTCCTGGGGTGGTTCTGGCAGCCCTTGTTCAGTTAAGGAAGCAGGCACGTTTTAGTAGTCTCACTGTTAGCTAAGTGGTTAAATCATTTCTCTTTCCTGCTTATCTGCTATTACCTGGTTGTATGTGCAGTATCACTGGAATTAAACTAATTGTGCAACTAGAAAGAGTTTGAACTTTAAATATCAAAATAGTGTTAACACAAGGTATGTACAAGCAATTTATATCTGTCTGTCTATCTATCTAGTTTTCTATCCATTTATCTATCCAAATAATTATTTCCCTGATATATATATATATATATATATATATATATATATATATATATATATATATATATAAAATCTAAGTAGACCCTTATATCCCTGAACCTGTAACATCTCTTTATCTCCCTGTCCCATCACATATATCCCTGTTGTGTATATATAGGAGCAGCCACTTGTACACCTGATCATGAGTACTCTCATTAGAGGCTAGCATAAAGTAGTATGTGTATTTATAATGAATTTGTGTAATCTATAGTAATATTTTACCTGATGTTGCGTATATCTGTCTATAGAGTACTCTAGTAGCTGCATTTGTGTAGGTCTTCTCCATAATACAGTATTTTTTATATAATGTACCTATGTATCTATCACATTTATTTCAGAGTAATCAATCTATCACACATATCTACATCTATTTCATATCTCTGTATTATATATATATATATATATATATATATATATATATATATATATATATCTATATATATATATATATGTGTATAAATAGTCAAAACTGATGCACATTAAAAAAAAATGACCGTATCAGTGCTAGTTTCAGGGACGGCTGGGACAGGGAGCTGGGTGGCATATGCCCGCTTGGCCGGACAGAAAAAAGACTATTTTGGGCCAGTTCCTGCACTGGCCCAAGTCTCTATTGGAGACCAGCCACCTTCTATCAGTGGCCGCGAATCCTTACGATCCATCCTCCCCCCTTCCCCTATGTGTGGCCTCCTACTCTGACAGGTGTCGTCCCATGTGTGAAGAGAAACGAAGCCATACAGCGCGCGGATAGAACAAAGTTAGTGGGGGTAGCATGTTAATATAATGTGTTTGTGAGGGGGGTAGTATGGTTAATATAATGTGTTTGTGAGGGGGGTAGTATGTTAATATAATGCGTGTGTGCGCGTGAGGGGGGTAGTATGTTAATATAATGTGTTTGTGAGGAGGGTAGTATGTTAATATAATGTGTGTGTGAGGAGGGTTAGTATGTTAATATAATGTGTGAGGGAGAGGGGGTAGTATGTTAATATAATGTGTTTGTGAGGGGGTAGTATGTTAATATAATGTGTGTGTGAGGAGGGTAGTATGTTAATATAATGTGTGTGTGAGGAGGGTAATATGTTAATATAATGTGTGAGGGAGAGGGGGTAGTATGTTAATATAATGTGTGAGGGAATGGGGCTCTTAATATAATGTGTTTGTGAGGGGGGTAGTATGTTAATATAATGTGTGTGTGTGAGGGGGTAGTATGTTAATATAATGTGTTTGTGAGGGGGTAGTATGTTAATATAATGTGTGTGTGAGGAGGGTAATATGTTAATATAATGTGTGAGGGAAGGGGGGTTCTTAATATAATGTGGGAGGTAGGTTATTAATGTAATGGTGGATTGCAGGTGGATGCTAATTATTTAATGGGTGCTATTTTATTATGGGGTGATGGTGGGGCAATTTAATTTATTAGTGGGGTCTATCAATTTAAGATGGGGTGATTGGACCTTAAAATTTAATGCTAGGGTGGTTTGGAAGCTCATAAATGAATGTGGGGCTCTTTTGGGGAAAATTAGGGCTTTTTATTAAATGTGAATATGTGAATTAATGCCATGGTTGTGGGAAATGGTTATATTTTTTAAACATAAACGCCATTTAATTTATTGATAGGGCTGTTTGGAGGGATGGAAATATGTTTATATATTAAATGGGAATACTATTGTTTTAATGCTGGGGCTGGTTGGAATTTTCTACATTTCATGTACCCATTTTTTATCCAAATAGGGCCTCCAACATTCCAGAATCCAGACAAGCAGCAACTGAGCTAAAGAAACCAGCAGCCACAGGCGGTGAAAGTGACAAGAACAGGTAGGAGAGAGCAGGACAGTCTGCCAACTGTCCTGAATCTGGTCGGCAGTCCTGAATTTGGATGACTGTCTCGCGTAGTCAGGATTTGGTCCGACTACAAGGACAGTTGGGAGGTATGTCCTGTTTCACTGTGTACTGCTGGTGAAGGCAGAGCTGCGTGCACCTAACAGTAGTGCACACAGTATTGCCTGTGTATTTGTATAAAATGATAACCATGTTACACAATAGGGGCCCCCCTGTCTAAAGTGCCCCGGGCCCCCCAGAGCCTTAATCCAGCTCTGTCAACATGTCACCCTCCAACAGGTCTCCCCTTAGAGTGAATACTAAAATCTAGTTGGCATAAATATAAACTAGCTACATCTGTGCTAATTGGTCAGCTGATCAAAAGAAAACCTTATTGCTTTTAGGTTAGATGAGTGCCAGGCCCAAATGGTGTCATAAAATATTCTTTACTGATCAGTAGTCTAATACATGGTATAACAATAGAATACTTATTAAGATAGAATTTATTAAGCAAGTGAGAAGAGTAGCTCAGTGATGACAGTGAGAGACTTTCTATAGATGCCAGTTTGAATCCCAATGTCAGCTCCTGGTCACTTCATTTCTTTCTTTCTGTGCTAGGAATTTATACAACATACTGTAAGGGAAGTAAATTGTGCTTGAACATTTGTCTGTACAGTAGTGAGTAAGAAGTGCATGTAGTATATAAAATAGCAATTCAAAAATAAATTAAAGTAGTTAAAATCAGGATTTTTACTCAATAACTGATTGCTAATTTGATTTTGTATTATAAAAGCCACCTAACTGAGATTGCATATTTAGAAATATAAGCACATTCTCATGGGACCACACAAGGGCATATAAGAAACATGTTCTAACAAATAAAATTACATAATTTGGAGGATAAAGTAATTAATTACCATGAACATGTAAAACTTCACACCAATTAAATTAAAAACAAACTAATATAAACAATGTCAATGAATTAGAATATTGGAATAATCAAATTCACAGCTAAGCTAAACAGCTCGAGTCAACATATCACTTAATTGACCACCAACCACTGAAAATAATAAGCCCCCCGCCCCCCAATTCCTTGGGTGACAATATCCAAACAGCTAAGTATGCCAAACACTGATTGTACATTTAGATTAAAAATATATAGAACAATGTTTGATAGCTGTGCTAAATCCAATCTATTCAATCCTGGGACACCACCTTTAGGGTCTACATGACAAAGAGAATATCTTGTTATTAGCATAAACTTTAGAAATCTCCTTACCATTGTAGATTTTTTTCAAGAGCCCGCAAACTAGGAAAGGTAAGTCAAGCAAGACCCGGGATGACTTCAGAAAAAATGAACATTGCATTGGGATAGTTCAACATAAACCGAGTCAGGTGCTTCTTATATAATGAAATGCAAACTTTCAAACATATCAAACATGAACATTTAAATCTTCCTATCCAAGAACCCTGCTCCATTGGCAAAAAAATAAAAATATTTCTAAGGATAAGTTCTCTGAGCAAAAAATCATAAGAGTGCCCTATAATCCATATAGTTATATTTACGTCAGATATACCTAAGATAAAATTAACATTTGATTAATTTATAAATCAAGTCTAGCAATATCTGAAACAATTATAGTCTCACCTACCCAACCATCTAATGATATCTTCCTATTGTTTCCTCTAAACTGGAAACAATAGTTTTAAAATCTAACTTGTTGGGAAACATTCTTCAGATTGTGAAGGCAGCTCCTTATAGTTTGAATCCTCATTACATTTAACCACTTAACTCACTCCTTTCTGCATTACTCAGTTTTGAAAGAACATTACTACTAAGCCTGGCTTAACTACCTCAGCCCCTACATAAATCCTAAGAGTGAGTAGTCATAAAATGTTGAAAAAATTTGAACAGAAATGTGGTAAAGGTTAACCATCTATAAGAATAAATAAATATCTACTGGAACACAAAGTCTAAATATTCAGAGAACTTTAGTAAGCAGCTGCGTAGAATATTGAATTTAAGGAACTATTAAGATTATCTGTGTAAAGCCATAAATTCAAAAAAATGGATGTTTTCATTAAATTTAGGGCTTTGTCCTATTTAATAAAGCAACCTTGGTGGTGAAGGATATTGCTAGGTATCCGGTAGCCTTCACTGGGGGCTTTTTATGGGGAGGCCTATTTATCATGTGCAAAGTACCGCCACTGTACTCCTTATCATTATTGCCATCTCAGGATGGAGCTGGCAATCAAGCGCATGCATTCACACATTGACTCTAGACTGGCCGGCGAGCAGTAAGCGTCCTCTTACCACTGCCAACCAGTATCACAAGGCACTGAGTATCACTCAGTTGCCCCTCCAAAATTTTAACCGTAAATTGTGATAAAGATTTTCTATCACTGATATAGGCAATAATAGAAAATACTTCTTAACACTAGCTCAACATATATAGACCCATTAATCTTTCTTGGACCTGCAAATAACAATCTCCAAGGAATTGTCAAGCAACATAAAATCATAACCTTTAAGCCCTGTGTCACAGGCAGAATTTCTAGAAACTAACTCTGAAATCCTCAATGAAGCATAGGAAGCAGAAACAAACAACTTCCTCTTAAAGTAAAAAAAAAAAATCTAAAGATAAAACTAAGTTCACCATAGTACAAACTGAAATAGGTCTGATGTTATGTAAAGATCCAAATGAAAATAACATTTTGAAAACAGTATAACAAAAAGGAACTGTTAAAATGAGGTAAACCATTAGGTTTAAGAAAAAAAAAGGAAACACTCTCAAGCATCTTAACCATATGGAAGTAAGAACACTGGTCCTTAGCCAACATACACAAAATGCTAAAATCAGATCCTCAGAACACCATAAGGAGTACTATTAAAATTTACTGTAAATAACTGCTGACTGGCTCAGTAACTAGGACCATGTCAAAGTCCCATAGATATTCTGGAGAATCCACTTCAACTTAGCATGTTGGAGGTGATAGGTCCAAAATTCAATCAAAGATTATAAAAAGTTTACTACATCTATAAATTAATTTTTATTGTATTCTTGAAATGGGCAAACATATATCAATAGCTACTGCAAGAGAGAGCAATTTTAATAAAACTATAAAGGAAGAAAGCCCTCCTGTTTTGCTAGATTTAGAGCTTTACCCTATTTAATAAAGCAATAGCCTTTGCTTCCCAGAAAGGTTTCCCCAAGCAAAGCATGTGGGTGCCTATTTAACAAAGACAGCAGTGGTGCAAGTAATGCCACTGTCCTTATAGCATTATTACCATTTGAAGATGGCGATAGCAGAGGCTCCCCACCACTACTTTTTTTTTTTAAAAAAAAGCATTTTTCGTTAGTAAAATGAATTATTATTTATTTTTTAATTTTTTACTTTTTTTAAGCTTATTATTCTAATTATGGCGAAAGGCTTCCAGTTCCACTGTACATGTGTGAATTGGTATTACCAGGTCATGCATGCACAGAAGGAACATGCATTGGGTGGTGAAGCAGTAATAGTCCTCTTACCAGTGACAGTCAGTATTCCCGGTGAGCTGAGTATCGCTCACCTGTTGTGGCGATATTATATCATTAAATTGGGTGATAGAAGATTTTCTATTGCTGCAATAAGCCCAACCTTGTTAATTAGACCCCGTTTGTCTACTACCAGGATTATATTACTAAACTCCCCCATAGTAGTAGACACTGACTGTCTGCTATAATGAAAATGTTCTTCATTCTTTGCAGCTTCTCTTCTAAATGCTTGTTCTGGCTGCTCTTCCCCATGTTGCTCAATAGCTCTGGGCGATGAGTTTCTAATTTTTCTCCTGCTCATGGATGGTAGCAACAAATTAACTGTTCTTCCAAACACTTTTCATTGGCTATCCTGCCTCCTACATCCAGTACCTCACCAGAATGTTAATATCTGCCAACTCTCTTAGCTGCACTTGTTCTAACATGCCCAATGGCCAATTCAAAGTCCATTACTTTCACTTTAGGTACACCCTCTCCATTGATTTATACTTCTCCTCTTCTTAAATACTGCCTTGTCAAGCCTCATTTATGTATTACATAAGTCAAAACAGGGAACATGTCTCACTATGGTACATTTGAATGTTTTTATACATCAGTAGAATTACACCAATAAATACATTTTTCTGTATAAAGTATACCTGACAGATTAAAAAACATCACATTTAGAACCTGATTCATCTTCTGACTTAAGTCCTGTTGCCTGCCGTATCTTGCACGAAATTGCTCTGAGCATGCTCAGAAATGGACTTTACACCAGTGAACACAATTACATGCAACTTAAGTCCAAATGCAAATGAGACCTCCGACTGTCTATGACTTCAAGAGTGGAATGGGATAGGTAAGGGCTGGACTTATGGGCAGCACGGTGGCTTAGTGGTTAGCACTTCTGACTCACAGCACTGGGGTCATGAGTTTGATTCCTGATGACCATGGCATTTTCTTTGTGGAGTTTGTATGTTCTCCCCATGTTTGCGTGGGTTTCCTCTGGGCACTCCGGTTTCCTCCCACAATCCAAAAACATACTGGTAGGTTAATTGACTGCAATCAAATTGACCCTAGTCTCTCTTTGTCTGTGTGTGTATGTGTGTGTGTGTGTGTGTGTGTGTGTGTGTGTGTGTGTGTGTGTGTGGAAATTTGGACTGTAAGCTCTGTTGGGGCAGGGACTGATGTGAGTGAGTTCTCTGTAAAGAGCTGCGGAATTAGTGGTGCTATACAAATGATGATAATGACTAACGTTTACAATGTACAGTAGGGGCGTGCTGAGGTTGAGCACATTGGTCTCATTCAAGCTCTGTGCATTTCTGAGGTACGTGGTTTTTTAACCATATCACTTGCACCATCTACATGGCAGGTGTAAGTTCCGACTGATAATGATGACTGACACATATATATTGCAAAACATGTGTTTGCAAGTAAGAGAGAATGTAAAAATGCAGTTTATGTACAGTACATATAAGAACATCCTGATTTATGTATTTCATGTAAAATATGTATTTTGGGATTATGGTATTAAGAGTTGTTAATGTATTATTTTTTCTCCATGGTTCTGATAGGACGTTATATTGCACATACATGTGCATATCCTGCAGTCTGTTCTGTTTGTCTGCATGCAGCAAGAACCGTACAGCCAGAGATTACTTATACCCATATTCAATTGAAAAGATTTCCGCTTGTACAGGGTGATTCAAAAGTCGCAGTACACCCTTTTATTTAAAAAAAACTCTGCAGGAATTGGGCCGATTGGGCAATTTCAAGATGGCGCCCATGTTTGGTACATACCATAAAAGATAGACCATGTCACCCATACCTTACTGGAGTATTCAGGTTTCCCAATTTCCTGTAGAGTTTTTGAAATAAAAGGGTGTACTGCGACTTTTGAATCAACTTGTACTTTAATACGGGCGCACGTGTGTGCAATTTAATACCAATTTTAAAAATTGCAAGCTGTGTTCACATTGCGTTCCAAGATGAGACTCTTAATGTATAGGCTGTGGTCACCTTTAAGCACAAAATCAGGCTCTTTTGTGGAAGAAAAAAATGCTCATTGGTCAAACACTAACCTTGGGATGTCCCTGTAAATGCCCACACTTCAATCCTTGAATCTCATATAAATAGGTCATACTACAAAATTAAATCTAATTTGCAATAAATTAGTGCTTAGTACCCTTAAATCTTTTTACCTTTCTTCATCAGTTCAACAGCCCTATTTCAAGCACAAGGGTAATTTGAAGTTAACCAAATCTGTCATGTTCTTGAGCTTAGGATAATAGTACTCACACTGTATATGTTTTCTTTATAGTATGTACTAATCCAGCAATATAAAATAATACATATTGCATAAGGAGTACATAACTAGCTTATTGCCAATCGTTATCACTTGTTAAGGAGGTAGAGTGTCTTTGGGAATATAATAACATCATCCAATCTCCACCTAAGCTGTAATGATTCTAAAATTCTGAGAGTAAGGTGTTATGTGCGTATTGTCGCTAACCAATAACGATTATCGAACCTCGATTTGTGTTTCCAACGCACAAAGATTTATTCGCAAATAGTAGAATAATATGTTCAAGCGAAGTGATAATAAATACAGCCGTTACTTATCGCAGGCGCTCTGGATCCAGTGTGCAGTCATTCAATCCTGAAGTCTGGGGACAAGATGTCTGAACACTAGATGTGAAGCTGCTGCTTATATGCACACATAAATACAG
This sequence comes from Mixophyes fleayi, assembly GCF_038048845.1. Taxonomy (NCBI): domain Eukaryota; kingdom Metazoa; phylum Chordata; class Amphibia; order Anura; family Limnodynastidae; genus Mixophyes; species Mixophyes fleayi. The sequence continues at coordinate 98,361,852 of NC_134410.1, read as the reverse complement.
TAATACAATGAAGATGGTATAGCTTGCATCTATTGGTCTAGTTCTCAGGAAGGTCCAAGGGGTTGTCAATCATTGGCTAGTTCATCCTAAGGAATCCAAAGGAGGGGGTCATCTCTCCAGGGGGTATGCTCGGCTCTTCCCGCCAAGATTCCTTAGTCTTAAGTAGTTCATAATTCCTTATCAGTCATAACTTGCGTATGCACTCTGCGATTCCTTCGCAGAGTGAACCAAACAGTGTCAAATGTTAAGAGGTTTATTATGATACCACATATGATATGATTCCTTCAACCTGTTCCATATATTTCACTAATATGCATGTAACTTTAATATAAAACATAAATACTACTATATTTCGACATAACTGACTATGTGTTGCAACTACCATTAATGTGTACTATTTTATAAGTATGCGTGTTTGTGCGAATATATGGTAAAAGACCAAATACTGTTGCTGCCACGTGTAGTAGCTGCGTATGCCCTTTCACGCCGTAGCGTGACCTTGTACGTCGTAGCGTACCGTACGCATCTTTTCAGACAAAGACAACCAAGTTTGCTCGACTTTAATTGAAATTACTTTATCCAATCTGCTGACTTCGACAAAGGGAACATGAAAACGACCATCATGAGCTTGCTTTCTGGAAATCTAATCATGTTTTCTATATTCTCTATATAGATTTATGGCAGTATGTTTCAATATGCCAAAGACCAAGTATTCCCTTTCATATTACTCCCCCTCATCCTAATCATCATCATTTATTTATATATATATATATATATATATATATATATATATATATAGCACCACTAATTCCAAAGCGCTGTACAGAGAACTCACTCACATCAGTCCCTGCCCAATTGGAGCTTACAGTCTAAATTACACACACACAGACCGAGAGACTAGGGTCAATTTAATAGCAGCCAATTAGCCTACTAGTATGTTTTTGGATTGTGGGAGGACACCGGAGGAAACCCACGCAAACATGAGGAGAACATGCAAACTCCACACAGATAAGGCCATGGTTGAGAATTGAACTCATGACCCCAGTGCTGTGAGTCAGAAGTGCTAACCACTTAGCCACCGTGTTGCCCAATCTGCCTATGTTTCTCTTCTTCTCTGATAACTACCCATGCTACTCCCCAGTTATGGAACTCATTACCCAGCCTGACCAGGCTCACCCTTAACCTTAAACTTTCATGTTCTCTCTTAAAACCCACCTCTTTACTATAGCCTATCCTAATCCAATAAGAAACTACTCACTCTGCATGTTCTATCAGTATCCACGTCCACTGCACTTCTCACCAGCTCCTATTATCTTAGCTTTGCACTCTCCCTTTAAACAGTAAGCAGTCACAAGCAGGGCCCTCTCTACACTATGCCTCTTGTACCTCCTCCTTCAATCTCGTTTATACTTATTCTGTTTCTCTGTGTCTTTTTCCTTACTGATTCTAATTTAAATTAGAGATGGTCACTGACCCCCGTGTTTTGGTTTTGGATTCGGTTTTGGATCTGGATTACTGTCGTGTTTTGGTTTTGGTTTTGGTTTTGCAAAACTGCCATTGCGTGTTTTGGTTTTGGTTTTGGTTTTGTTTGGTTTTGTTTTGCTATTTTTTTGGAAAATCCATGTTTTTGGGCCTAAATTAACCCAATTTAGTGCTCCAACTGTTTTAGAGACAAGTAATCTAATTGTTGAGGTAATAAATCATCCAAAAAAACAGTTTAATTCTTCGTTGGTAGGCCTATTCTACACACAAAACAGATTGTCTTCCTCTCCATCTATGCATATTGGCAATGCAGCCATCGTCTTTGAATGTATATTACACCCTACACTTATAGTTAAATATGTAAAGAAATGGAAAAAGCCAGTTTGGTTTCTGTCTCTCAAGGCCCCCCTCCACTTGTGTAAAATACCAAAAAATTCAGCCATTATAGACTGTACAATATTAATTGACATGGAGAAAGCCAGTTTGGTTTCTGTCTTTCAAGGCCCCCCTCCACTTGTATAAAATACCAAAAAATTCAGCCATTATAGACTGTACAATATTAATTGACATGGAGAAAGCCAGTTTGGTTTCTGTCTCTCAAGGCCCCCCTCCACTTGTATAAAATACCAAAAAATTCAGCCATTATAGATAGGGATGTGCACCGGCGACTTTTGAGGTCTCGTGTTTTGTGTTTTGGATCCGGATTTTCATTATTTTTGGGGTTCGGATTTGTCTCGCAAAACACTTGACGAAAGGTCTCGGTTCGGATTTAAGGTTTTGGATTCGGATTTTTTTTGGAAAAAACAGAAAAAGTTTAAAAATCAAGTTTTTGGGCTTATTTTCACTCCTATGCTATTAGTAACCTCTATAACATTCAATAACAAGCATTTCCACTAATTTACAGTGTATTCTGAACACCTCACAATATAGTTATTAGTCCAAAACGTTGCAACGAGGTATCTTTCTGGACTGCGTAGAGGAGTGGGTCACCACAATATATATTAAAAACCCTGAACTTGTATGATTCGCACCAATAAATGTACCTGGACTGCGTAGAGGAGTGGGTCACCACAATATATATTAAAAACCCTGAACTTTTATGATTCGCACCAATAAATGTACCTGGACTGCGTAGAGGAGTGGGTCACCACAATATATATTAAAAACCCTGAACTTTTATGATTCGCACCAATAAATGTACCTGGACTGCGTAGAGGAGTGGGTCACCACAATATATATTAAAAACCCTGAACTTTTATGATTCGCACCAATAAATGTATCTGGACTGCGTAGAGGAGTGGGTCACCACAATATATATTAAAAACCCTGAACTTTTATGATTCGCACCAATAAATGTATCTGGACTGCGTAGAGGAGTGGGTCACCACAATATATATTAAAAACCCTGAACTTTTATGATTCGCACCAATAAATGTACCTGGACTGCGTAGAGGAGTGGGTCACCACAATATATATTAAAAACCCTGAACTTTTATGATTCGCACCAATAAATGTACCTGGACTGCGTAGAGGAGTGGGTCACCACAATATATATTAAAAACCATGAACTTTTATGATTCGCACCAATAAATGTACCTGGACTGCGTAGAGGAGTGGGTCACCACAATATATATTAAAAACCCTGAACTTTTATGATTCGCACCAATAAATGTACCTGGACTGCGTAGAGGAGTGGGTCACCACAATATATATTAAAAACCCTGAACTTTTATGATTCGCACCAATAAATGTACCTGGACTGCGTAGAGGAGTGGGTCACCACAATATATATTAAACACCCTGAACTTTTATGATTCGCACCAATAAATGTATCTGGACTGCGTAGAGGAGTGGGTCACCACAATATATATTAAAAACCCTGAACTTTTATGATTCGCACCAATAAATGTACCTGGACTGCGTAGAGGAGTGGGTCACCACAATATATATTAAACACCCTGAACTTTTATGATTCGAACCAATAAATGTACCTGGACTGCGTAGAGGAGTGGGTCACCACAATATATATTAAAAACCCTGAACTTTTATGATTCGCACCAATAAATGTATCTGGACTGCGTAGAGGAGTGGGCACTGGGCACCACAATAAAATATATAAAAAACCTTCAACAGGTCTGCATTACACTACACATACGGCTGCTCCTCCATCCTCTCCATCATATACATGTTGGAGTTTTAGCGTGTGACAACCTCTTGTTTTTGATAATGTCAGTGCATTTTGAATATTTTTCAATTTGCCCCACACCACTGAATGTACTTTATCTATGATACGCATCTATCTATCTTGACTGCGTAGTGTGGTGGCCCCGGTACACAATTTGGTACCGAGGCCACAATATAATTAAAAAACCCTCCACGTGTCAGAATTCCACCAAAAAAGGGTATGGACTGCGTAGTGTGGTGGCCCCGGTACACAATTTGGTACCGAGGCCACAATATAATTAAAAAATTGGGCATCAACTGTCACCGTTGTTTAATATCTGATACACCTAAATATGGACTGCACAGTGGAGTGGCCCCGGTAGTAAATTTGGTGCCGGGGCCACAATACCTCCTCCAACTTCCAAGTGTAGTGTTTATAAAGACAGACAGCGTCGAAGTGTTATTAGTTGACTTTCTTAACCCTAAAATTGTCCCTGTTGCAAATATTCGTGCAATGGACAGTTACTTTTTTATTGAAAGACTCAAGCTTTCAAGTGTAGTGTTTATAAAATATAAACAACAATACAGTAGTTTTAGAGCACGTCAATACCTCTTGTTTTAAATTATGACAGGGCATTTTACTTTTGGTTTAATTTCTTGAATTTTTTTAAATTTGGTTTTACTTTTTGAACATGGCAAACGACTGTTGATTGGTCATATAATGCAAAAAAAAAAGGTCCAAGATGGAATTGTCCTTGGGCCCTCACACCCACCCTTATGTTGTTGAAATAGGACATGCACACTTTAACAAACCAATCATTTCAGCGACAGGGCCTACCAAACAACTTTGGCTGAAATGATTGGTTTGTTTGGGCCCCCACACCAAAGAAGCTATTCATCTCTCCCTGTACAGACTAAACAGGCTCTACTGAGGCAAGATGTCGTCCTCATCCTCAACCTCTGATTCCTCTCCCCCTACAGTGTGTACTTCCTCCTCATCACACATTATCAATTCGTCCCCGCTGGACTCCACAACCACAGGTCCCTCTGTAGTATCTGGAGGGCAGTGCTGTACTTCATTGAGGAATTGATTATTCATTTTTATAAACATCATTTTTTCAACGTTGTGAGGAAGCAACCTTCTTCGCCGCTCACTGACCAGGTTCCCCGCTGCACTAAAAACTCTTTCCGAGTACACACTGGAGGGGGGACAACTCAGGTAAAATAGAGCCAGTTTGTACAGGGGCTTCCAAACTGGCTTTTTTTCCTGCCAGTAACAATATGGACTGTCTGACATGTCTATTTGGATGGTGTCAGCAAAATAATCCTCCACCATTTTTTCTGAATCAGTGAACTTTGTAATAGCAGTACCACTGGACTTATACTGCTGGATTGGTTTTGCAAATTTGGTTATAATTACTTTTTTTTTTTAATTTTTAATTTTAATTTTTTTTATAACTTTTTTTTTATTTTTTAAAAACTTGGGAATAATGGGGAAATAACTATGCCCTTAGAAGCACAGAGCACAGGACACAGCACCACTGGACTGAACAGGACACGGCACAGGACCCAGCAGCACTACGGAACTCAGCAGGACAGAGCACAGGACACAGCACCACTGGACTGATACTGCAGAATGTGTGAACTTTGTAATATTGCAGTACCAATGGACTTATACTGCTGGATTGGTTTTGCAAATTTGGTTATAATTATTATATTTTTTTTAATTTTTAATTTTAATTTTTTTTTTACTTTTTTTTTATTTTTTAAAAACTTGGGAATAATGGGGAAATAACTATGCCCTTAGAAGCACAGAGCACAGGACACAGCACCACTGGACTGAACAGGACACGGCACAGGACCCAGCAGCACTACGGAACTCAGCAGGACAGAGCACAGGACACAGCACCACTGGACTGATACTGCAGAATGTGTAAACTTTGTAATATTGCAGTACCACTGGACTTTTACTGCTGAATGTGTGACCTTGGTAATATTGCAGTACCAATGGGCTTATACTGCAGGATTGGTTGTGCAAATTTTGTGGTAATTAAAAAAAATTAAATTAGTTTTTGGTATTTTTTTAAATAACTTTTTTTTTATTTTTTTAAACACAGGGGAATATTGGGGAAATAACTATGCCCTTAGAAGCACAGAGCACAGGACACAGCACCACTGGACTGAACAGGACACAGCACAGGACCCAGCAGCACCACTGACCTCAGAAGGACAGAGCACAGCACACAGCACCACTGGACTGATACTGCAGAACACAGCACAGCACAGCACAGCACAGAACTAAACAGCACAGCACAGAACTAAACAGCACAGCACGAGATCTACCAGGACAGAGGACCACCTAACACACCCTCCCTCTACCCTGATCAATGCCCGAGTGAAGATGGCGGCGACTAGCGGGGAATTTATAGGATCCGAGTATCGCGAGATCTGACAACGGGATTATGAGTCAGAGCCTCAGTTTCAGATTTGAATTTGGCGCCAATACCCGGATCTGTCTCGGATCCGACTCGGATCGGCAACGTTCGGGTGGGCTCGGATTTCATAAATCCGAGTGCGCTCATCTCTAATTATAGATTGTACAATATTAATTGACATGGAGAAAGCCAGTTTGGTTTCTGTCTCTCTAGGCCCCCCTCCACTTGTATAAAATACTAAAAAATTCAGCCATTATAGACTGTACAATATTAATTGACATGGAGAAAGACAGTTTGGGGTCATTCTGTCTCTCTAGGCCCCCCTCCACTTGTATAAAATACCAAAAAATTCAGCCATTATAGACTGTACAATATTAATTGACATGGAAAAAGCCAGTTTGGTTTCTGTCTCTCTAGGCCCCCCTCCACTTGTATAAAATACCCAAAAATTCAGCCATTATAGACTGTACAATATTATGAAAAATCGACAAAGCCAGTTTAGGGTCACTCTGTCTATGACACCCTAAGTTTTAAAAAGATGTTATCGGCATCATCTTCAGCTTAATCCTCACCCTCATCAGTGTGTACGTCATCATCACAGACTATCAATTCATCGCCGCTTGAATCCGCCATTAGAGAACAGTCAGTGCTTGGATGTCTTGGATGGTGAAGGCCTTCCTCGTGGAAGATGTAGTTCATTTTTATAAACATCATTTTCTCCACATTTTTGGGAAGTAACCTTCTACGGCGATCACTGACTAAGTTCCCTGCTGTGCTGAACACTCGTTCAGAGTACACACTGGAGGGTGGGCAGCTTAGGTATTGCAAAGCAAGTTTGTACATGGGTTTCCAAATGGCCTGCTTTTCTTCCCAGTAAGGAAAGGGACTGTCTGACATTTCCATATCAACTACCTCTTGAAAGTAATCCTCCACCATCCTTTGCATGTTTATACTCATATTGGATGGAGTTATGGGCAAAGTGACACATTTTTTTGAAAAATCCTTCAAACCAGCCCAGATGTTATATTGTTCTCGTCTGCCCCCTGTGTCTTCCCTGCTTCTTTTTTGGAAATTTAATTTTTTACGAGCAACAGCTTGAGAAAGTGAAGGAGGACACGTCGTCAAACCGAGGCCCAGTTCAGCGGCCAACTTGCTGAGCAATAGCTCCTTGCAAAAGTTCACATCTCGCTCATTTACAAGTAAAGACTCAATGTAGGTTTTAAACCTTGGATCAAGCACAGTGGCCAAAACGTACTGATCCGAGTTCAAGATCTTAATAACTCGAGGATCATTGTGAAGCGAATTAAGTACTTGATCGACAAGGCCAACATACTTTGCTGAATTGCTTGCTTTCAGCTCCTCCTTCATTTTCTCAAGCTGCTTTTCCAATAGTCTAATTAAAGGAATGACTTGCCTCAAACTAGCAGAGTCAGCACTGACCTCACATGTCACAACTTCAAATGGTTTCAGCACCTTGCACAGCACTGAAAGGATTCCCCACTGTGCAAGAGTGAAATACATCCCCCCTCCTTTCCCAATGTCATGATTTGTGCAATATGCTTGGATGGCTTTGCGCTGTTCCTCCATCCTCTGAAGCATGTACAGGGTGGAATTCCACCGAGTTACCACCTCTTGCTTAAGTTGGTGGCAGGGCAAGTTAAACTGCTCTTGGAGCTGCTGTAATCTCCTACATGCTGTGGCTGAATGCCTGAAATGGCCTGAAATTTTACGGGCCACCGAAAGCATCTCCTGCACCTCACGGTTATTTCGTAGGAAGCTCTGCACCACCAAGTTGATGGTGTGAGCAAAACAGGGAATATGTTTGAAATCACCCAGCTGTAATGCTCGCACTATATTGTTGGCGTTATCTGAAATGACATACCCTGGGGAGAGTCCGAGTGGTATAAGCCATGCATCAATCACATCTCTCAGTTTGCGTAACAAATTGTCAGCCGTATGCCTGTTAGTGAAGCCGGTGATACAAAGAGTGGCCTGCCTGTGACAAATGTTACGTAGTGGTGTACATGCTGCTGCTGTTCCTGCTGGTGAAGGTGAATGACCAACCCAGTGGGCTGTCACAGTCATATAGTCTTTGGTTTGGCCACTTCCACTTGTCCACATATCTGTGGTTAAGTGAACAGTGGGCAGAATGGCATTTTTCAGCGCAATCTCTACATTTTTACACACTTTTTGGTATAGTTGTGGAATAGCTTTACGGGAGAAATGGTGTCGCGATGGAATTCTGTAACGCGGACACAAAACCTCAATTAACTGTGAAAAACCAGCTGCGTTTATTGTGGAGATTGGACGCAGATCTAACACTAACATTGCAGCCATGGCGTCTGTGATTCGCTTGGCGACTGGGTGACTGCTGTCATATTTGCTTCCCCTCGCAAATGATTGTTTCACAGTTAATTGCTGAAATGTAGGACTGCTCATTTTATTCACCTGCCTCTGGGATGACGATTCACCCCCAGCAGCAGCAACAGCAGCAGCAGGACTAACGCTTTCTTCAGAGGAATCAATAATAGTGCCGGAGTCATCCAGCCTTAAGTGGGATGCCGGGCTAACTCCGAGCGCTACTGAGGATATTGATGAGGATGGTGTGGTGGGTGTATTTTGTAGCCGTCGGTATGTCGGTGAGCGGAGGGTCTTAGCTGATGAGGGAGTGCTTGTATTCTTTTGGGAAGAACTTTCAGCTTTTCCCAACACTTTGCCATGAACTCTCGTTAAATGGCGTAACATAGACGAGGTTCCAAGATGGTTAAGGTCCCTCCCTCGACTGACTGTGGCTTCACATACACTACAAATGGCTATACAATTGTTGTCTGGATTTGGGTAGAAATAATTCCACACATAAGAAGTGGATTTTTTTGTTTTATGCCCAGGCATGACAATGGCCTTTTTCTTGTCACGTGCCAGAACTGCTGCCACTGGTGCAGGACTTACACAAACAACCTCATCCTCATCAACATCCTCATTAGCGCCCTCGTCGCCTACACAAATCTCCCCCTCATCCTCTTCTAATTCCAAAGTGGCATCCTCAATTTGGGTATCACCGGCTACACTCGGGCTATTAAGGCACACATCAGCAGAATGCTCACGATTAGACATCCCTCTGTTGGATGGACTCTCCACAGGGATTGTTGTCATTTGTGAATCAGAGCAAATATTCTCCTGTAATGCCTCACTGTTATCTTGCAGCTCGGCTTTGACGCGTAACAGTAGTTGTGCACCAATTGTAGGCTGGGTAACTTTTTGGGATCTGCCACTAATAGCCAAAGGTGAAGGCCTCATTCTCTCTTTGATACTGCGTGTGTAGAATGGCATGCTTGCAATTTTTTTTTTATCGTCACTTAACTTTTGCTCAGTTACACTTCTTTTTCGCTTCAATACAGTAAAATTTTTTTTGGTTTTTGTTTTTTGCACTAATTTGAAAACACTCTGTTGTTTGACATCGCCTTGGCCAGATGACGTACTGGGAACACTAACATCAGGACTGGTGACAGAACCTGGTTGCTCATTTAGATCATATGTGGACTGCTTTGAATCCATTCTGAGCGCAAACCACTGGGGAGTGCTAAAAATTATTTAGTAGATTCTGCTGACAGTTATGACTTTTGACAGCCAGAAATATTAATGCACAATTAGGGAGGACACCCCAAAAGCACTGAGGAGTGCTAAAAATTATTTAGTAGATTCTGCTGACAGTTATGACTTTTGACAGCCAGAAATATTAATGCACAATTAGGGAGGACACCCCAAAAGCACTGAGGAGTGCTAAAAATTATTTAGTAGATACTGCTGACAGATATGACTCTTGACAGCCAGAAATATTAATGCACAATTAGGGAGGACACCCCAAAAGCACTGAGGAGTGCTAAAAATTATTTAGTAGATACTGCTGACAGATATGACTTTTGACAGCCAGAAATATTAATGCACAATTAGGGAGGACACCCCAAAAACACTGAGGACTGCTAAAAATTATTTAGTAGATACTGCTGACAGATATGACTTTTGACAGCCAGAAATATTAATGCACAATTAGGGAGGACACCCCAAAAACACTGAGGAGTGCTAAAAATTATTTAGTAGATACTGCTGACAGATATGACTTTTGACAGCCAGAAATATTAATGCACAATTAGGGAGGACACCCCAAAAACACTGAGGAGTGCTAAAAATTATTTAGTAGATACTGCTGACAGATATGACTTTTGACAGCCAGAAATATTAATGCACAATTAGGGAGGACACCCCAAAAACACTGAGGAGTGCTAAAAATTATTTAGTAGATACTGCTGACAGATATGACTTTTGACAGCCAGAAATATTAATGCACAATTAGGGAGGACACCCCAAAAACACTGAGGAGTGCTAAAAATTATTTAGTAGATACTGCTGACAGATATGACTTTTGACAGCCAGAAATATTAATGCACAATTAGGGAGGACACCCCAAAAGCACTGAGGTGTGCTAGAAATTATTTAGTAGATACTGCTGACAGATATGACTTTTGACAGCCAGAAATATTAATGCACAATTAGGGAGGACACCCCAAAAGCACTGAGGAGTGCTACAAATTATTTAGTAGATACTGCTGACAGATATGACTTTTGACAGCCAGAAATATTAATGCACAATTAGGGAGGACACCCCAAAAGCACTGAGGTGTGCTACAAATTATTTAGTAGATACTGCTGACAGATATGACTTTTGACAGCCAGAAATATTAATGCACAATTATGGGGGACACCCCAAAAGCGCTGGGGAGTGCCAAATATGAAGAAAAAATAATAAACCTCTATCCTCCTCTCTGCACTAGCGATTTTGGTTAGAGCAATTGCAAGAACAATATTGTATTCTCTGTCCCTGCTCTAATTAGCCTATGACTACACCCTGCTCTCTCCCTCTGTCAAATGGCGATGGATTGCTGTGGAGGCGTGTATTTATAAAGTTGAAGTATCGCGAGAACCGAGTCCCGAGATCCGACAACGTCACAATGACGTTCGGCCTCGATTTGGATTCGGAATGGGCGGGAGAGTACCGAGCTGCTCAGCTCGGTACTCGGATACCCAAAGTTCGGGTGGGTTCGGTTCTCGGAGAACCGGACCCGCCCATCTCTAATTTAAATACAGAAAATGGCACATTTTAAGTAAAATTAAGCCCAGTAGGACATAACATCTACTTCACTCAACTAGAGATGGGGAAATATTTTTTTTTCCCCACAAATATATGTGTTACTAACAATGGTTGTGTTAAATCCTAAATTGTAAGAATTTAAGGATTACCTGTGAAAACAGCACTAGCGGTACTTATGTACTATTTGTATTTTTAATGATTTGTAATCCTGACAGTCCAGCACTGTTGTGTTTTGTGACATATAACAAATAAATGGTGATTATGATGCTACACATTTACAATAGAACTATGCATACAAAAGGTTAGAAATTGGCACACAGACAGTACTTACCAAGGTGATTACCTCTGGGATAATTTTTATTTGTGATTTAGGGACCTGGGGCCTGATTCATTAAGGATCTTAACTTGAGAAACTTCTTATTTCAGTCTCCTGGACAAAACCATGTTACAATGCAAGGGGTGCAAAATAGTATTCTGTTTTGCACATAAGTTAAACACTGACTTATTTAACTTTTCATGTAGCACAAAAATATCAACTTTAAATTTCAGTGTACAAATAAGCTATCACGTATTTATGTGCTACATGAAAAAACAGTCAGTATTTAACTTATGTGCAAAATTCATGAATGAATTTGCTTCATATGACGTAACAGGAAGGAGGTATCTAGGTGATCAACGGCCCTACCTCTACTTATTTTGGCATGGCAAAGGCTACAGATGCCTTGACAAATGTTGTCTGGGTTTGGATAAGAATATTTCCAAACAAAAGAGGTGTTTTTTTCACATTATGGTCTAGCATGATAATGCGCTTATCATGGGCATGAAATGGTGGCTGCATTAGTACAATACAATCATCATCCTTCTCATTATCTTGTTCAAGTATAACACATTCATTTTCAGATCCACATTATCCACCTCATCCTCTTGCACTTCTTGCACATTTGCAACTTCCAAAGTATCATCCACATTTTCTATTTGTACATCATCATCATTAATATTAATAGTATTACTACTCATCCTCACATTTCTAAATGGTTGAAAAATCTGGGTAGGAGGCTGCTCTATAATGACAGTGTCAGAATCTGAAACATCAGACTCACATATAGCACTCATGGATACCCTCCTTAGACTCTCCACAGGATTCTCTGAGTGCCCAAGTTGTCCTTCAGGCTCTGATATTTTTGGGCACTGATTTGGCTAGTTTGGAAGTGACAGTGACAGACCTTCATTCTGAGCGAGAAGGTGGTGCATGGGAAGTTAAGGAAGATGCATGGCCATGTTGGCCATCATGTTTTGTAATAACCATTCCAGCATGTATACCTGTACCAGCGGTAGCTGGACCCTTACTAGCAAAGACTGGGCATACTTTAGAAGGATATATATCGCACCAGGTAGACAGATCCTTTTTTCCACCATAACATCTCCTTCATATAGTGATTAAATCAATCTGTATTGTGATGGTTCTAAGGACAGGTGCACCCACACATTGTATCAATTTTTGATTTAATGAAAGAGAAAGAGAAGAGTTGTGATAAAGGGGCACTCTTAGTCTAAATAAAATTTTCCAACTCTTTATTGATATGCATTAAAAATTGTCCTTATATATGGAACACTCATAGCTCATGAATACACTTGAAAGTAGCGAAATATTTAAAAGATGAATAACAGTAATGTGATGATTGTGTAAATAAATGCTAAAAGGATAGTTAACTACTACCCTAGCACGTCGCTAATTAGTGTATCAGGAAAATAATTAAATTTTTGATAAGCATTATAATATCCCGGTAGCTGTCAGTTGCTGTCTGACAGCAACTGACAGCTACCGCACCAGGCCCCCCTCTCTGCGCAGGTGTCTCCCCCCGCCGCCCGCATTACCACTCCAGTTGATAATCAGCTGTCAACAGGGGCGAATTGGTGATTGAGCCTACCGGTACCCTGACGCCTCCCTAATTAATTTGTTTTTGGTTTTTTTCCTAAGTTCACTCTATGCGCTCCAGCGCCGGGTGGGGGCTACTCGGTGTAGAGAGGGGAGGGGGGACCCGGGGCAGTAAATTTGTTGGTGGGGTTTTAAGATCGGGGGAGCGACGATCACAGACATTGGTGGCCAGTGGAAAACAACAGGCAGCCAATCGCAAGGCTGCCTGTTGCTTAATGGAGTCCTACGAGGCTGTGGGGTACAGACAGGAACTTCCTGTCTGATCTGAGGAGCGATGCTGCGTGCCGCAAGGTAGGTGAGGGGCAGGGGGGGCTGCACTAGGGAAAACTGCAATGGGAAGGGGCTGCACTAGGGAAAACTGCAATGGGAAGGGGCTGCACTAGCGACAGCTACTATGGTAAGGTGCTGCACTAGGGAAAACTACTATGGGAAGGGGCTGCACTAGGGAAAGATACTATGGGAAGGGGCTGCACTAGGGAAAGCTACTATGGGAAGGGGCTGCACTAGGGAAAGCTACTATGGGAAGGGGCTGCACTAGGGAAAACTGCTATGGCAAGGGGCTGCACTAGAGACAACTACTATGGGAAGGGGCTGCACTAGGGAAAGCTACTATGGGAAGGGGCTGCACTAGGAAAAACTACTATGGGAAGGGGCTGCACTAGGGAAAGCTACTATGGGAAGGCGCTGCACTAGGGAAAACTGCTATGGGAAGGGGCTGCACTAGGGAAAACTGCTATAAGAAGGGGCTGCACTAGGGAAAACTACTATGGGAAGGGGCTGCACTAGGGAACACTACTATGGGAAGGGGCTGCACTAGGGAAAGCTACTATGGGAAGGGGCTGCACTCGGGAAAACTGCTATGGGAAGGGGCTGCACTAGGGAAAATTGCTATAAGAAGGGGCTGCACTAGGGAAAACTGCTATAGGAAGGGGCTGCACTTGGGAAAACTGCTATAAGAAGGGGCTGCACTAGGGAAAGCTACTATGGGAAGGGGCTGCACTAGGGAAAACTACTATGATAAGGGGCTGCACTTGGGAAAGCTACTATGGGAAGGTGCTGCACTAGGGAAAACTACTATGGGAAGGGGCTGCACTAGGGCAAGCTTCTATGGGAAGGGGCTGCATTCTGGAAAACTGCTATGGGAAGGGGCTGCACTAGGGAAAACTGCTATAAGAAGGGGCTGCACTAGGGAAAACTACTATGGGAAGGGGCTGCACTAGGGAAAACTACTATGGGAAGGGGCTGCACTCAGGAAAACTGCTATGGGAAGGGGCTGCACTCAGGAAAACTGCTATAAGAAGGGGCTGCACTAGGGAAAACTACTATGGGAAGGAGCTGAACTAGGGAAAACTGCTATGGGAAGGGGCTGCACTAGGGAAAGCTACTATGGGAAGGTGCTGCTCTAGGGAAAACTACTATGGGAAGGGGCTGCACTAGTGAAAGCTACTATGGGAAGGGGCTGCACTAGGGAAAACTGCTATGGGAAGGGGCTGCACTAGAGACAACTACTATGGGAAGGGGCTGTACTAGGGAAAGCTACTATGGGAAGGGGCTGCACTAGGAAAAACTACTATGGGAAGGGGCTGCACTAGGGAAAGCTACTATGGGAAGGCGCTGCACTAGGGAAAACTGCTATGGGAAGGGGCTGCACTAGGGAAAACTGCTATAAGAAGGGGCTGCACTAGGGAAAACTACTATGGGAAGGGGCTGCACTAGGGAACACTACTATGGGAAGGGGCTGCACTAGGGAAAGCTACTATGGGAAGGGGCTGCACTCGGGAAAACTGCTATGGGAAGGGGCTGCACTAGGGAAAATTGCTATAAGAAGGGGCTGCACTAGGGAAAACTGCTATGGGAAGGGGCTGCACTTGGGAAAACTGCTATAAGAAGGGGCTGCACTAGGGAAAACTACTATGGGAAGGGGCTGCACTAGGGAAAACTACTATGATAAGGGGCTGCACTTGGGAAAGCTACTATGGGAAGGTGCTGCACTAGGGAAAACTACTATGGGAAGGGGCTGCACTAGGGCAAGCTTCTATGGGAAGGGGCTGCATTCTGGAAAACTGCTATGGGAAGGGGCTGCACTAGGGAAAACTGCTATAAGAAGGGGCTGCACTAGGGAAAACTACTATGGGAAGGGGCTGCACTAGGGAAAACTACTATGGGAAGGGGCTGCACTCAGGAAAACTGCTATAAGAAGGGGCTGCACTAGGGAAAACTACTATGGGAAGGAGCTGAACTAGGGAAAACTACTATGGGAAGGGGCTGCACTAGGGAAAACTACTATGGGAAGGGGCTGCACTAGGGAAAGCTACTATGGGAAGGTGCTGCTCTAGGGAAAACTACTATGGGAAGGGGCTGCACTAGTGAAAGCTACTATGGGAAGGGGCTGCACTAGGGAAAACTGCTATGGGAAGGGGCTGCACTAGAGACAACTACTATGGGAAGGGGCTGCACTAGGGAAAGCTACTATGGGAAGGGGCTGCACTAGGAAAAACTACTATGGGAAGGGGCTGCACTAGGGAAAGCTACTATGGGAAGGCGCTGCACTAGGGGAAACTGCTATGGGAAGGGGCTGCACTAGGGAAAACTGCTATAAGAAGGGGCTGCACTAGGGAAAACTACTATGGGAACGGGCTGCACTAGGGAAAGCTTCTATGGGAAGGGGCTGCATTCTGGAAAACTGCTATGGGAAGGGGCTGCACTAGGGAAAACTGCTATAAGAAGGGGCTGCACTAGGGAAAACTACTATGGGAAGGGGCTGCACTAGGGAAAACTACTATGGGAAGGGGCTGCACTCAGGAAAACTGCTATGGGAAGGGGCTGCACTCAGGAAAACTGCTATAAGAAGGGGCTGCACTAGGGAAAACTACTATGGGAAGGAGCTGAACTAGGGAAAACTACTATGGGAAGGGGCTGCACTAGGGAAAACTACTATGGGAAGGGGCTGCACTAGGGAAAGCTACTATGGGAAGGTGCTGCTCTAGGGAAAACTACTATGGGAAGGGGCTGCACTAGTGAAAGCTACTATGGGAAGGGGCTGCACTCGGGAAAACTGCTATGGGAAGGGGCTGCACTCAGGAAAACTGCTATGGGAAGGGGCTGCACTCAGGAAAACTGCTATAAGAAGGGGCTGCACTAGGAAAAACTACTATGGGAAGGAGCTGAACTAGGGAAAACTACTATGGGAAGGGGCTGCACTAGGGAAAACTACTATGGGAAGGGGCTGCACTAGGGAAAGCTACTATGGGAAGGTGCTGCTCTAGGGAAAACTACTATGGGAAGGGGCTGCACTAGTGAAAGCTACTATGGGAAGGGGCTGCACTCGGGAAAACTGCTATAAGAAGGGGCTGCACTAGGGAAAACTACTATGGGAAGGGGCTGCACTAGGGAAAACTACTATGGGAAGGGGCTGCACTCAGGAAAACTGCTATGGGAAGGGGCTGCACTCAGGAAAACTGCTATAAGAAGGGGCTGCACTAGGGAAAACTACTATGGGAAGGAGCTGAACTAGGGAAAACTACTATGGGAAGGGGCTGCACTAGGGAAAGCTACTATGGGAAGGTGCTGCTCTAGGGAAAACTACTATGGGAAGGGGCTGCACTAGTGAAAGCTACTATGGGAAGGGGCTGCACTAGGGAAAACTGCTATGGGAAGGGGCTGCACTAGAGACAACTACTATGGGAAGGTGCTGCTCTAGGGAAAACTACTATGGGAAGGGGCTGCACTAGTGAAAGCTACTATGGGAAGGGGCTGCACTAGGGAAAACTGCTATGGGAAGGGGCTGCACTAGAGACAACTACTATGGGAAGGGGCTGCACTAGGGAAAGCTACTATGGGAAGGGGCTGCACTAGGAAAAACTACTATGGGAAGGGGCTGCACTAGGGAAAGCTACTATGGGAAGGCGCTGCACTAGGGAAAACTGCTATGGGAAGGGGCTGCACTAGGGAAAACTGCTATAAGAAGGGGCTGCACTAGGGAAAACTACTATGGGATGGGGCTGCACTAGGGAACACTACTATGGGAAGGGGCTGCACTAGGGAAAGCTACTATGGGAAGGGGCTGCAATCGGGAAAACTGCTATGGGAAGGGGCTGCACTAGGGAAAATTGCTATAAGAAGGGGCTGCACTAGGGAAAACTGCTATGGGAAGGGGCTGCACTTGGGAAAACTGCTATAAGAAGGGGCTGCACTAGGGAAAGCTACTATGGGAAGGGGCTGCACTAGGGAAAACTACTATGATAAGGGGCTGCACTTGGGAAAGCTACTATGGGAAGGTGCTGCACTAGGGAAAACTACTATGGGAAGGGGCTGCACTAGGGCAAGCTTCTATGGGAAGGGGCTGCATTCTGGAAAACTGCTATGGGAAGGGGCTGCACTAGGGAAAACTGCTATAAGAAGGGGCTGCACTAGGGAAAACTACTATGGGAAGGGGCTGCACTAGGGAAAACTACTATGGGAAGGGGCTGCACTCAGGAAAACTGCTATAAGAAGGGGCTGCACTAGGGAAAACTACTATGGGAAGGAGCTGAACTAGGGAAAACTACTATGGGAAGGGGCTGCACTAGGGAAAACTACTATGGGAAGGGGCTGCACTAGGGAAAGCTACTATGGGAAGGTGCTGCTCTAGGGAAAACTACTATGGGAAGGGGCTGCACTAGTGAAAGCTACTATGGGAAGGGGCTGCACTAGGGAAAACTGCTATGGGAAGGGGCTGCACTAGAGACAACTACTATGGGAAGGGGCTGCACTAGGGAAAGCTACTATGGGAAGGGGCTGCACTAGGAAAAACTACTATGGGAAGGGGCTGCACTAGGGAAAGCTACTATGGGAAGGCGCTGCACTAGGGAAAACTGCTATGGGAAGGGGCTGCACTAGGTAAAAACTGCTATAAGAAGGGGCTGCACTAGGGAAAACTACTATGGGAAGGGGCTGCACTAGGGAAAGCTTCTATGGGAAGGGGCTGCATTCTGGAAAACTGCTATGGGAAGGGGCTGCACTAGGGAAAACTGCTATAAGAAGGGGCTGCACTAGGGAAAACTACTATGGGAAGGGGCTGCACTAGGGAAAACTAATATGGGAAGGGGCTGCACTAGGGAAAACTACTATGGGAAGGGGCTGCACTAGGGAAAACTGCTATGGGAGAGGCTGCACTAGGGAAAATTGCTATAAGAAGGGGCTGCACTAGGAAAAACTACTATGGGAAGGGGCTGCACTAGGGAAAGCTACTATGGGAAGGGGCTGCACTAGGGAAAACTACTATGGGAAGGGGCTGCACTAGGGAAAGCTACTATGGGAAGGATCTGCACTAGGGAAAACTACTATGGGAAGGGGCTGCACTAGGGAAAGCTACTATGGGAAGGGGCTGCATTCTGGAAAACTGCTATGGGAAGGGGCTGCACTAGGGAAAACTGCTATAAGAAGGGGCTGCACTAGGGAAAACTACTATGGGAAGGGGCTGCACTAGGGAAAACTACTATGGGAAGGGGCTGCACTCAGGAAAACTGCTATGGGAAGGGGCTGCACTAGTGAAAGCTTCTATGGGAAGGGGCTGCACTCGGGAAAACTGCTATAAGAAGGGGCTGCACTAGGGAAAGCTACTATGGGAAGGGGCTGCACTCGGGAAAATTGCTATAAGAAGGGGCTGCACTAGGGAAAGCTACTATGGGAAGGTGCTGCACTAGAGAAAACTACTATGGGAAGGGGCTGCACTAGGGAAAGCTACTATGGGAAGGGGCTGCACTAGGTTAAACTACTATGGGAAGGGGCTGCACTAGGGAAAGCAACTATGGGAAGGGGCTGCACTAGGGAACACTGCTATGGGAAGGAGCTGCACTAGGGAAAACTACTATGGGTAGAGGCTGCACTAGGGAAAGCTACTATGGGAAGGTGCTGCACTAGGGAAAACTACTATGGGAAGGGGCTGCACTAGGGAAAACTGCTATGGGAAGGGGCTGCACTTGGGAAAACTGCTATAAGAAGGGGCTGCACTAGGGAAAGCTACTATGGGAAGGGGCTGCACTAGGGAAAACTACTATGATAAGGGGCTGCACTTGGGAAAGCTACTATGGGAAGGTGCTGCACTAGGGAAAACTACTATGGGAAGGGGCTGCACTAGGGCAAGCTTCTATGGGAAGGGGCTGCATTCTGGAAAACCGCTATGGGAAGGGGCTGCACTAGGGAAAGCTACTATGGGAAGGGGCTGCACTAGGTTAAACTACTATGGGAAGGGGCTGCACTAGGGAAAGCAACTATGGGAAGGGGCTGCACTAGGGAACACTGCTACGGGAAGGAGCTGCACTTGGGAAAACTACTATGGGTAGGGGCTGCACTAGGGAAAGCAACTATGGGAAGGGGCTGCACTCAGGAAAACTACTATGGGAAGGCGCTGCACTAGGGAAAGCTACTATGGGAAGGTGCTGCACTAGGGAAAACTACTATGGGAAGGGGCTGCACTAGGGAAAACTGCTATGGGAAGGGGCTGCACTTGGGAAAACTGCTATAAGAAGGGACTGCACTAGGGAAAACTACTATGGGAAGGGGCTGCACTAGGGAAAACTACTATGGGAAGGGGCTGCACTAGGGAAAACTACTATGGGAAGGGGCTGCACTAGGGAAAACTGCTATGGGAGAGGCTGCACTAGGGAAAATTGCTATAAGAAGGGGCTGCACTAGGAAAAACTACTATGGGAAGGGGCTGCACTAGGGAAAGCTACTATGGGAAGGGGCTGCACTAGGGAAAACTACTATGGGAAGGGGCTGCACTAGGGAAAGCTACTATGGGAAGGATCTGCACTAGGGAAAACTACTATGGGAAGGGGCTGCACTAGGGAAAGCTACTATGGGAAGGGGCTGCATTCTGGAAAACTGCTATGGGAAGGGGCTGCACTAGGGAAAACTGCTATAAGAAGGGGCTGCACTAGGGAAAACTACTATGGGAAGGGGCTGCACTAGGGAAAACTACTATGGGAAGGGGCTGCACTCAGGAAAACTGCTATGGGAAGGGGCTGCACTAGTGAAAGCTTCTATGGGAAGGGGCTGCACTCGGGAAAACTGCTATAAGAAGGGGCTGCACTAGGGAAAGCTACTATGGGAAGGGGCTGCACTCGGGAAAATTGCTATAAGAAGGGGCTGCACTAGGGAAAGCTACTATGGGAAGGTGCTGCACTAGAGAAAACTACTATGGGAAGGGGCTGCACTAGGGAAAGCTACTATGGGAAGGGGCTGCACTAGGTTAAACTACTATGGGAAGGGGCTGCACTAGGGAAAGCAACTATGGGAAGGGGCTGCACTAGGGAACACTGCTATGGGAAGGAGCTGCACTAGGGAAAACTACTATGGGTAGAGGCTGCACTAGGGAAAGCTACTATGGGAAGGTGCTGCACTAGGGAAAACTACTATGGGAAGGGGCTGCACTAGGGAAAACTGCTATGGGAAGGGGCTGCACTTGGGAAAACTGCTATAAGAAGGGGCTGCACTAGGGAAAGCTACTATGGGAAGGGGCTGCACTAGGGAAAACTACTATGATAAGGGGCTGCACTTGGGAAAGCTACTATGGGAAGGTGCTGCACTAGGGAAAACTACTATGGGAAGGGGCTGCACTAGGGCAAGCTTCTATGGGAAGGGGCTGCATTCTGGAAAACCGCTATGGGAAGGGGCTGCACTAGGGAAAGCTACTATGGGAAGGGGCTGCACTAGGTTAAACTACTATGGGAAGGGGCTGCACTAGGGAAAGCAACTATGGGAAGGGGCTGCACTAGGGAACACTGCTACGGGAAGGAGCTGCACTTGGGAAAACTACTATGGGTAGGGGCTGCACTAGGGAAAGCAACTATGGGAAGGGGCTGCACTCAGGAAAACTACTATGGGAAGGCGCTGCACTAGGGAAAGCTACTATGGGAAGGTGCTGCACTAGGGAAAACTACTATGGGAAGGGGCTGCACTAGGGAAAACTGCTATGGGAAGGGGCTGCACTTGGGAAAACTGCTATAAGAAGGGACTGCACTAGGGAAAGCTACTATGGGAAGGGGCTGCACTAGGGAAAACTACTATGATAAGGGGCTGCACTCTGGAAAGCTACTATGGGAAGGTGCTGCACTAGGGAAAACTACTATGGGAAGGGGCTGCACTAGGGCAAGCTTCTATGGAAAGGGGCTGCATTCTGGAAAACTGCTATGGGAAGGGGCTGCACTAGGGAAAACTGCTATAAGAAGGGGCTGTACTAGGGAAAACTACTATGGGAAGGGGCTGCAATAGGGAAAACTACTATGGGAAGGGGCTGCACTCAGGAAAATTGCTATGGGAAGGGGCTGCACTCAGGAAAACTGCTATAAGAAGGGGCTGCACTAGGGAAAACTACTATGGGAAGGAGCTGAACTAGGGAAAACTACTATGGGAAGGGGCTGCACTAGGGAAAACTACTATGGGAAGGGGCTGCACTAGGGAAAACTACTATGGGAAGGGGCTGCACTAGGGAAAGCTACTATGGGAAGGGGCTGCATTTTGGAAAACTGCTATGGGAAGGGGCTGCACTAGGGAAAACTGCTATAAGAAGGGGCTGCACTAGGGAAAACTACTATGGGAAGGGGCTGCACTAGGGAAAACTACTATGGGAAGGGGCTGCACTCAGGAAAACTGCTATGGGAAGGGGCTGCACTAGGGAAAATTGCTATAAGAAGGGGCTGCACTAGGGAAAACTACTATGGGAAGGGGCTGCACTAGGGAAAACTGCTATGGGAAGGGGCTGCACTAGGGAAAACTACTATGGGAAGGGGTTGCACCCAGGGGAAAACTGTTTTGGGAAGTGGCTGCACTAGGGAAAACTGTTATGGGAAGGGGCTGCAATGAGAACTAGACGGTAGCAATGAGAGACATGAGAGGGCAAAGTCAGAGATGCGAAGGAATGATGGGGCTTTGTTACTAAAATGTGTAAAGGAAAAAAGAGGGGAGTCTTAATATAATGTGGGTGTGAGATAGGCTATACATTTAGGGCCTGATCCATTAAGGAAATAAAAATAAAAAAATTGAGTAAGTTTTCTCCTGGACAAAACTGTTACAATACAAGGGGTGCAAATTAGTTTATTATTTTGCACATAAGATAAATTCTGGCTGTATTTTAATGTAGGACACAAATACTTTATAACTTTCTAGTACATTGACATTTAAAGTTGATCTAGGACATGTCCTACCCCAAATATAAATTTGCCATCACATTTTAAATTTGCCCTTACCCCCCCTCCCTCCAATGAAACGTGGTTTTGCCAAGGTGCAGTTACTCATTTATTTGCTTTACTAATGAACCAGGCCCTTAATGGTGAAGTGTAGGCGGGGCTAATTATTTAATGGGTGTTACTTTATGTTTTTTATTTGTGGGATGATGGGGCTATTTAAATTAATACTGGGGCCTATTAATTTTAGGTGAGATGATGGGACATTTAATGTTTGAAAGGTTTAGGGTTATTAAATGAATATGGGGCTTAGGTTGAATAGGAGGGCTGTTTATTAAATGCTGGGGATGGTTGTGAGAAATTGTTACATTTATTAAATGTAAATGCTATTAATTTATTGCTGGGGCTACTTGGAGGGAGGCAAATAGGTACATTTAATAAATGCGTATACTAATTATTTAATGTCAGGACTGGTTGTAGGGAAATAGATCTATTTATTAAATGTGAGTACTATAATTTTAATGTTTGGGCTAGAAGGAGGCCTAATTATTGAATGTGTGTGCTATTGATTTTCCGGGGCTGGTTTGAGTTTTCTAAATTTCATGTACCCATTTTTTTTCCAAATAGGACCTCCAACATTCCAGGATCCAGACAAGCAGCAACTGATCTAAAGACACCAGGAGCCACAGGTGATAAAATTGACAAGAACAGGTAGGAGAGAGCAGGACAGTCTACCAACTGTCCTGAATCTGTCAGGACAGTCCAGAATTTGGGGGACTAAGCGAGACAGTCAAGATTTGGTCCGACTACAAGGACAGTTGGGAGGTTTGTCCTGCTTCACACTGTACTACACTTACTATATCACCAGCAAATCGTTGTCAGCCCCCACTGTACTGATCTCATTGCCAACGCTCCCTTTACTGTTATTAATTCAAATCACCTCCAATCACTGGGCACATTTAGAGCTCATACATAATTGTTACAAAATAAGTGTTTTGTTGCAGATGCTTAAAGCACTTCACCTATGTATATATATATATATATATATATATATATATATATATACATATACATATATATATATATATATATATATATATATATATATACATATACATATATATATATATATATATATATATATATATATATATATATATATATAGTCAAAATTGGTGTTACGTTATCAATGTTTATTTTTTATGTTAGTTTCAATGTACGGTATCATTGCTAGTTTTAATGTGCATTGTCAATGGTATTTTTAATTTGCGGTGTCATTGCTAGTTTTAGCGTGTGGTATCATTGCTTGTTTTAGCTTGCGATATAATTGTGTGGTTTCAATGCTAGTTTTAATGTGTGGTGTCAATACCCATTTTAATGTGGGCTTTTGATGATTGTTTTAATGTACAGTATTTTAGTTTTGTGTAAGCAATGATTTGTTTTATGCAGACAACCTAGGCGAGCCCCTCTGGGAGAGCTGTAAGTGTCATACTGTCGGCTGTAGGTGATGTAGGTGTGTCAATGCCTATAGCCATATACCCAATGGCGTTATTTTACATGCGTTTTATACAGGGGTGCTTGTACATTTTACAAGTACCTGTACTAATATATATATATCTATATATATATATATATATATATTACATTCAGCGTGACGGCTTCATGCCCGACATTTAGTGACAAGCAGCAGGAGAGAGGATGCTGGGTCCCAGGCACCGTCAAATTGGTAAGAAAAAAAGACAGAAGAAATAGAAGAAAGGAGGTCAAGTATGGTAAGTAAAGAAACGGAGGGAAATGGTGATAGGAAACAGCAATGGAGGGGCAAAAGAATGAAGAAGGAGGCAGAGTGTGTGGATGCAGAGGGGCACAGAGAGTGTGGATGCAGAGTGTGTGGATGCAGAGGGGCATAGAAAGTGTGGATGCAGAGTTTGTGGATGCAGAGGGGTGCAGAGTGTGTGGATGCAGGGGGGCACAGAGTGTGTGGATGCAGGGGGGCACAGAGTGTATGGATGCAGGGGGGCACAGAGTGTGTGGATGCAGAGGGGCACAGAGAGTGTGGATGCAGAGTGTGTGGATGCAGAGGGGCGGAGAGTGTGTGGATGCAGAGTGTGTGGATGCAGAGGGGCGCAGAGTGTGTGGATGCAGGGGGCACAGAGAGTGTGGATGCAGTGGGGCACAGAGTGTGGATGCAGTTGATGCAGGGGCACAGTGTGTGGAGATGATGCAGGGGCACAGAGTGAGTTAGCTGTAAATTGGATTTATGTGTATTATTTTTGCATACAACTAAATGAGTATTTTTGGCCTGATCTAAATACTTATTACGCTATTTTGACCCAACTACTTATTAAACGGGACTGCTCAGTAATTTTTTTTGGAGGGGTGCCTTGAAAAAATTATGGAGACTCTAAGGGTGCCGCAAAATGCAAAAGTTTGGGAACCACTGTCTTAATTTTAGATCTTAGGGTCCCCCCTGTTTTAAGTGCCCCAGGACCCCCAAAGCCTTAATCCAGCTCTGATGCTGACCCAGTGTTGGCTATAGTATTTTGCAAGACAAGAAGATGTTGAAATCACATACAAGCACAAGCAGTAGCTGATGAAAAAAAGGCTTGCTATTTGCATTTCATCAAAAGGAACCTGTGCCCTCCACCAACAATCCACCCCTCAAGGAGGTAGGCCATCTGTAGTAATAGCATACCCATAATGTGCCCTGGGGACGGGATTCATTAAACAAGGTATAACGCAAATGGCATTCCAAATTAACTACTTCCCCAAATCATGCGCCATTGGAGTGGTAGTCCAAGGTTAACTTAAAGCGTCAGAGTAAAGCCATGCAAACTTTGAAGAGAGCATCCAAATTCCACACAGATCAGTCCATGGTTGTGAATTGAACTCATGTGCGGTAAGGCAGAAGTGCAAGCGACGCAAACCACCATGCTACTCGACTGTGGACAGCGTTCTGTTTGGATAAAGATGAGAATATGACATAACCTGTAAGCCGTAGATACAGATAAAACTAGGTTTCCCGGCAATGTGGCATTTCACTCCAAGGAGACTGTCTCCTCCAACTCAACAACCCCCACACCCTTAGGCCATTCCTACTAATAAATGTCAGCATGCACACAATAATATCCTGGAGGCCATGATCTTTTATGAAAGTGAAAACATTAACATTGTCAGCCAGGGAAAAAGCAACTTGCCGTAATAAAGTTGCATTTGAGCGATAGATACATTTAAAATATGAGGACGGATTTGGTTTTGTGATCGAGCGTGTAGTAGATTACTTTTGAAGGAAAATGATAAAAGCAAAAAATGGCTTAGACCAAGTTCCTGTGGTGTTTCTCTTAGATTACTTAATAAAGTCCACAACCTGCACACAGATGTTATGGGTTTTGTGAGGCCAAGGTGCTAACCACTAAACTACCTGTGACATTCTTAATTTGCATGTATTTTGGATTAATAATAAAGAGTAATATCAACTATCACTTTCCTCTGTAGCACGCCTGGTGTATTGTTGCTCTTATCCCTGTTTATTTTAAAAAAAAGTTTGTGTTAGTGGTTAGCTACTCCCCCTTCCAAAAATGGAGTCATGAGTTCTCATCCAGACTCACACCCTTTATCTGTGTGGATGTTGTATGCACTCTACTGTGTGTGTGTGTGTGTGTGTGTGTGTGTGTGTGTGTGTGTGTGTGTGTGTGTGTGTGTGTGTGTGTGTGTGTGTGTGTGTAGCGCTTATGGAAGAGTACGCTGTGCATTTTTTAATAACGATCGAATTATAAGACCACATACATTTTTACAGATTCTTTAGGCATTTTTCTTTGAGCGAGCGATGAACATGCATTTTCCATGATATACGGTCAGTTCAACTCAAAAACAAACAAACCCATCATATAATCTTTTGTGTAGCAAAGTGAGGATTTCGCTCATTAAATACCATCCAAAGTCATTTTTCAAAGTTTTCCAAATATGTCAAACTTGTAAAGGAATATTTAGATGAAAACTTTCCTGTCTAAATACCCACAGGATTGTGTTTTTAATATGTGTAAACAAACTTGTCGGACCTCCCACATTGGCCGTGACGTATATATTTCTTATCTTAACGTAGCGGAAGTGAACATAGAGGAACTGGTGAACTGAGTCAATTGCTTAAGATCCATTGCTTATTGTTTGGCGTTGCCTAAAGGACCGCAGGTGGGTGTGTTTTTGACTTTGCATTGCTCATTTGGATGGTGTTTCTGCCGGTTTTACTTAAAGTACTCGACGCAACTTATGATGCAGAAAAAACAAGATGCGTCGCTTGAGGAATTAGGCCCAATGTTATTGTTTTTTGGGGGGTGCTGCTGCTCACACTCAACCACAACACCCTGTTTATAACCCGCTAAATAAAGAGGTCACTTAGATTGCCCCTCACCAAATTTAATATTACTTTGATTAGAAAAGAGAAAATATTTTAAAATAAATAATTATATTTGCTTTTGGTGGATGCTGCTCACAGTCAAGCCCTGTTGTTAGCCTTCATAAAGATGTCACTAAAACTACTCTCAGAAGATTGCTATTGTATGTTTCAAAGTTATATGATGACATTCAGTTTTATTTTCAGTGCTTCCCTTGATTGGTTTTGCTGACTGTGCTGCAATCAAGTTATGTTTTACAGTTCTGCTTGCATCTGTATCACAATGGAAATGTTTTGTTCTTCATATTTGCTTATTGCTGATGAGGTACTGAAAGCCTGTTGTGTTAATGTACATATACTATGAGGCAAGGTTTCCATGGCCTCTTTGACGTAGTAAATACCAATATAGGAATAAACCCATGGTTAACCTTGCAGCCATTTCATTCACATGACAGGGGTTTTTCCTAATGAAACCTTTGCTGCTTCATGAATGAATACACACAGAAAGGGCTGCTGAAACCAAGGAAAGGAAATTCCCCCAGTATAAAATGTTGTACTAAAGAGATTATTGAATATTTTCACACATTACTAATGTTGAGAATTTCCTTAAAGCAGCATTTGAAAACCATGCTTTCCCCAGATGTTAAAAAAATGTATGCTCCTACATCAGTATTGAGTTACTATTCAGTAGAGATGTTAACTGACTCCTATGTTTTGGTTTTGATTTAGGATCTGGATTAAGTCCGTGTTTTGGTTTTGGCAAAACCGCCCTCACGTGTTTTTGTTCCTACATTATTGTTAACCTCAATAACACTAATTTCAAGTAATTTCCAGACAATTTTGACCACCTCACAGGTCACAATATTATTTTCATACACTTTCATACTAAGACTGCAGCAGCTAGCTGGATGACATAGACAGAGCAACGACACAAACACATGGCAGTTCATAGCACATCTAGGAAGCATTGCCACACAGCAGTGGCAGAAAAAAAAGTAAAGTGGTGCAAGATGGAATAGTCATTGGGCCCTCCCACTAACCCTTATGTAAGATATTGAAAAGGACATGTATTGTTTAACAATCCGAGCGCTCCAGCGACAAGGAGTGCCACTTTTGTGGCTGAAGTGCTTGATTAGCTGCCTTAAGCCCAACAGTTCTGTCAATGAACTCTCCATTAGTAAACCATGTCTGCTCGTGCTGCTCTTATTCCTGAAGAACTGCCAAACTTATGCATACACAGAAATGAATATTACAACTGGAGTGACATCCGTCATGTTGGAATACACTTCATTGAACAGAGATTTAAACCAATATACAGATGCAGTTGAGGAGACCATACTTAAGTTAAAATGTGACCCACCGTATGAGATCCCAGGAGGCCCTGAGGCAGGACGATAAATATATTCTGTTTAAAGAACAGCTAACATACCTGAGAAAACAAATGGGCTCCTGCAAGATGAAGACGAGGGGATTGCCATCACCAAGAGCACTCCTATAACACAGTTGGAGATGGTGAAGCCAGTGAAAAACAAAGTATGTGGTCACACGTACGAGAGAGAAGCAATTGAAAGGATGATTGAAAACAAACTTCAGAAGGGTAAATCCGCCAGGTGTCCAAAAATTTGTTGTGACTCTGATATGAGTATATCGGATCTTGTTCCAGACAATGCACTAAAAAGAGTCATTGATATTCACAGCAAAAAGCAATGTCATCACAGAGCATCAAATTGGCCCCAATCCCCAAAACATTAAAAATAGCTAGGTAGCTTTGACGTAAAGTGCAGA
Source organism: Mixophyes fleayi (assembly GCF_038048845.1). Taxonomy (NCBI): domain Eukaryota; kingdom Metazoa; phylum Chordata; class Amphibia; order Anura; family Limnodynastidae; genus Mixophyes; species Mixophyes fleayi. The sequence continues at coordinate 98,333,348 of NC_134410.1, read as the reverse complement.
TTGCAAACACTTTGTGCAATACTGATGAAACAGCAGCAAAGAGGAAGGTTTGAGTAATACATATACACTTCTATTTAGACATCCATGCTTACATTAATTCTGCAAGCAACGTTGTTCTTTGTTAATAAAACTGTTGTCTTTATAATGTTAAAAAAAAAAAATCCTCCACCATTCTTTGGATGTTGATAGTAGGATCAGGTGGAGTTACAGCAACGGTGTCACAAATTTTGGTTAATTCTTTTAGATTATACCAGACCAGGGGGTAAATGTATCAAAGTGCGAGTTTGCAACTCCAGCGATTTTCTCGGGAGAGTTGAAACTCGCCGATGTATGAAGCTGAGTTTTCATACAAAATCGCCAGAGTTCTGCTTCTGTCAAAATCGCTACTTGCAAAATCGCCAGAGATCAAACTCACCATTGTTTGCCACTACAGCTATACAAGTCTACAATGTATGAAGCTGCGAGTTAGCAAACTCAGGAGAGTTTGCTTCTAAACACGCCAGATACAACACGCTGCTTGATAGCAGCGTGTTGTATCAACACATCACTGTTACACTGCCCTGGCAGTGTTAAAAAGTTAAAGAACAGATCAAAGTTGAGGTCCCCCCGCTATTTATGCTTAACCCTAGTGCTGCCTGACTAGTGCTGGTCCCGTGAAAATCGGGGAAAAATTTTGCGTGGGGTCCCCCCGATTTTCACTTTACCAGCACTAGGCAAACCAGCCAGGGTTGGCGGCACTATAGCAGGGGGACGCGCGGCAGGGGTCCCCCTGCCATAATGACTAACCAACCCTAGACTGTTCAGCGCTGGGCTGGATTCCCTAGGGAGTGGGGTCCACTGAAAAAAACGAGCGGGCCCCCCCTAGAAAGAACCAGCCCAGTGCTGATAGCACTAGGGCTCTTCCTACTACCCCTGGGCTGTGGGTAGTAGGGTAATATGGCGAGAAAGTATTAAAAAAACAAACTGACACCAATTTTTGGGGTGGAACTACAAGTCCCAGCCAGCCAGGTTGCCAAAAACAGTGTGGCCATGCTGGTGCTTGTATAACTACAAGCACCAGCATACCCACGGCAGCCAGGACATGTTGGCACTTGGAGAACCACAAGTGCCAACATGCCCTGACATCCCTGGCTTGCTGGGACCTGTAGTACCACAAAAAAAAAGTTAAATAAATAACAACTCCCTCATAAAAACCTCACATATTTATTAAAAATAAAAACCCCACAATAAAGACACTACCCACCCTCTTTTTAACCACATCTATTTAATAAAAATAAAAAAAAACAAATACTTACCAATGATGTCTTCTTTCTTCTTACCAAGGTAAGCTTGCCCCAGTCCCTTAATATTTATACTTCCATCTTGACGGCTTGCCCCAGTCCCAGCCATTTTATACCTCCATAAACGATTCTTAAGAAACTGGAACACTTCGCCCAGAAGGGGCCCATATTTGTAATTTCCCGAATCTTTGTGCTTGATTGCAGGAAAAAAAAAAAAGTTCTTGAGCCGCCGGCAACACCTCCTACCTAGTAGGAGGTCCGTATCGCACTGAGCTTACGTTGTTTGCGTAAGTTCAAAGTACAATATAATGTCATTTTCCTACGTTAGTGGGGGAATCACCTAATACTGTACCTAGAGCTTACGCAAGTAACGTAGCTCATTGCGCATGCGCTACGCTACTTGAGTAAGCTGTATTTACTGTATTACCCCCCGCAAAATTTTTCCCCTGATTTTCACGGGACCAGCACTAGTCAGGCAGCACTAGGGTTAGCATAAATAGCAGGGGGACGCCACGCTTTTTTTTTTTTTAAACTGTTATCTATTCTTTTACTTTTTACCAGGGCCAGTGTAACAGTGATGTGTTGACAACTCACTGTTACAACACAGGCGAGTTTGCCAAACACAGGAGAGTTTGCTAAACTCGTGAGTGTTTACATCGCTCAAAATCGCCAGAGATGACCAGCGATTTTGAACATGAGTCTCAAAATCGCAGCTTGATACATTTCTATTTTTTTTTTTAAAACTCGCGGGTAAACACTCGCGATTTTCCGCGATTTAAACATGCTGGCAAACTCGCACTTTGATACATTTACCCCCAGATGTCAAAATGTTGTCCTGTGTCATCTACATCATCAATGGATGTCTTGAGAAAGCTAAGTTTTGCAAAGCACACAACAGTTTATACCACATCTAGGTAACATTGATACACAGTGGTAGCTGAAAAGAAAAGTGGTGCAAGATGAAATTGTCCTTGGGCCCTTCCACCCACTCTTATAATGGATCTTAAAAAGGACATGCACACTTTAACAAACCAAGCACTTCAGCGACAAGGAGTGCCACCTATGTGGCTGAACTGCTTGGATTGTTTGGGCCCCCCACAAAACAAGCTAACAATGGGCTTAAGGCAGCTAACAGTGCTGTCAATGAACTCTACAGTGGCAAGATATTGTTGTCATCATCTTCAGCCTCATCCTCAATCTCATCAGTGTGTACACCATCCTAACACAATATTAATTCATCCCAGCAGGAATCCACCATTACAGAAGTCTCTGTAACATAAATATAAAAAAAAATGTTTTTAATAAAGGTGGAACTTTACTGTAGTAAAATATAAAATTACCAACATGCCATTTACATTCAAGCATCAGCTAACTCGCTTCTGTTAGCTAGATCCCAACACCTGCAATCTACACTGTAATCATCCTCACCCTCATCAGTGTGTATATCATCGTCACACAATACTAATTCATTCCTGCTGGAATAAACCATTACATAAGTCTCTGTACTTTGATGTAGATGCCAGGCCTTCCTTCTAGAATTTGTAGTTCGTTTTGATGAACATCATCTTTTCCTCATTTTTTAGGAAATAGCCTCCTACGCCAATCGCCGGCAAGGTTCTCAGCTGTGCTGAAAACTCTTTCCGAGTACACACTGGAGGGTGGGCAGCTTAGGTATTGCAAAGCGAGTTGGTACATGGGTCTCCAAATTGCCTTTTTTTCCTCCCAGTATGTAAAGGGACAGTCTGACATGTTTATTTCTATGCTATCATTAAAATAATGCTCCACCATTCTTTAAATGTTGATAGTAAGATCTGGTGGCGTTACGACAAGAGTGCCACAATTTTAGGGCAATTTTTTAAGACCAGTCCAGGGGGTTAATGTATCAAGCTGAGAGTTGTTCATTTGAAAAGTGGTGATGTTGCCTATAGCAACCAATCAGATTCTAGCTATCATTTTGTAGAATGTACTAAATAAATGATAGCTATAATCTGATTGGTTTTTCAAACCTGCCGGAAAACACTCAGCTTGATACATTTACCCCCAGATGTCAAAATATTTTGCTGAATCATCTGCATCATCCCTGGGTCTTTTAGAAAAGCCTAGTTTTTTACTAGCAGCAGTAGCCTGAAAAACTTAAGGAGGGGACACCGTCGTGTCATGTATCACTTCAGCTGTCACCTTGCTCACCAGGAGCTCATTGTATCTCTTGTAATCTAGGACAGTTGGAAAGAAAGAGAAGACAAAGCTCTTAAACCTAGGATCAAGCATATTCACTAAAAAAAAATTTGCCTCAAAAAAATCTGGCGTTGTTGGGTACATGCTGCTGAAGGCAATTCACCAACCCAGTGGGCTGTCACAGTCATATAATCTTTAGTTTGCCCAGTTCCGCTTGTCCACATGTCTGTGGTTAAGTGTACAGTGGTTAGAATGCTATTTTTTAGCCCCAAAATTACATTTTATAGAACCTTCTGGTAGAGGTGAGAAATTGCTTTTCTAGTAAAATGGTGTTGTGATGGAATTTGGTAATGGGGACACAGGACCTCAATTAACTGTCTAAAACTAGCTGCATTAGTTGTGGATATTGGATGCAGATCTAATACTAGCATAGTCGCCATAGCGTCTGTGATTCGCTTTCATACTTGCTACCTCTTGTAAATGATTGTTTAATAGTCAATTGTTGTAAACTTCTAGTAGTCTTCTTCTTTGTCTACTTCTGGGTTGAATGCTCACCCCCAACAGCAGCAGCAGTGGGACTAATGCTTAAGAATTCTTCAGAAAATTTCTGGATAGGGGAGAAGTCATCTAGCGTTAGCAACTTAATTGCAGGACTAACTCCGATCACTACTGAGGATATTGATGAGAAAGGTGTTGTCAGTGTGGCTTTACAAACTCTACAGATGGCTAGACAACTGTTGTCAGGATTGGGTAAAATAATTCCACACATAAGTGGTGGATTTTTTGGTCTTATGCCTAGGCATGACAATGACCTTCTTCTTATCACTGGCAAGAACTGCTTCCACTGGTGCAGGACTTACACAAACAACATCATCCTCCTCAAAATTAGCACCGTCGTCAGCTACACTAATATCCTCCCCGTCCTGTTGAAAATACAAGGTGGTATCCTACATTTGTGTATCACCGGCTACACTAAGAGGCATATCACTGACAAGCTGTTTGAAAACCTAAGGGATGTCATTGCAACATGGCTTATCCTGCTTGGACTCTCCTGAGGATATGCAATTTGTGATAACACCACCAACATTGTTGAGCATTACAGCGGGGAGAATTTCATCACATTCCCTGTTTTGCTCACACAATAAACTTAGTGGTACTGAGCTTTTACAAAATGACAGTGACATGCATGAGATGCTGTCTGTGTCCCCAAATAATTCAGGTCATTTTTGACATTCTGCAACAGCATGTAAGAGATTGCAGCTGCTGCAGGAAGAATCAAATTTGAGGGGGAGTGTACTTTAGTCCAGTGCAGTGAAGAATACTTTCCATGTTGTTCAAGGTGCTGAAACCACTCTATGTAGTCACCTGTGAAGTGAGTTCAGATACTGTTAGCTTGAGTCAAGTGATTCCCCTAATTAGACTTTTGGAAAAGCAGCTAGAGAAATTAAAGGAAGAGCTGAAACTAAGAAATTACACTAACTATTTAGGACTTGTAGATCAAGTACTTTATTCGCTTCGACAGGATCCGAGTGTTATCAACATCTTGAAATCCATTCACTACATTTTAGCAATTGTGCATGATCCTAGGTTTAAGAACTATGGGCCTGATTCATTAAGGATCTTAACTTGAGAAACTTCTTATTTCAGTCTCCTGGACAAAGCCATGTTACAATGCAAGGGGTGCAAATTAGATTTCTGTTTTAAAGAGGTAAAAACTTTTTTTTTACATTTTTGTTTCCCTGACTTAAAAACACTATGCACTTTAACATAGGCTTTAGCAGATGATGTAGAGTGATTAATACCATCATAACTGAGATTGGAGAGTGACAAGAACAATGTGACTGAAGACTGGAGAGTGACAAGAACACTGCTACCCCTGTTTCTGTGTGACCAACGGCACTGGGACTGGAGGGTGACAAGAATAATGTGAATGAAGACTGAAGAGTGACCAGAACACTGCTACCCCTGTTTCTGTGTGACTAAAGGCCCTGAGACAGGAGAGTGATAACAACAAAGTGAATGAAGACTGTAGAGTGACAAGAACACTGCTACCCCTGTTTCTGTGTGACCAACTGCACTGATACTGGAGAGTGACAAGAACACTGCTACCCCTTCTGTTTCTGTATGAGCAATGGCCCAAAGCAATGTGACTGTAGACTTATAAGAACACTGCTAGCCCTATAATTTGTCTTTCAGCACTGACAAATGCCCCCTCTCCTGTTTCTGTGTGAGCTATAACTCTTTAGAATGTCACTGGAATCTTTGAAGAACACTGCCGACCCTCTTTTTTCTGATTTGGCTATGACGGAGTTTGTCAGAATTTGTGGGACTTTGTTTGTCCACCCGCCTCTTGAGGATTGACCAAAAGTTTTCAATGGGATTAAGGTATGATGAGTTTCCTGCCCATGGACACACATGATGTTTTGATCCCGAGCCGCTTAGTTATCCCTTTTGCCTTATGGCAAGGTGCTCCATCATACTGGAAAAAGCATTGTTCGTCATCAAACTCTTCTTCAATTATTGGAAGAAGTTGCTCTTGGAGAAAGTTTTGGTACCATTGGTTGTGTGCTTAGGCAAAATTATGAGTGAGCCCACTGCCTTGGCTGAGAAGCAACCCCACACATGAATGGTCGCAGGATGCTTTACTGTTGGCATGACACAGGACTAATGGTAGCGCTCACCTTTCCTTCTCTGCACAAGCATTTTTCCAGATGCCCCAAACAATCTGAAAGGGGATTCATCAGAGAAAATGACTTTAACCCAGTCCTCAGCAGTCCAATCTCTGTATCTTTTCCAGAATATCAGTCTGTACCTGATGTTTTTCCTGGAGAGAAGTGGCTTCGGGCATTCTCCAAAAGTCTTCTCCTCACTGTGCTTGCACATGCACTCACACCAGCCTGCTGCCATTCCTGAGCAAGCTCTGTACTAGTGGTGCCCCGATCCCGCAGCTGAATCAACTTTAGGAGACAGTCCTGGTGCTTGCTGGACTTTCTTGGGTGCCCTAAAGCCTTCTTCACTACTATTGAACCTCTCTCCTTGAAGTTTTTGATGAACCGATAAATGGTTGATTTAGGTGCAATCTTACTAGCAGTAATATTCTTGCCTGTGAAGTCCTTTCTGTGCAAAGCAATGATGACTGCAAGTGTTTCCTTGCAGGTAACCATGGTTAACAGAGGAAGAACAATGATTTCAAGCACCACTTTTAAAGCTTCTAGTCTGATATCAGGGCAGCACAGTGGCCTAGTGGTTAGCACTTCTGCCTCACAGCACTGGGGTCATGAGTTCAATTCCCAACCATGGAATTATCTGGGTGGAGTTTGTATGTTCTCCCTGTGTTTGCATACTCCAGTTTCCTCCCACACTCCAAAAACATACTTGTTGGTTAATTGGCTGCTATAAAAAAATTGACCCTAGTCTCTCTGTGTCTGTGTGTGTCTATATTAGGGAATTTAGATTGTAAGCTCCAATTGGGGCAGTCACTATTGTGAATGAGTTCTCTGTACAGTGCTGCGGAATTTGTGGCACTATATAAATTGCTGATGATGATGTTATTCTAACTCAATCAGCATGACAAAGTGATCTCCAGCCTTGTCCTCGTCAATACTCTCATCTGTGTTAACAAGAGAATCACTGACCTGATGTCAGCTGGTCCTTTTGTAGCAGGGCTGCAATGTAGTGGAAATGTTGTTTTTGGGATAACGTTTATTGTCATGGTAATTAATAGCAAATCATCTGATCACTCTTCATGACATTCTGGAGTATATGCAAATTGCCATCATAAAAACTGAGGCAGCAGACTTTGTGAAAAATAATATTTGTGTCACTCTCAAAACTTTTGGCCATGACTGTATATTAGAGATGTTTTGAATTTGGATGTGGTTCTCATTCTAAAACATCTTTGTGTTTTGGTTTATTTACATGTTTTGCCCAAATATCCTCAAAGGTTTTGGTTTTGGATCTGAATTTCCCTAAAAGTGGTTAAAAATAGGTAAAATTATGTGATTTTGATCTGATTTTGCTCCTATATTAATATTTATAGCATTAACATTCATTTACAGTCTATTTTCTAATGATCTCTTCACAGCAGTCCAAATTTTCACAAATGTTGGCCAATGTCTGCAGGCAGCTGGCTGGCTAAAATTAGTGACACCTGACTTCTTATGTAATCCCAGATTGCCTTAAGTTGCAGCTAATGATTCATCAAAAGGGATAGTCTGCATATCATTGCAAAGTATCTGAGGCAATGGCCCCCTTGTATTCTCTATGAGGCACTCCAAACAATATGCATTCCACCATGGAACACATAAACCGGAACTGCCAAACCCAGAAGTGCCAAAACCGGAAGTACACAAACAGGTTTTCACTATAACAAATTAACACAGGGATTCCTAGGGGAGTGACTGGGACACATGCCTAGCAGGTTTGTATTCCCCATGAGTACCTAAGACATGTTACAAGGAGGTGCAATAACGCACCTCCACTGTCAAATGCACATTCCAACGGTATGCGTTCCAGCTTAGAACGTATTAACCGGAAGTGCAATGACGCTTTTTGGTTCCATATTTTCCTTGAAATTATGCTGTTCCCTCGCTTTCAGATCTGATTTTGACGCGAAATATTGAGTCGTGTTTTGCTACTCAGAACACCAAATCTCCGATCTGTCAGATTTCTCCAAATCCAAACCACTTATCTCTAATATATATGTATTTAAATGGTTTATTTTAACATATGTTAGATGTTTAACACACTATAAATAAAATGCAGAAATTTTTTTTTCTCAGACTTCAGAACTAGATCTTCTTGTTCCACAAACACAATATGAACCTCCTCCTCCATCTCCACCACTTGTGTGAGTGTGATATTATGAACCACGGCACACACATAGCATCTGGCGCATACATGAGGGCTCCTCCACTGATCAAGGCATGCAACTGGGCTTCTGTTGACACTGAAAGCAAAATATGCAAATGCACTAGTTAGGTTTGCTTTGAAAATAAAACAAATAATTGTATAGTCTAGTTGAAGTATGTTTAGTTGCCTCGTGATATTTAGCAAAATCAGTGTTTCTATAGAGCTGCAACTTAATGAAATATAAGTACGAGCAATGAAGAAAGTGCTATCAACTGGACAGGTGAATCCAACTAACTACTATTGTCCATCGTCATCATCATCATCAGTGTGTATTTGCAACTGCACTTCAGCAGCTGCAAGTGACAAAGCAAATGACAGACGTATAGATAGGCATGTGTGCCCAGTGTTATGTACGCCTAGTCGCTACCCAATAACGATTGTCCACTTCCAGTGATGTGGTTCCAAAGCACAATGGGATTTAATAGCAAAAAGTAGCAGAGTAACAAGTCAGCATAAAATATGTACAGCCGTTTTTATTCCAGGCGCTCTGGATCCAGCATACAGTCATTCAGTCCTGAAGTCTGTGGTCAATGTGACTGAATACTGGTCCCCAAGTCCCTGTTTATATACAGTCAGTGATACAGTGAAAACAATACAGATGATTTGGTATGTTTCCATAGGTTCAGGCTTCAGGAAGGTCCAGTGTAATGCAAGACATTGGCCAATTCAAACGATACTATCCAAGGATGGGGGTCAGTTCTCCAGAAGATGCATACTTAATCTTCCTACCAAGAACTAGTTCAAACTGGTCTATTAACATTAGACAGCCACATGTGACTCTTTGTAGTTTAAAATGTGGCTTCTGGCCAAAAACAGATCGGCGAGACAGGGACCCGATTTGTTTCCAATTTGACTGAAGATGGACCTGCAGCAGGGGACTTCCATGTTATGTAATCTCCTCTCCACAATGCAGGAAGGTCACAGTGTAACAGCTGATCACAGGGATGGAGGGTGAGTAAAAAGTGTAGTATGCTCACCCTCCTTCCTCTGTGCAGGCTCCAGCTGTAAAGCTAGGTTGGGAGATGTGAAAAATCTTTAAGAGGGCATGTGGTAACATCTGATGGCATGTGGAGAGCCTGATGGGCAGTTTGGAGGTCTGATGGCTTGTGGAGAGGTCTAATGGCATGTGAGGTGGTCTGATGAGCATGTAAGGGGCATGTGAAGAGGGCTGAGGGTCATAGTGGCCATTTACAACTTTTTTTCATCTTAACTTCATCTTAACTTCAACAGTCCCCTCCACATAGACTGTGGATGCAGTAGCACGTAGCTAATAATAGTCATTTGAACCTTCCTCCTTCAGACACAGCAGCTAGGAAAGATCTGTGCAAAGTTGTATGTAAGTAATGTAAGATGGTAAGTGAAAGGAATTTGATAGTTTTACACTGCAAGCGATTTTTATTAATAGAAACCAACTGAAATACAATGGAGCAATCATAATCCACTCACAGATACAATAAATCGTCAAAAATGACATTTACAGCCTTAAAACATAGCAAGGACTCATGGTTTATCTATACTTGTAAGCCAGTGGTAATATTTTACAATTGTTAGAATCAGATTCATCGACTCTCTGACTATACCATTTATAGTCGATGGAACTCAATAGACTATTTCTGAGTACTTCAGAGACTGATCTTATGTCTATTTGCGGTTTCCTCCTGATGACAACCTAGAGGACAATTCCTATCTGAAATGTTTAAGAATTTTAAATTAACTCTGACAAACATCTTACCATGCAATGACAACCAAACTATGTCAAACAACATTGCTAAAAGTCTTTACCCATTTAAGAACTTTAAACTTTCCTAAAAAGTTCTTTCCACACAGTCTCTGGTCCTGAGTCATTAAGGAGAGCAAGGCAAAAAAAAGGAGTACATTTGATCCTGGACACACCATGTTACAATGCAAAGGGTGCAAAATAGTTTATTATTTTGCAAGTAAGGAAAATACTGGCTGTTTTTTCATGTAGCACACAAATACTTGTTAGCTTTATTTTTACACTGAAATTTAAAGTTGATCTAGGACATGCAACATGGTTTCGCCAAGGTGCAAAGTTACTCCTTTTCTTTGCTTTGTTCTCCTTAATGACTCAGGTTTAATTAGTGCAAGCTGGTAACAAAAGAAGGTTCTACATTCTTAAAAGTATAGTTCTTCTCTTAACTTATTCTCAATATAAGATTTCTGTATTCCCCACTTCCACAGAGATTTGAGATCAGATTCCAGATATGGTGGCACCCCTCTTGAAATGACCAAAGCACAGCAAAGTTTCTGCAAAAGACAATATCCTGTTCCTGATACTGTTAGCCCACAGAGAACCAGCATATGAGTCCAAGTTTCCAAAATTTACTCTTAAAAACAATGAGTCAAACAAAGCCCTAGGGGTATATCTACTAAACTGCGGGTTTGAAAAAGTGGAGATGTTGCCTATAGCAACCAATCTGATTCTAGCTTTCATTTATTTAGTGCATTCTACAAAATGACAGCTAGAATCTGATTGGTTGCTATAGGCAACATCTCCACCTTTTCAAACCCGCAGTTTAGTAAATCTACCCCCAAGGGTTCAACCTATTCAAAACCACCCTCTTTTCTCTGTAGGTAAGCGATTCCTATTCTCATTGGATTCAGTCTGTTGCCCCATACGAGCTAGAAGAACAAACTAGAGGAAGACAAAGGAAAAATTGCAGCACAATACAGAAAAACAAGAACCAGGAAAGTCTTTAACATTGTAATCCTTTCTCTGTAGATCAGCCTCCAGTTTTTACACCGCTGAATCTTTGTATTTACGATTTACAACTTCTCCCAATTTAGCTTGGCGCTATCTTCCTTACCAAATTTCACACCTAAGGATTTGTGGGAAATTCAGGCAGAACAAAATCAGAATCACCGTGCCATTTCCAGACACCTTCACTTTTTTTAATGTTGACCAGATACCCTGAGGCCTTTGAACAGCTTCTGATGGCTACAGATAATAGTGCTGGGGACAGACAAACTAATCTAGAAAACAAGATTTTTGCAACAATTTTCCAATTGACATTCAAGAGGGTGATTGGCCTCCAATTCGTAATGTTACCAGGCTCTTTACCTTTGGACAACAGAATCAATGATGACACTGTTATGGACAGAGTGATCCAGCGCTTTTCTAAACATCTTTTATACACATCCACCAGAATTTGAACAAGGATATCTTTAAGCTTGAAAAGTCTGTTTCACAGACGAAACGCGTCGCTAGTTGAAAGCTGCTTTTCAAAGATTATCTTTGCACGGATACTTTGTCTACAAACTGAACTTTTCCTTTGTGAAAGATATACCCTTCAGGATTGCTAAAGGTGCGCACCGAGGACATCAGCTCCTAAACCACATGTGGTTCCGATTGCTCCGGCATCAATAAGGTAAAACCTTTCCTTATTTTGTATCCGCTAAACGGACATTATTAATGAGGAACCTGGATTGAATACTTTTGGAGAGACCCGTGGCTTTGTTCACATACGAGCCGCTACGGCGGTCAAAAGAAACATATATTGGGCTGGTTATAAATCTATGGCCCATTTGGACAAGCTAAAATAAGAAATCTGTGATTTACCATACACAGAGATGACTAAATAATCAAAAGAACTGATTCATATTTAATCTCACAGCAGAGTCTTTAAAATTTAAAATATAAACTCTCCATACGTATGATAAGGACATATTCTATTTTACTTGTGACACAATTTGGTTACATTACCATAACTAAGTTGCAACATTTGGATTCCAACAAGAATAGACTTTTTCCAAATCGATCTATTGAATGTGATATGTGCATGATATTGATTTCCACTTTATGATAATAATAGTAGATATTCTTCACTGATAATTTCAGATTATTCAACCAATGCTATGCATATTTTGATTTCTATGCTGCCTGATTATCTCTCAGTGTCTTTTAATGAAGATCGGATCCAAAAGGTCTATATGGGTCAATATTAACACTGTTATGTGACAATTTCACTATATCTGATATTCATTTTATTTTTATTTGATGCCCACATTGTGAGTGGCATTTATCACTCGTTCAGTTTTATATCTATAGCTATTCTGGTTACCTTTTTATATTAAACATCTTTATATGTATCGGTGATTCTGCGCAATTCATTTGTTTGCTTTCTATAAGGATATCTTTAATTTTTTTTTATAAAACTCTGTATGATTCTGGTGCCTTCCTTTGACGCAAGTTGCTAATAGCCTCCTTAACTTCTTCCATTAACTGCTGTAAAGGGGGAAAAAAATCCAAATTATCAGTATCACGTTTAGGAGTTGCTTTCAAGAATAGAGACATTTCTTCGTTTATCCAAAACCTTTCTCTTAAACAAGTCAGCATAGTACAATTTCACCACTCCAAAAATACCCTACCGAGACTCTTGTAAATGACCCTGGGAGTCAATGAAACCTGCTATTAGTTTTTTTTGCCATTCTCTCTCTCTCTGCAAATTTCAAAAGGATCAGGTGCCCCTCTAATCTCTTTCCAGGCTCAAAGATTTGTATCTGCTGTACTGATGGTGCCTTATTTCAGACTTCGGACGGTTAAACTTTTGTCTCTCATGCCTCCCCTCCAAATAAAGTGACTTCAATACTTTGCAGTCTTAGATACTGGTGAAACTTACTCTTTACTCTACTAACTGACAGTCTCTTAAGTAGAGAAACAATATCCTTCTTGACATCCTCCCACCAATATGCAATGCTCTCATAAAAATTCAGCTTTTCCTGTTGTCGCTCAAAGAGGGATTTTACCTGACCCTGTACAACAGAATCAACTAATAAACTGGCATTAAGTGTCCACAGCCGTCTACTAATATCTGGGCGATTTCTAGCACCCAGGCAGAAATACAGGACCACATGATCAGAACAAGCAACTCATTTTTCACTCATCTTATTAACATTTTCTGTAGGACTCACAAAATCCAGGTCTACTACTTCTTTCACCACAAGAATAAGTGAAACCTGGTTTTCTACCATCTTGTTCAAAAACATCACATAAACCAGCCCACAAAATAATCCTGTTCCGAACCTTGGAATCTCTATTCAATATTCTGCCAGAGGATCTGTCACTTGGCATCCTAGCAACATTAAATTCCTCAGTCATATCCACTAGAACAGATGTAAAAAGATATCTTATGGAATAAACTGATTCTTTTTGGCACTGTCTGGGGTCCATAAATATTGATGTGCCAGAGTCTCTTGCCCTGAATCATTACCTCCAAAACCAGACATCTACCCATCACAATCTCTGTCAATCTATTGTAATAAAATCGTATTGAGGATGCCGTCCTCTGGAGTGGACGGTTGCACTTCAGCCAGAAAATCACAGGAATCCAGTGTTTCAGGTTCAATAGCCTCTTCTAATTTTATTCTCCAGCTTGCGAACATAACAAAACCATAAACAAAATCTTAGCCGCCCAGCTAATACAAAGGTATTCCCTCTCTAGAGTGAGGGGCCTAAGGTCCTTCACTTAAACCAAACAAATGCAACTCACAGGGCAAAGTTGCAGTTTGAGAAGCTTTTCCTCAGTCACAAACAAACTCCCTGGTGTTTTAAAATACAAATTACAGGAATGTAGGACATATGTACCTGCCATTAACCTCTTTCCCAAAGCTTCTGTCACATAATACCCCCCTTTTCGACCTACGGGGCAGAACACCTGTAGGCACTATACAATAGATTCGGGACAATGTATCTGCAATGGCCAGTTGGCTTCCTGGCCTATGATCTACAGAAAATTTTGGAGAGCCAAGAAGCACCTAGTTATTCTTCCATTAGTTTCTTTGTTCTCAGACATCCATTTCAACGGAGTATGGTCAGTGAGTAAGTTAAATTTCCGGCCTAGAAGGTAATACCTAAGCATTTCTAGCGCCCATTTAATTGCTAGGGCTTCCTTTTCAATAGTGGCATAATTTCTTTCATGCGCATTAAACTTCCTGCTTAAAGAAATAATCAGATGTCCCTTACAATTTTTACTTTGGGATAACACCGCACCTATCCCTACATTTGACGCATCTGTCTGCTCAACAAATTCATTTTTAAAATCAGGTGTCATAAAAAAATGGTTGAGTGCATAATGCTATCTTTAATGCCTGAAAAGCATTTTCTGCTTCCAGACTCCACCTAATCATCACTGACTTCCTACCCTTAGTCAGGTGAGTCAATGGGACAGCAATGGTGGCAAAATTGGGAATAAATCTTCTATAATACCCGGTGATTCCCAGGAAAGCTCTAACTTGTTTCTTGTTTAAAGGTCTTTGACAGTTTTGTATTGCTTCAAGTTTATTAAGTTGGGGCTTTATCAGATCTCTTTCTATGGTATACCCCAGGTATTTTACCTCCTCCATTCCCAAATAACACTTTTTTTGGTTGGCTGTTAAACCCACCTTGCGGATGGAGTCCAACACTGCTTGTACCCTGGCAGGTGAGTTTTTTAATCTGGACTATGGATGATTACATCATCAAGGTATACCGCAGCATAGTGTCTATGGGGCCTCAGTCTCTTATTCATCATTCACTGAAATGTGGCAGGTGCCCCATGTAACCCAAAATGGTAAACTGTTATACTGGAAGAGACTCTCTGGGGCAGAAAAAGCTGTCTTCTCTTTGGCTCTGTCTGTTAACGGTACATGCCAGAACCCTTTGGCTAGGTCTAGAGTGGTTAGTGTGCTGTACCCAATTTTTCAATCAGTTCTTCCACCTAAGGCATTGAGTATGCATCAAACGTAGACACCTTATTTCGTTTACGAAAGTCATTGCAGAAGCCTAAACTCGCGTCAGGCTTCGGAATGAGCACAATAGGACAAGAACACTCACTATGTGACTCTTCAATTACATCCAATTCTAACATTTTTTTAATTTCTTTAGACACTAACTCCCATTGGGCCTCTGGTATTCTATAGTGTTTCACATTGATCTTAACCCCCTGGCTCAGTGACAATATCATGTTCAATTATTGTTGTTTTACCAGGTATATCCAAAAATAAGTCTCTGTTTCTTATGAGAAACTCTTTAGCCTCCCGCTGTTGGGCAACTGAGTGGGTATTAGCTACTACTACTTCTGGAAGCAGAGATATAGCAGTTGCAGGGAAACCAGGGTGGCGGACAAAGCTACTCTGTCTTTCCAAGGTTTTATAAGGTTTACATGGTAGATCTGTTCCAGCTTCCTTATACCTTGTAATTAATTTGTCCCACTATTTCCATTATTTCAAAGGGTCCTTGCCATTTAGCCAACAATTTACTTTCTAAGGTAGGCACTAAAACAAGGACTCTGTCCCTGGGCGCAAAGGTACGTACTTCGGCATTACGGTTATACACCCTTTGTTGTGGCAGTTGGGCTTGTTTTAAGTGCTCTCTTACTATCGGCACCACTGCAGGTATTCTTTATTGCATCTGGGAAACATTCAACTACAGTTTTATAGGGACTGGGGAGCCCCTCCCATGTTTCCTTGGCGATATCCAATAAACCAATAGGGTGTCTCCAATGCAACAAATCAAAAGATGAGAACCCTGTAGAGGACTGGGGTACCACTCTAATGGCCAGTAACAAGTAGGGTAGTAAACAGTCCCAATTTTTCCCATCTTTATCCACTACCTTCTTTAACATATGCTTTAAAGTTTTGTTAAATCTCTCTACTAAATCATCAGTCTGAGGATAATACACAGAGGTCCTTAGTGGAGTGACCTTAAACAGGCAGCACAGCTCTTTCATAATTCTGGACATAAAAGGAGTACCTTGGTCAGTGAGGATTTCCTTAGAAATCCCAATTCTGCTAAAAACGTGCGAATTCCCTAGCAATAGCCTTTGTCGATGTATTGCGTAACGGGATTGCTTCTGGGTACCTTGTAGCATAATCTAGTATCACCAGAATATATTGATCTTCCCGGGAAGACTTTAGTAAAGGACCTAACAAATCCATGGCTATCCTTTTAAACAGTAATTCAATAATGGGTAACGAGACAAGCGGACTTTTAAAGTGTGTCCTAGTAGCATGGTGTTGACACTCAGGGCAGGATGCACAGTAGTAAGATACATGAGTATGGACCAGGGCCATCTTTTCCATTGGGCACAATGGGCAGCTGCCCGGGGGCCCCAAAGGCATGGCTCTTAATGAGAATAAATAATCATGTAAAAGAAAATAACCTGCAAAAAAAACCTTCAAGGGTCACTGAGCAAGTACATCTATCTATCTCTATCTCTATATATCTATATCTATATCTATATCTGTATCTGTATACATCTATATATCTATATCTATATCTATATCTAGGGGCCCCGGTGCACTGCTTTGCCCGGGTGCCCATAATGTTGTTAAGATGGCCCTGGTATGGACCGCTGGAGAGATAAAACACTGCAATATCTTTTCTGAGATTTTTTCTATCCCTAGATGCCCTGCAGTTATGTGACCATGAGCCAGGTCTAGCATCGCTCTCCTATGAGCCTTAGGTACTATTAGCTAGGAATTTGTTTATGTTTTTAGCTGTATAATATCCTCACCCTTTTTGGACATTTGATACAACAACCCTTGATTCATTGGCATGTGCGGGTACAACAACCTACTATCGAGGTCTAGGAGTTTCCCATCAACCATTTTTACATTTTCTCTTGTTTTAACAGAGTGGGGTCCGTTAACTAAGGCAAACATATCTTTTCTTACTTCAAGTTCAGGCATACAGTTAACTGGTTCAACAACATTTCTTCCTTCACTGGGAGGTACATTATCCTACGCTCCACTGCTGCCCTCATCACTTCCTGACTGCCCAAGCATATTTGACAAAGGAAACGTTTCAGATTCTGGGATCACTCCCACCACTGATCTGTAACAACATCACACAGGTCTGGGCTATTTTCTTGTCTAACCAACTGGGTTTCCCACAGCTTCCAGAAGAGACAATAATCTCGCCCCATTATTGCATCAAATCCCAAACAAGGAACTAATCCCACTGTAAATACCACGGAACCACATTGTTTCTATGTTCACTACAGCTGTAGTATGATAAAGAATATCCCCATGTATCATTCTGGAACGCCGACACGCGCTTCTGCGCATGCGCGAACCATCTATCATCTAGTCTATAGTAGCTCTACACATATCTGCAAGGATACAGGTACGGCCATACAGGACCTTCGTTTCTGAACAGGCAGATCTTCGGGGCAACCACTTGGAGAACACGTGGGACGCCAACTTCTGGTCCGGGGCTCTCCCCGGGCAAGCATCCAGGAGCAGGATAGTCCCACTAGCCCCTTCACGGACTGATTTATCTCTATTTCAGGTACACATTGGAGAATTGTTCACTTTACCAACGGACACACTTAACTGTGCTGTCTTCATGTGCATATGCACTAATCACAGTTGTCATTTACCCACTGTGAACATTAGGTACAGACTTACTGAGTTTTAACCTGACATACCTATTTCTACCTCAGGCTGCGAACTGTTACCGGTTAAAACAGGCGATATCTATTTATGTGCTTTGTTGCGAAATACCTATTGTTGACATATTGTCCAGTGTATATTATACTCCTATATGGACTTACTGCATATTAGCCTGATACACTCATCTCTATTTCAGGCTGTTTACAACAGGCGATACCATTGTATTTACTCTGTGTATAACTTATCCAGTGCACTGGTGGTATCTGTTTATTTCAACGCATTGTGTTTAGAATAAATAATACGTTTTTAACTTTTTACATTATCAACATTATCATTCATTCAGTTTACACTTTGGCACCTGCGCCTGTGAGTTACTTTATTTATCCCCATGTATACAGATTACCCCAACACTTTCTCCTTGATGTTTCACGGGGTTTACCAACTCGGCTTTCACAAGTTTTACTGTGCTACTAGAATCTAGTAAAGTCTTTACACATTTGCCTTCTATGGTAATTACACACATCTGTCTGTCAGACTCAGGGTGTCGGTCTGCAGTGCAGGCCAGCTGGGCAAAGAAAGACACTCTGCGCCGTACATAAGCAGTATCACATTACATAGGTTCAGAGGTAAGTGAACAATTTGCAGCAATATGGCCTAAATCACCACATCCAAAGCATCTTATCACATCTCTATCAAGTCTTATAGGAGGCTGAAAGCTTATTGACATAACTGCCCAATCTCCAGGTTCCCGGCCTTCAGTCTCTGGATGCTTCAGTTCATTCCACCACCCAGCACCCTTTTCCTCTGGAACACCAAAAATTACTGGAGATCAGTGTAAAGGAACTAGGGGCCAGCGGGGTATACTCATCAGTTCCTCGGATGCCAGATACCTCTCGACCATCTCCACAAGCTGGTCTGCTGTTGTGGGGTCCCCATGGCTTACCTACTTGCGCAGAGCTGCAGGCAGGGATCTTAGATAGCGATCCATCACGATTCTTTCAACAATTTGGGGGCCTGTCAAAGTTTCAGGTTGTAACCACGTTTTAGTAAGGTGGATTAGGCCAAGCATCTCTGAACGGGGCGGTATATCCACCTGGTATCCCAAGCGATGTACTCTTTGCGCCCAGACAGACATTGTGACACCCAAACAGATCAGATTTTCCGCCTTCAATTTATTATAGTCCTTGGCATTAGCAATGCTTAGATCAAAGTATGCCTTTTGCGACTCCCCAGATAGGAAGGGAGCCAATAGGCCGGCCCACTGAACTTTAGGCCAATTTTCCCTTTCAGCAGTTCTCTCAAAAGTTGTTAAATAGGATTCTACATCAGCTCCCTTGGTCATCTTTTGAAGAAAATGACTAGCCGGTATAGAGCTGGAGCTAGTTGTGACCTCCAGGGAAGCCATGCCAGACAGGACTGCGAAAGACTGCACCACCTCTTTTTAGATCTTGGCAGTCTGGTGATGTTGTCTCTGGGACTCCTCCATGGCTGCCTGTTCTCGCCTCTGTATTCTCCAACCCTGTGCTGCAATCTTCTACCTGTTCTTGCAGCTTTGATTACCTGGTTGTGCTGATGATGGCACAACCTTCAGGCTAGTTGCTGCTTGGCCAGATACTG
Source organism: Mixophyes fleayi (assembly GCF_038048845.1). Classification (NCBI taxonomy): domain Eukaryota; kingdom Metazoa; phylum Chordata; class Amphibia; order Anura; family Limnodynastidae; genus Mixophyes; species Mixophyes fleayi. The sequence goes on along the minus strand of NC_134410.1, from coordinate 98,313,972 downwards.
GAATGTTGGGAACCTATTTGGAAAAGAGATAGTTACTGTGCATCTCCTGAAAAGTAGAGCAGTGACGAAACACTAGGTCATCCTAACCCCAACCAGGCCAGACATTAAATTAACAGCACCCACATTTAATAATTAGGCTTCTTTCTGCCCAAGCAAAGTACGTGAAGACCTTGTCTGATCAGCTTCTTTGTTTCTTAAAAGCCTTTTCACAAATTATGAACCATTTCCCTTCTACAAGAAAGCATCCGATGGCTGAAATATCAGTGATATTTGAGGTAGACATTTGTAAGAATAATTCATTAGCTCTAGATAATCTCAGCCAGACCTTGGGCTGTGGTTATAGTGCTTGCAGCATGGCTTTTTATTTTGACTCTGGACTTGTGCAAATCGATTTTGTTAACTACATGTCCACAGTAAGACATTTCTTCATTAAAGAATTTACAATTATCTTGATTGCCTCTCAGCCCATATTCATGTAGTTTTATGATTACACTTTTAAGATTGTTTAAATGATCTTTATGATCTATTTCTGCAATGATAATATCAAGGTAGTATTGAGTAGCATCTTGAGTAGCATCTTTGCAACACTTGGGGTATATTTACTAAACTACGGGTTTGAAAAGTGGAGTTGTTGCCTATAGCAACCAATAAGATTCTCATTATTTATTTAGTACATTCCACAAAATAACAGCTAGAATCTGATTGGTTGCTATAGGCAACATCTCCACTTTTGTCAAACCCGCAGTTTAGTAAATATACCCCTTGATCTTTGCCAAACTCCTGGAGCTGAAACTATTCCAAAGAAAAACAGTTGTATTGAAATAAACCTTTGTGTTTTTTTGTTTGTGAAGAATTATTTTGCCTAACTTCAACTTCTATTTGTAAACACACTTGTGCCAAATCTATCCCGTAATAGCTAAAAAGATGTTATCAATCATTGTTAGTGGATATTGTACTGTGTGTAGCACTGGATTAATATTTTTTTTAAAGTCTCTGCACATGTGAATGCTTCCTACTTAAGCTTTCTTTAATACTGAACCTATGGGAGTGGCCCACTCATTCCATTCTACAGGTGACAAAATTCTTGAATTTTCTATTTTTTTCAGCTCTGCCTCAAACCTAGTTTGAATAACACATAGTAGAGATTGAACTTTGTGAAATTTCGGAGTAGCACTTTTATCAAATAAAAATGCTGGCTTTTATTCCTTTGAGTGTCCCCATCCCTTCAAATACTTCTTTTGCATCAGTTAATAATTGATTTAATCTCTTAACAGTAGCGTCACTACTTCATACTTTAGATGTTGACACCTTCAATGTTTTACAAGACTGACAGTCAACTTGAATTTTTCCTAACCATTCATGGCAAAAACAATGCTGCCAATTGTGTGAAACATATAATTTGTAAATTTTCTCTTTGCATTTCACAACAATTTCAATTTTCCTAAGAGGAGACACTTTTTCTCCAGTATATGCCTTCTACAATACAGAGGGTTTTCACAATGGAATTTCCGCAAATAACTTGTAATACTATTAAGCTGTAATAACTCATTTTCTGTTACTTTGTGTACCTTAAAAATGTGTAGAAAAAAATATGTTTTTATTATTATTGCAGTACCGTGTTAGCCAGAAAAATCTATGTGATGTGTGAAATACTTTCGTGGCAAAAAAGTCAAAAGTATTATAGGAGTGATACTTTTATTTGCTAAACAAAAAACATGATTATATTTGCTAGCTTTCAGAGCACAGAGGCCCCTTCATCAGGCAAGTTTAGAAATGAATGACTGAGAAAAAGGCACAATGTATAAGATCTGTTACATCAAAACATTTGTAAGTGGGGGGGGGGGGCGGTTGCAGGAATACATCATTAAAATAAGTTAAAGTAATAAAAAGGAGGTTTTCCTTATGGATGGAAGAGTAAAAGTCCTACGAGTTCAGAGGTCTGCACTCTGCTGTGTAATGTGAAATGTGTCCATGTAGTGGGTCATAAATACAGGTGTTGAGTCCTTTCGTCAATGACTGGAATGTTCTTATCAGCTTAAATTCCCATATTTTTTTCTCCCTGTCATTTTTAAAAATACCTTTCAGTATTAGGACTTTTAAATCTATCATACTGTGTCCTGGTCCAGAGAAGTGTTTACCCACGGGGGTGTCCAGAGTCTTCTTTATTGTGTTTCTGTGTAAATTCATCCTGGATTGTAGGTTCTGCTTGGTCTCTCCAATGTAAATTCCCTCAGGGTACCTTGTACACTGTATCGTGTACACCACATTGGAGGATGTATATGAGAATGTGTCAGTGATGTTATAGTCCCGTTGTGTGTTGGGTATGTGGACTGTGTTTGTTGGTAGGACAAGAGTGCAGGTTTTGCATTTTTTTATTTTGCATGAGAAGGTGCCAGTCTCTGATGGTGATGGGAGGGCACTTCTAAGGAGATTTCTTAAGTTGGGAGGCTGTTTGTATGAGGTTTTGTGTACCTGTGAAAGTTTATTTAATTTACAGTTTGCTGTTTAATTACCTTATTGTATATACCTACTGACCTACATACGCGTATGTCCCTTTTTATTTGTTTTATGTCCCTTTTTATGACATTAAGTGTATTCTTTATCATTAAACCAACAATGACTGGCGTCATTTGAGGCCTCCCCACATTGAAGACAAGACATTCTCTGTTTAAAAGAAATTTATTGTGTCATAGATTCAAACCCTTTATGTTATAACTCACATAACTATGTTATATGTTATAAGGCATCATTGTCCAGTAGGCATAAAACTCTTTACTTCTGAGCTTGTGCACATAATACAAAAGATGACAGTTGGTCACATAATATATATATACTTTTCTTACACCATACTCCTAGCATCTACTCCCACATAACTATAATATACTACAGGACATTTGTGTTAAACCAAAAAATGTCAGGACCCACCTAAAAAAAAGTCTGACTCTGTTATGGATAACTAACTTTATAATAATAACAAAATATAGGCGTATATTAGAGAATTCCAGATAGATAAATCAAATTATGTAAACAATGAAGTAATGGGGTGACTCAGAAACGAAAGAGAAAGCTTGACTGTACCAAACACTACAAAATATGTTACTAGAGTCCTAAAACTATAAATAGTGGAGACAGAAAACCTGGACTAATTGGATACCTTCAATACATAAACAAATTATTGGAATACATCATCATTTATTGATATGGTCACAAATCCTATGGTGTCTGATAATACAGATAAGGCAAATATGAGAACAGTAAGCACAACAGTGGGTACAGTTAAGCAGAAAAGTAAATGCATGGATGCAGAAAACAGAACATGGAATACAGACACAATTCAGCATAAGACATGACAGGGTTAAGCAAAAAAGTCAGAGTGAACAGATATGATACATAAGTTAGAGATCCATGTCTGTGAGATCATTAAGGTAGGAGGTAAAGAGATAATAAGAGCAAATGGGACACTTTGTGGGGTTCACTTTGGTGCAAAGTTCTGTGAGATGCTGAGGTAGGTGCAGGATGGTGCAAAGGCATGATGACCACGATAGTACAGGGGCCAGGATGGAGCAGGGCATTTCTTATTATAAGACCAAGCGAGATGAATTCTAACATTTAAAAAACTGAGTGCCATATAAAATGTGACCCCTTTTATTTATAGAAGATTCAATATCAACTGGATTAGAAAAAAATGATTATTAGGAAAACATACAAATTGCACCACCATTAGGCCAAACATGAAAGTACCAGAAAGAGAAGCAGAAAAGGTTTAAAAAGAACTTTACTCTAGCCCGATTAAAGCTGCAATGCCAGCTAGTAAAAGTGGTAGTGCAGCCCACCAGCCAATAACACAGAACAGGCAAATTAATTTAGTCTGACAACTTAAAACGGTGTTGGAGGGGGCTCATGAGGACAAATCACAAGCCAAGCTTGTGGTTGGTCTTTCCATGTACACACTCTGGTTTTTTGGGTCAGTCTGTAAGAGGGGGCAGAAGAGTCCCAGAAGACAGCTGGTTGGATGCACAACCACCTTTCAATAAGTGGCAGTGCAACTTTATGTAATAAAAAGTAGATAGATTTTTTTTTTTAACTAATTTGGAATAGACCGAACATAGTTTTAAGAAGGCTAAATGATCTGGAAAAATCATTTATCATCAAGTCATCTACAAATTAAAAAAAGCACCCCCACAAAATAGGAGTGGCTGGTATCTCCACCTGATTTTTGTGCCACTTCCACAAGTCTCCTCTATTTTGCTGCAAAGCAGGGCAGAATGGTGGCACAGTGACTAAAATTGCTGCCTCACAGCACTAGGGTCATAGAGCCTTGTTTGGAATTGGACCTATCTGTGTGGAGTTTTTATACTCTCCCACAGAGCAAAAACATACAGAAAGGTTAACTGACATCTGACAAAATGAACCCTAGTGTGTGGTAGGGAATTTAGAATGTAATGCTTCAATCGAGCGGGGACTGATGGGAAAGCTTACATATTCACTACGCAGAGCTGCATAATATGATTGGCACTATAAAAATGAACAATATTAATATTAGAGATGGGCGGGTCCGGTTCTCCGAGAACCGAACCCACCCGAACTTTGGGTATCCGAGTACCGAGCTGAGCAGCTCGGTACTCTCCCGCCCATTCCGAATCCAAATCGAGGCCGAACGTCATTGTGACGTCGTCGGATCTCAGGACTCGGTTCTCGCGATACTTCAACTTTATAAATACACGCCTCCACAGCAATCCATCGCCATTTGACAGAGGGAGAGAGCAGGGTGTAGTCATAGGCTAATTAGAGCAGGGACAGAGAATACAATATTGTTCTTGCAATTGCTCTAACCAAAATCGCTAGTGCAGAGAGGAGGATAGAGGTTTATTATTTTTTCTTCATATTTGGCACTCCCCAGCGCTTTTGGGGTGTCCCCCATAATTGTGCATTAATATTTCTGGCTGTCAAAAGTCATATCTGTCAGCAGTATCTACTAAATAATTTGTAGCACTCCTCAGTGTTTTTGGGGTGTCCTCCCTAATTGTGCATTAATATTTCTGGCTGTCAAAAGTCATAACTGTCAGCAGTATCTACTAAATAATTTTTAGCACTCCTCAGTGTTTTTGGGGTGTCCTCCCTAATTGTGCATTAATATTTCTGGCTGTCAAAATTCATATCTGTCAGCAGTATCTACTAAATAATTTTTAGCACTCCTCAGTGTTTTTGGGGTGTCCTCCCTAATTGTGCATTAATATTTCTGGCTGTCAAAAGTCATAACTGTCAGCAGTATCTACTAAATAATTTTTAGCACTCCTCAGTGTTTTTGGGGTGTCCTCCCTAATTGTGCATTAATATTTCTGGCTGTCAAAAGTCATATCTGTCAGCAGTATCTACTAAATAATTTTTAGCACTCCCCAGTGGTTTGCGCTCAGAATGGATTCAAAGCAGTCCACATATGATCTAAATGAGCAACCAGGTTCTGTCACCAGTCCTGATGTTAGTGTTCCCAGTACGTCATCTGGCCAAGGCGATGTCAAACAACAGAGTGTTTTCAAATTAGTGCAAAAAAAAAAAACCAAAAAAAAATTTACTGTATTGAAGCGAAAAAAAAGTGTAACTGAGCAAAAGTTAAGTGACGATAAAAAAAAAATTGCAAGCATGCCATTCTACACACGCAGTGGCAAAGAGAGAATGAGGCCTTCACCTTTGGCTATTAGTGGCAGATCCCAAAAAGTTACCCAGCCTACAATTGGTGCACAACTACTGTTACGCGTCAAAGCCGAGCTGCAAGATAACAGTGAGGCATTACAGGAGAATATTTGCTCTGATTCACAAATGACAACAATCCCTGTGGAGAGTCCATCCAACAGTGGGATGTCTAATCGTGAGCATTCTGCTGATGTGTGCCTTAATAGCCCGAGTGTAGCCGGTGATACCCAAATTGAGGATGCCACTTTGGAATTAGAAGAGGATGAGGGGGAGATTTGTGTAGGCGACGAGGGCGCTAATGAGGATGTTGATGAGGATGAGGTTGTTTGTGTAAGTCCTGCACCAGTGGCAGCAGTTCTGGCACGTGACAAGAAAAAGGCCATTGTCATGCCTGGGCATAAAACAAAAAAATCCACTTCTTATGTGTGGAATTATTTCTACCCAAATCCAGACAACAATTGTATAGCCATTTGTAGTGTATGTGAAGCCACAGTCAGTCGAGGGAGGGACCTTAACCATCTTGGAACCTCATCTATGTTACGCCATTTAACGAGAGTTCATGGCAAAGTGTTGGGAAAAGCTGAAAGTTCTTCCCAAAAGAATACAAGCACTCCCTCATCAGCTAAGACCCTCCGCTCACCGACATACCGACGGCTACAAAATACACCCACCACACCATCCTCATCAATATCCTCAGTAGCGCTCGGAGTTAGCCCGGCATACCACTTAAGGCTGGATGACTCCGGCACTATTATTGATTCCTCTGAAGAAAGCGTTAGTCCTGCTGCTGCTGTTGCTGCTGCTGGGGGTGAATCGTCATCCCAGAGGCAGGTGAATAAAATGAGCAGTCCTACATTTCAGCAATTAACTGTGAAACAATCATTTGCGAGGGGAAGCAAATATGACAGCAGTCACCCAGTCGCCAAGCGAATCACAGACGCCATGGCTGCAATGTTAGTGTTAGATCTGCGTCCAATCTCCACAATAAACGCAGCTGGTTTTTCACAGTTAATTGAGGTTTTGTGTCCGCGTTACAGAATTCCATCGCGACACTATTTCTCCCGTAAAGCTATTCCACAACTATACCAAAAAGTGTGTAAAAATGTAGAGATTGCGCTGAAAAATGCCATTCTGCCCACTGTTCACTTAACCACAGATATGTGGACAAGTGTAAGTGGCCAAACCAAAGACTATATGACTGTGACAGCCCACTGGGTTGGTCATTCACCTTCACCAGCAGGAACAGCAGCAGCATGTACACCACTACGTAACATTTGTCACAGGCAGGCCACTCTTTGTATCACCGGCTTCACTAACAGGCATACGGCTGACAATTTGTTACGCAAACTGAGAGATGTGATTGATGCATGGCTTATACCACTCGGACTCTCCCCAGGGTATGTCATTTCAGATAACGCCAACAATATAGTGCGAGCATTACAGCTGGGTGATTTCCAACATATTCCCTGTTTTGCTCACACCATCAACTTGGTGGTGCAGAGCTTCCTACGAAATAACCGTGAGGTGCAGGAGATGCTTTCGGTGGCCCGTAAAATTTCAGGCCATTTCAGGCATTCAGCCACAGCATGTAGGAGATTACAGCAGCTCCAAGAGCAGTTTAACTTGCCCTGCCACCAACTTAAGCAAGAGGTGGTAACTCGGTGGAATTCCACCCTGTACATGCTTCAGAGGATGGAGGAACAGCGCAAAGCCATCCAAGCATATTGCACAAGTCATGACATTGGGAAAGGAGGGGGGATGTATTTCACTCTTGCACAGTGGGGAATCCTTTCAGTGCTGTGCAAGGTGCTGAAACCATTTGAAGTTGTGACATGTGAGGTCAGTGCTGACTCTGCTAGTTTGAGCCAAGTCATTCCTTTAATTAGACTATTGGAAAAGCAGCTTGAGAAAATGAAGGAGGAGCTGAAAGCAAGCAATTCAGCAAAGTATGTTGGCCTTGTCGATCAAGTACTTAATTCGCTTCACAATGATCCTCGAGTTATTAAGATCTTGAACTCGGATCAGTACGTTTTGGCCACTGTGCTTGATCCAAGGTTTAAAACCTACATTGAGTCTTTACTTGTAAATGAGCGAGATGTGAACTTTTGCAAGGAGCTATTGCTCAGCAAGTTGGCCGCTGAACTGGGCCTCGGCTTGACGACGTGTCCTCCTTCACTTTCTCAAGCTGTTGCTCGTAAAAAATTAAATTTCCAAAAAAGAAGCAGGGAAGACACAGGGGGCAGACCAGAACAATTTAACATCTGGGCTGGTTTGAAGGATTTTTCAAAAAAATGTGTCACTTTGCCCATAACTCCATCCAATATGAGTATAAACATGCAAAGGATGGTGGAGGATTACTTTCAAGAGGTAGTTGATATGGAAATGTCAGACAGTCCCTTTCCTTACTGGGAAGAAAAGCAGGCCATTTGGAAACCCATGTACAAACTTGCTTTGCAATACCTAAGCTGCCCACCCTCCAGTGTGTACTCTGAACGAGTGTTCAGCACAGCAGGGAACTTAGTCAGTGATCGCCGTAGAAGGTTACTTCCCAAAAATGTGGAGAAAATGATGTTTATAAAAATGAACTACATCTTCCACGAGGAAGGCCTTCACCATCCAAGACATCCAAGCACTGACTGTTCTCTAATGGCGGATTCAAGCGGCGATGAATTGATAGTCTGTGATGATGATGTACACACTGATGAGGGTGAGGATGAAGCTGAAGATGATGACGATAACATCTTTTTAAAACTTTCTATGTAAGTGTAGGGAGCAATCTACCCCCAAAGAGGAAAGAAACTTGTGGCATTTCCATATCACATACCATCTTGAAAGGCTGCTGTTAGGGCAATTTATCCTTAAGGGTAGGGTGTCATAGACAGAGTGACCCTAAACTGGCTTTGTCCATTTTTCATAATATTGTACAGTCTATAATGGCTGAATTTTTTGGTATTTTATACAAGTGGAGGGGGGCCTTGAGAGACAGAGTGACCCCAAACTGTCTTTCTCCATGTCAATTAATATTGTACAGTCTATAATGGCTGAATTTTTTAGTATTTTATACAAGTGGAGGGGGGCCTAGAGAGACAGAAACCAAACTGGCTTTCTCCATGTCAATTAATATTGTACAGTCTATAATGGCTGAATTTTTTGGTATTTTATACAAGTGGAGGGGGGCCTTGAGAGACAGAGTGACCCCAAACTGTCTTTCTCCATGTCAATTAATATTGTACAGTCTATAATGGCTGAATTTTTTGGTATTTTATACAAGTAGAGGGGGGCCTTGAGAGACAGAAACCAAACTGGCTTTTTCCATTTCTTTACATATTTAACTATAAGTGTAGGGTGTAATATACATTCAAAGACGATGGCTGCATTGCCAATATGCATAGATGGAGAGGAAGACAATCTGTTTTGTGTGTAGAATAGGCCTACCAACGAAGAATTAAACTGTTTTTTTGGATGATTTATTACCTCAACAATTAGATTACTTGTCTCTAAAACAGTTGGAGCACTAAATTGGGTTAATTTAGGCCCAAAAACATGGATTTTCCCAAAAAATAGCAAAACAAAACCAAACAAAACCAAAACCAAAACCAAAACACGCAATGGAGGTTTTGCAAAACCAAAACCAAAACCAAAACACGACGGTAATCCAGATCCAAAACCGAATCCAAAACCAAAACACGGGGGTCAGTGACCATCTCTAATTAATATGCACATTTAAACCACATTTTCATGTCGCAACCATTTTCCAGGAAAATGCATTGCTACGCTACAAGTGATGCAATGATCCTGTGTGTGGACTTTCTAAAAATCTCTGCATGAGAGAAGTTTTCACATACAAACGTTCTGCACACACACTTTTTTATACAATATAATCATTTGGCTGTACATATATATATATATATATATATATATATATATATATATATATATACACAGTATTGCATTTTTATACATGCATTCTCTTCTAAATATGAATCTTTTACATTTTTCTTCTGTATATATAATGTAATTCATTTATCTGAATTCACTATATTTTTTATATCATTAATACAATTTTAATAGTAATTATTGGTGATATTTTGGCCTCTGCAGTATATATACAAATGTGGATTATAAATTATATTACATGCTTGGCAATTTAAAAAAATCCTCTTTTATAATGGTCAATTGAATATATGACATTTTTTAAGTACATTTAGGTTTCTGCCAAATAAACAAGTACTGAAATGTGATTGCTTTATATAAACTGGCCTCTCAAATGTTAAGCAGTCCACCTTATGAAATCTGAAAGCCAAAACGCGTTGGTTTAAAGTGAATTCTCTGGAGCACAGCACAACATTGTGAACACAGGGCTTGGATCCCTGTGGCTTGTTCTGGATGTGAATGAAGATCCCGAGGGAGGAATACTGGAGCCTCTGAATCAATTCCCCAACTGTGCATTTTGCAAACAGAAAATCTGTTGCGATTTTATATGTGTCCTAAATAAGCTCTTATACAGGAATTACACTATTGTGTGTCCCTTTTCTCATATTATATATTTTCAATGTGTTTACTAGCAAAATGATCAAGTATCTAAATCTAAAAAAAAACCAAAAGCATGTAAGTTTGTGTTTTATTGTTTTACACTGTGACATTACAAAATTTTAAAGAACAATTCTTAACCTTATTTGTAATTTATTCAGCACACTGATCAAAACATAAATTATTGCTTGAAGTACAATATGTATAACAGACTAACAAAGTGTTTTAATATAAAACATATTTACTTTAATATTCAAAGTTAAGATTAAGTGGTGAATTGTTCTCAAAACACAAAACAAAACACATTCTATAGGCCATTGTACTAAATACAAGCCGTTTTATATAAAACAGGCATAACAGTTTTTATTATCAGTATATTGGACACTGTACAGTAGATATAATTACTTTGAGACATTTTAACAAGCATTAATTATATTTTTTAAGACAATATTTATCTGTCCCGATTAAATCTTTGAGAAGCATATTAAGGTTTCCCATTTATTAGACCACACTTAACAGTAAATGTGATATAATAAAACAGTCAAAAACGTTATCAGACACTTTAAAACAAGTGTTACACAAACAATATCTTATATTTCTAACAAAGCCAAACTACATGGCTATGGATCATTTCACACAAAAATTTAAAATTTTAGCCTAAACTGTATAATTAGAGGAGTGCATTTAACCTTTGTCACATCAAGAACATTAGTGCTTCACAGCATGGGGACAAACTATGGCTATAATAATTCTTTCACATGACTGTCATTACATCAATCATTAACTCAGTAAGCATTTTGGTAGACTTCCACACAGGATACTGGATAAAAATACTTGCTGTAAAAGAATTACAAATATGCTAGCTTGAGAGTACTGTTGTTGTGAGCCTAGGTACATCACACCATAGAAATAAATTAGAGTTAGCTGTACTGGGTAAAATTCCCTAACATGTGTTACATATTTGGTTGCATCAAACTATCTCTGATACACAAGTCTAATAATTTGTAAAATAGGAGCAAAATAGCTAGCAAGCAGTTTCAAAGCTAATTCATGGTGACTTTCTATAATGTTGAAAAGCTCCAGGTAGTCCTGACCAGGTTATCAGTCAGCTACATGGAGTTGCTAACTTTAACATGAGATTAACTAAAGCTGACCAAACAGATTGCAATTTTATACAGTTATATTAGGCAACTAGCCCAGAATCGCAGTGTTTTTGACCCCAAAACAAACGCATATTTTGAATAAAAGCAATTGGAGTTTTCTGGGTAAATTGGAGAATGAAAGAAGGCATGTGGGTTTGATTCATTAAGGGATATAATGACGATTTTGTGCATCTAATCCGCTCAATTAGTCTGTGCATGCCCAGAACCAGACCACACACCATGGAACGCAGCAACGTTCAAATCATCTTTGAACACAAAGGCCAATTACTACAGCCTACGATTTCATGGATGAAAAGGGTAATGTGCTCGTAGTCAAAATACAGTAAGAGTGTGCCAAGCTCGAGTGCATGCAGCAGCGTCCGATCTAGTCTAAGTGCCAATTACTAGTGATGACGGCTGAGTATGTATGTATGCTAGAACATGTGTTTGCAATCAAGAGCGGCTATTAAAATTTATTTTATGTACAGTAGACATTCATAGCATATTAATAAATGTATGTCATGGAAACACTTTTTATTTTTTAATGTTTTATCATTAATGCCTATATTACTAACAGGTGACATTAACTGAATAGCTTTTTATTTTTTCTGTACATCTTTTGTGAGTTTATATTTCATATAGATATTGGACGGATTCTGCAGTGTCTGGATCACAGCAGAGCAGACTTACACCTGTATTCATCACCAAAGGTATCTTCACATCTGCTCCTGTTGAGTTCGGACGCGGGTGTACTCGTTTTAATTGCGTTTTTTTAAGAAAAAAAAAGGCACATTACGTTCAGTATGGGTCGCTTAATGAATCAGCCCCCGTGTGTTTGCGGCACCCTTCTGACCTCTTTAACAGGCACTGTTGAAGACGGAAGTTATCCATCTACTAGACTCATGTGCCAGGCCTTGTTAATTTGTCCACACATATGTGTCGCCAAGTTGGAAGGTGACTATTGCTCAGTATGTTGGATTGGCCTATATGTCCCCAGCTTAAGTCTTTTCAATCAATCACTGCTATGAAGTTTATTTTAGTGCCTTGCAATATAAGCAGGTGGACTAATCCAAGCCCTAAACAAGCTTCCCATTGTCATTCTCCCCAGCTACAGTAGGTACTTTGCATTGAATAGCCTGCAATGTTTCTGAACACTGGTGATTAAATCACAAAAATACACAAATTGATGGTTGCAAAATACAAACTACATGATTTGTATAGTTTCACATAATACAATGCTGAACATAAAAATGTAAATATATTTGTATTGTAATCACAAAATGCTTTTCATGGTGATGCTGGAGAGCATTTCATATTTCAGTTCCTGTTTTTGCTAAAGAGAATATTCTTGAAAGCAAAGGGAAAATTAGGTTCCATTTTCCAGTGTTCACAAGATAATTTTGTCCCCAAGCCCTCTTTGGCTCTTCATGGAAGATATTTCTGTAATGGTCATTTATTAATCTGTGCCTGGACTTTTCCCAGTGACAGCAGCTAGTACAGGATACACATACCAAACATTCTACAGGAATCCAATCTAAACCATTTCTGTTACTGGCATCTGTACAATTATTATTTATTTTGTGTAAATATAACGTTTAATTCATTAAAACATCTCTATATACACTTGGCAAGTGGCTAGTGGAAATGCGATACCTATCAGACATTCCAGATCATGTTTATTGTAAACATCCTGCAAACATCATGCAATAAAATAGAAGTATCACAAGCATATTCAGACTTGTTTAATTAAGTCTATTTAAATGCAATCATGTCCCATAAACCAAAGCAAAACCTCCACCCATCAAACAAGTTGGATTAATACATTTTGTTTTAAATGCATCAATTTGATTTTGTGATATTGGAAAAACCTACTCCTTACATGTTCCAAGTTTGTGAATGTTTGCCCTTCCGAGGCCCATGGTGTGCTCTCTGAAGAGCATAGTGGTGGCCCCTTACAAGAATGCACGGGTTCAATGCATGCCCAGGGAAGTCTCATCTAGGGGCTACAGGCGAAGGCTCGGAGGGCTGCCGGTTGCCCATTATTGGCTTAGAGCACATCAAAGGTTCAACCGGCTCTTTAAGGGTATACTGAAGATCCCAGTTCACCAACATCATTTCTATTTGTAGCACATCATTTCCTGTTTCAGTTTACAGAAAAGAAGGGAGATGGGAAACCTTATAGGAAAACATTTTGTCAATTTGTAAAATTAACACTGTTTGGAAATAAGGGGAGGTAGGTTTCCTTGAAGGATGCTGACTTTCAAATTGGGAATAATATGAGGTACATAATAGTAATCGGTTAACTTATTGTTGCATGGGAGCAAACTTTAACAGTTAAAAATAAAATACATGTGATAAAAGCATCAATCTTTAGGAGAACTAGTAAATCATGGAGTCATTCAACAAGGAACTCTGCCAAGTAGGACATTATAGCCATTTTCCCTACACAGCTGAATTGTAAAATGAAATGCATGGCATTAAACGTGCACATTAACACATCCCGAGACATCCTGAAGGATGAAGTACAATTAGTTTGCTCATTTGTAAATGAGTATAACAAAGTGTATACATGTTGAAATTCTAAATGCTTGGTTTACATTTTAAGTGATATAATTTCTAAATGAACATCAATAGAATTTAGAAATATGGCTCAAAGGTAAACTCTCCATTCACAACACCACTCCAGTACTATCTATTACTGGACTAAAAAAGCGCCAAAGAAAGTCTTGTGATCAACAGAGATGTCTACTTGGTCGATATCAGTCACATTTACCTTCAACGTATCACCTTTCTTTAGTTCAAGAAGGGCACCCAGATAGATGGGTTGGAAACCTGAATCTCCAACACAAAATGATAGTCCACTTAGAAGAATTTCTGCCACTGGGTAGTTGTGATTTAACCTCCTGATATCCGCTGTAACAATTGAATTTTTTTTGCATCCAGGACGGAATGACACTTTAGAGTAGACAAAGTAATACCCATCTTTTGGGATTTGGATACATTTATTGACATACTCCATTCCATCTCTTATAAAAGCCAGTCCGTTTTGGGATTCCCACTGTAGGTCTTTATTTAATTCGTGTTGTCTTGTACCTGAGAGAGAAGCAGCATTTTATATATTTATTATGTGCTGTATTAAAGTGTGCAAATTAGAGAGAGAAAACAATCATTATACATAATTTCCACTCAATCCACTATACACAGAACCACTGAAGCCTTCCCAGACTTTTCATTGGTGATTCTAAATAATATTTGCCACATAAGCAGTCTTTTCAGCTCCCCCATGTAAGGAATACCGTGAGAGACAGACTTACTGAAGTACAAAACCTTAGTTTTAAAGTAAATTATTTATCCTTATAATCCAGACTGGTAAATATTAATAAGTTTTGCAAATTAAGCTTTTTCCTCATTTCATAACCTCTGCATATTCAAGTACTAAGAAGAGTTGCATTTATCCTTAGTCTGAAGTTTAAAATAAAAAAGTTAAAATTACCTGTTAGATGCGCACGGGGTTTTTCAGTAGCATAATTATGATCCCTCCCTGAAAAAGATAAATGATAAATTCAAGCATAGTCATCCCTCAACAGATTCAAGATTAGTATGCCTGAAACTGTATGGCTTAAATGTGGTATTCATTATTTCACTTAATGATGCTTAAAGAATAAATGTGTTCAGAGGAACCCACTGCATAGCGGCTGTACAGTGTAGCATAGTGAAGTGTGGATGCACTACAGCATAGAACTGAAATTTGTTGCCCGAGTATATTGTATATGTGATCTGCACAAATTTGAACTCAATGCCAGTGTAAATAGTCGGCCATCTGCACAGTGTATATAGTTATAAGAGAGGAAATATATCAACGATTTATAAAGTAAGGGCTAGATACAATTAGAGTTTACGGAACAAATACAGTTAGGTATATTGAGTCTACTTGAATTAAAATAAATAAGTTAAATATAAGAGGTGGGCACATCCTTTAACTGTAGTTACAAAAGCATAACCATAAGGTCCCAAACACGGGTTTAAATGCTGTTCATGACTTGCATTTTTAATGCAAGTGGAAAGCAATCTTCTGCATTTTAACATAAACCCCATTCTATTCTATGGGGCAGATTCAATTAGTTCTTCAGAACAACGCGGCTGCGCATTACTACGATAAATTCTCCGCAGATTTTTGCTTGAGGCTCTATGCGCTGCATGGAAAATTCAGTGGAATTCTTTTCCGAAAATCCTGCGGCCTTGTTGTTCTGAGAACAACGCAGCTAATTGAATCTGCCCCTATGTGTCCATTCTCAATAACAAAAAATAGGGTTTGTGTCTACCAAATTCTTGCAATATCCATTCAGATAAACTTGACAATGAATGGATATGTAATACAGAAATGTCCCCTTGCGTCAGTCAATCAAGCTCTTTTACATACAGAACAAGTTTAATTGTAATAAATAGTGCAACCCAAACACTAGTGTCTTGGCTTCCCAGGTTCGGTCAGGCATGCCCCACTCACATACAATGCATATGTTCTCCACATCAACACCATGCCATTTGTTTCAATTAGATCTGTATTTTCCAGCTTTGCATTAAGTCAGCAAGTAAGTGACTTGTATACAGATAATTCTGCACATATGGTTCATTTTTATGACTGTGCTGTTCTATGGCCTTGTATCCAAATGATAACAGCCTGTAGTACAAGATGTCACAGCTTGGCAAAAGAGGAGTAAGTGAAATACAGGTTTTTGACATATACCTGGAGCTTTGTAAGGTTCACTATGGACCTAAAAGGATAGAAATAAAAAATAAAGAATAAAATGAAATTATTTGTCAATATTAAACAATCTACAAATGATCTCAAATATTATTGATTTATATTTATTCAAATATATAATAGAGTAGAAAAATTATCAAAAATAAATAATTATAAATAAATAACAGTAGCCAAGGAGCATATGTTGTTCTCAGTTTGCCCTATAATGCAGTAAGCAATCAATTTTAGGTCCACTTTAGAAAGCCATGGCTTAACAGTCAGAAGCCCACAGCTTTCTTAAGGTATTAAATTGTCAGGTAGAGTTCATCTATCAATTGCAGTTAGGTCTTTTGAGTCTACTTGAATTAAAATAGGTACATTAAATAAAAGAGGTGGACCTATCCTTTAACTGTATTTACAAAAGCATAACCAACTTCAGGGCCCTTACCCAGTGCTGTTCAAATGCTGCTCCTGACTTGCGTTTTCAATGCAAGTGGAAACTACATTTCCCATACCACTGTACGGGAAATGTAGCTTCCCCACCACACAAAAGTTTTATAGCTGTGAAAGAATTAGAAATGCTCTAAATATGTCCAATGTAAGAGGGAAACCACATTTCCTACTCAATGTGGAAGGCCGCAGTATCCTAAAAAATAAACATTTATGGGGCCACAGCTCACACACAATTGTGGGAGGAAAGTAATATAATATATATATATATATATATATATATATATATATATATATAATATATATATATATATGTATATATACACACATACACATACACACGTACACATATACATACAAAGCATAGGTCATTATTTATCAACCATCGGTTTCCTAGTTGTCAATTTTCAGCGATTTTGTTGGCAGGATTCAAAATGGCAATAGTTGTAAAGGCAAAACCTAGCGTTTAGGGGTTGGTAAGTACATTTCTCAACCCAACTTGCTGGATTTTGTCTTAAAAAAGATGCCACTTTAAATCCTGCTGGCAAAAAATCATGCCCATAGCATTTTATTAGTGAAACCATTTAAAGCCATCCATGTCATAAATACAGCATTTTTGGGGATCGGACATTAAAGTGTCCTAGTGTTTAATTGCTGGTGTGTGACACCAACTTTAAAGTGTACAAATCTGTCATCTTAATCCTTTAAGAAAATGATTGTGCAACAATATTAATATTTAAAGGAATACTGTAACTATTGCAGTTTATATGTCTATTTTAAACTTTGCCATTTTTCCATGTAAAAGGGACATTTCTGAAAACAGGTGCAAAGTGAAAAGTAAAATAGCATTGTTGACAATAGCAACCAGATGTTTGCTTTCACAAGTGCAATAGGACAAGTTATATTCTTTTCCCATTGTAAGCTTTCATACATGCCAACACCATTTTCTTAATCACAGCCCTAACTCTTGGGAGTATACTGACTAAACTATGGGTTTGAAAGAGTACAGCTGTTGCCTATAGCAACCAAATCAGATATTAGTTATTTATTTAGCACATTTTACAAAATGACAGCTAGAATCTGTGTTGGTTGCTATAGGCAACAACTCCACTTTTTCAAACCCAGTTTAGTAAATATACCCCCAGAAACGCATTCTATAATTTTCTTAGAAAGAAACTGCAATTTTAAAATGTCCAAGAAAGTTATTTTCTACACTAACAAAAAAAAATGCATAGACTTTTCCAATTGGTTATTAAGCGTGTTTATGTTTTTGTCAGCAACTAGTTTTACATCAGCTGAACTTGGCACTGTCATTACCTTGTTTTTCCTGTCACAAATTACACCTCCAAATATCTGGTAGACTGTAAGGAACATCAAAACGCACAGGCAAGCCACACAGAAAGCTACAATCCATTGCAGTCTCCTAATGCTCCTATCTTGCGCATGCCGAAAACTTAAGTTGTAATTAGTATTGCGATTCTCTTCCTGCAACATGTCAACGCTCACTTCCATTGTCTTTACAGAGTTGATAGGTGTCTGCTTCAGTTCAGGTCCCAGAGACGAAATCATCTAAAGGCATGATGTTATCAAGCTGGCCGACCAGTATATAAAGCACCAACTCCCCCTCTTTTCCAAGTGTCCACCGATCCCCTCCCATCCTGAGAGGGAGTGTTCCGCCTACAGACGATACTAGTCGCTTTCATCGCTGCTGAAGGCAGTTGCATGCTCTCCTTATGATTTACTCTGCTTTATATTAGGAAAGTCCCTGTAGGTGGTGTTAGGATAATAAAGCTGTGTGGGCAGGCCAGGGAACGGATACTGCAAATAGAACTGTCAAAAACACACATGGGATTTATTCTGGACTCGACCGAGAGTGAAACTATAAGAATATGTTCACAGAGGAAATATCACAATATTCATTGCTCAATTCACTGAAGGGATTTTTCCTGATTGTTTTCTGCAGACAGTTAGTTACAAGTCAGATGAACGGTTTTCTAAGTTTCTGAGCTGACACTGAGCAAGAAAATAGAATGTTGGTCTTTATCCAAAAATTGATAAACTTTCATTAGGAATGCAGGAGTGAAGTAACAATTTTCTATTACTTATTGATCAGTTGTTTGTTTTGGCATGATGGTGTGATCAATAAATGTTTTCCCGATTAATTATTTACTATAAAAATAAAGGTAATACACATTGGAAGATAAGTACACACCTGGATAAAAATGCGGGGGCTCCGTTTATTTATTGTTGCAGATAACATCACATCTGCATAGCTCATCTAAAGATGCATTCCATGTTTTCATAGCCCATTTGAGTAGAGGCTTTGTGCAACATCTTGTAGATTGTTGTGCTATGACTGAAATGGGAGTGTAAGCAAAGTGTATTGACAAAAAAGCAAGTAACAGTGCCCACACTCCATCCATCATAATGGCCTACAGACGGATTGGGAACTTAAAGTGACCCTGGAAAAAATGATTGAATTTGCCTCATGTGGGTCAGGCCAAAATAACTGTAGGTGGGGCTAACATAAAAGTAGGTGGGGTTTAGAACTACTGAAATTTGGTTGTAATAACATTTAGGAAACTCTAGATCATACTTACCAACTTTAATAAGTTGGTTTCCTGGAGCCTGCGGGGGTGGTGGGCGTGATGGGGGGGTAGGGGCAGGGCTCTAAAATGCACGTCATTTTGATCCCGCCCCCGTTCGCATCATTACATCACTGGGGCGGGTTCACCGTCACGTCGCGATTCACCGGGAATCGTTTGGGACCTAATTCTTGAAGTGGGCACTTCCTAGTGAAGTGGGCAGATGCAGAAGATTGCCAAGAAAACACTTCTTTTGTAACAATTGTGTATGAGCCCTAAGGGTGCCCAATGATTGGGGGTGATATGAATTAATAACAATTTAGGGAGAGTTGGCGGACAATGGCATAAGTGAAAGGGAGAGCTATTCCAAGAGTTTTTCTGGTGATATAATGAGTGCAAAGAAGGCAGGATTAATGATATTCTGAGTGCAATAGTGGCTGGCCATATGTTCAACAAAGTGATCTGATAATGGGACCAGTGCAAGGTAGTAGGCATGCAATGGAACCAATGCAAGAACCACTAAAGTATCACCAGAGCTAGAATAAGGCTCTGGGGGGCTCGGGGCATTTAGGATGGTTATCATTTTAGACAAATACACAGGCAGTAATGTGTGCATAATGTTAGTTGCACGCAGCTCTGTCTTCATGATCAGTACAGTGTGAAGCAGGACATATTCAGGACCACCAGATTCAGTACAGTTGGCAGACTGTCCTGTTCTCCATCTCTTGTCACTTTTACCACCTGTGGCTGCTGGTGTCTTTAGTTCACTTGCTGTTTGTCTGGATCCTGGAATGCTGGAGGCCCTAATAATGGGTACATGAAATTTAGAAAATACCAACCATCCCTGGCATTAAATCAATATCAACCATGTTTAATAATTAGGCCTCCCTGCAGCCCCATCATTAAAATAGTAGTACTCATATTTGATAAATAGATCTATTTCCCTCCAACCAGCCCTGGCATTAAATTAGTAGTATACACATTTAATAAATGGACCTATTTCCCTTCATCCAACCTCAACAAAAAAATAATAGCATTTACATTTAATATTTCCATTCCCCTTCTTGTTTTTTCTCAACATAGTCTACTTTTTTGACTGTTCTGTTTGTGTTCATATTGTATTTGATTGTACATCCTATGGTGTAAAGCCCTATTAATGTGTAGTGGTTTTCTTGGCCCTGTTATTCAGGACCTTATTATAATATCTGTTTTGTTTTTTCATTATTGGTTGGACTTCTATTGTTGTTTATTTTACTGAAGACTAGACTCTGGTCTCATTATTTATCTTTTCCTTCTGATTGGTCCATGGCCTACCCCCTGGCTGACCTCTGTGCCGCTACCTTGTCCCTTCCCCTAATTTTTTCAAATGATGTTCTCTCTTTCTTTCTTTTATTTATTTTTTTTTTTTTTCTGTTTTCCCTTTAAGACTACGTTTAATCTTCCTTTTCTAGTCTTACTCTTCTCTGGGGTGCATCAAGTGTCTTCGACTGAAAAACTCTACGTTATTCAATGGAGGACTTCATTGAATTTAACCTTCTGTGTTCTGTCTGGTAAGCTTATTTTACCTCTTATTTGTTCATGTCTCTGAATCTAATCTCCCTTAATGTTAATGGCTTGAATTTCCCAAAAAAATGCTCACTAATGTTGAACGTGCTTAAGCAGGGCAGTTATGATATTGTTCTCCTTCAAGGGACTTATCGCACTCCCCCCATAGTATGCTTAGGACCAAAGCTTTCCCGCAGACCTTTTTTTCTTCTGCCCCCACTAAACAAAAAGGAGTTGCAGTCCTTATTCGTAATGAGGTCCCCTTTGCTGTGCACTATTTGTACTTTGATCCTGAGGGGAGGTTTTTAATTGTGGTAAGTTCCTTCAAATTACCCTGGTATCGGCATATGCCCCCAACATCAGTCAACTCCTTTATCTAGTTCTCGTTGTTTTAACAGATTGATATTTATGCTAGAGGTAATGCTAGAGGTCATTTGATCCTATGGGGCGGTTTCAACCTAATTTTAAATCCACTATTGGACAAATCCTGTTCGTCTGGTCCTCAATTTTTGGCCCTTGGCCACATTCCCTTTCAAAAATGTGCTTAAATTCTTAGCTTGTCGATACTTGGAGATTCTCCTATGGTGATGCCAAGAACTTCATGTTTTACTCTGCCCATCATAAAGTGTACTCACGTATTGACTTTATTTTTGTACATTTTAAATTCTTTCCATAAGTTGCACATCATGACATAGTGCTTTTTCCCTGGACGGATCATGCAACCAATTTGGTCTTTCTGGACACCTTTTATTCCTCCCCTTCTCGCTCATCTTGACGATTGGAAGAGATGCTCCTCCTCAATCTCTCGGTTTGTGCTGATATTTATGAGGCTCTCGTTGATTACTTCAAGGTTAATTCTACTCCTGACATTTTCTCTTCCACTCTTTGGGATTGTCAGGATCCCCAAAGGTAAGACCATGGAGAGAGGGTAAGTGATTGAAGTGGTTTATTAGGAAACACCGATAACACTGGTTCAAGATGCAAAGGTGGTAAGACAATGGCAGACTACCGTTCGCAACAATGGAGTAATCAACAATAGTCAATGATGCAGGCACAGTTAGTGTAACGGATAACAGTTCAATGAAACAGCAATAATGAAGACTTAGGTTCGTTCAGATGGTAACTCAGAGCAACAGCAGATGAATTACTGATACAGCAACAGTTCAATAGAATCAAAAGAGATGAAGAACAAGCTGATCCGTTTAGATGGTAACCCAGAGCAACCGCAGATGAGTTACTGGTACAACAACAGTTCAATAGAATCAAATGAGATGAAGAGCAAGCTGATCCATTTAGATAGTAACCCAGAGCAACCGCAGATGAGTTAATGGTACAGCAGCAGTTCAATAGACACAAATATGTTGAAGAACCAGTTGCTCCCTTTAAATGGTAACTCAGAACTACAGTACAAGAATAGTTGGTACGCAGAGATGAGATAAATCCAATATACAACAGAGATGAACTCACAGGAGAGATGAGTAACTGTTAGCATGGATTGTGGCAGCAGGTATGCAGAGATGAATGGCCAGGAATCAAGGGTGGCTACTGCTCAAATAGAGTGACCTGATGATATGGCAAAGACTGTTTGGAGCAGACAGGTTTATATAGGCCAGAAGCAGGTGAAACAACAACCAGCGATAATGAGTCAGGGAAAAATAGTCCAAGTAGCACAGTGGCCCCTTTGGTGGGCAGAGGTACTACAAGCGAGACAAATAGTCCAAGTAGTACAGTGACCCCTTTGGTGGGCAGTGGTACTACAAGCAAGACAAATAGTCCAAGTAGTACAGTGACCCCTTTGGTGGGCAGTGGTACTACAGGTAGAATGTAATATAAACAAAAAATCCAACAAAGTCCCTGCAGACAGGAGCTGCAGAATGCAAGTCGTGACAGGGATGCCCATAAGGCAACCAGGGCCTGATTAAGAGCCACAGCTGCCCTAGGCTAATACATCGGCTGCCGCCCCAACCACCCAACCATTCATTTGCTCACCCCCCCAGTCAATTCATTAACTCCCCCAGCCAATCCATTAACCCCCCCTTAGTGAATTCTTTAGCCCTTAACCCATTGTCACTTCATTAACTCCTCTCAGTCACTTCATTTACCCCTCCCAATCACTTCATTAACCCCCCAGTCAATTCATTAACTCCCCCTCAGTCACTTCATTAACCCCTCCCAATCACTTCATTAACCTCCCAGTCACTCCATTAACCGCTCCCTCAGTCACTCCATTAACCCCTTCCTCAGTGACTTCATTAACCCCCTTAGTCACTTAATTAACCCCCTCAGTCACTTCATTAACCTCTCCCAGGTAATTCATTAACCCCCATTTCACTTCATTAATCCCTCCCACTCAAATCATTAGCCCCCCCAATCACTTCATTAACCACCCCCAGTCACTTCATTACCCCTCCCAATCAAATCATTAACCCCCTTTAGTCACTTCATTACTCCCCTCAGTCACTTCATTAACCCCTCCCAGTTAATTCATTAACCCTCCCAGTCACTTCATTAACCCCATCCAGTCACTTCATTACCCCCCTCAGTCACTTCATTAGCCCCCCTCAATCACTTTATTAATCCCTCCCAGTTAATACATTAACCCCTCAGTCACTTCATTAACCCCCCAGTCACTTCATTAGCCCCCCCAGTCATTTCATTAACCCGTCTAGCCACTGCTTTAACCCCCCTCCCCCCAACCATCAAGCAGTTTCCAGTTAATAACCCCCCAGTCATCTCTACCCCCCCCCCTTATATTTAACAAATGGACCTTACCTTGAACTTGAAGTCTTCTGCTCCTCTTCTCTCAGGAACTTCTATCTTCTTGACAGGCAGCTAACAGCACATCCCCTGCTGTTAGCTGCCCTCTCAGTGCAGGCGCGGGCTCCGTGACTAGTGTGGTCATCTCACATGACCACACTAAGCTTAGCACTGCAGCTGCACTGACAGAGCAGCTAACACCATTGCTGCCTGCATCAGTGTGATTGGATACACTGACAGTCGGGATCGCCCCCTTGCTACCAGGGGCGGCCCGATCACTGAAGAAGGCAGTGCTGGACATTTTAGATAGAAAAACAAATTATTATTATTTTTTGTTAAAAAACGCTTGTTAATTGTGCCAGTGCTGCGCCCCACCAGAAACCCAGCACCCCAGGCTGCAGCCCGATCAGCCTAATGGTTGATCAGGCCCTGAAGGTGACTATCCAAGGCAAATTTATAAATCTCTCATCAGCTAAACCACAAGAAGAATGTGATCTGATTCAATATTTGGAATCTCAAATTCGATCTCACATTTATCCTCTGCTTCTGAGAATTCCCTCAAACTACTGACGGCCCTGAAGGGTCAAATTAATGTGATCCTCTCTGCTAAGGCCACCAAGTCTCTCAAGTGGCTTAACCAGAGGTTCTATGAGAAGAGTGATAGGTTTGATTCATGGCCTCTAGGTTATGATCACTGTCAAAGTCGTGTAATTGGATGAACAAAAATATATTGGTTAATATATTTTCGCCGTGCGATTGCGATCAGTATGCCACGTACACGCGGCATGGCTGCATATAAAATCTTTAGGGTGATAGTTTATTATACTATCAAAGGGTGGAACTGTCGAAGTCGTGTAATTGGATGAACGAAAATATATTGGTTAATATATTTTTGCTGTGCGATTGCGATCAGTATGCCATGTACATGTGGCATGGTGTGACCATGCTGTAAAATACGCACACACACTCTCGCACTATAACATTTAGTTATTTATATATTTCATATTTATGTTGGTTCTATTCCACAGTGATTTATGAGCAGATAGTATTTAGTTTATATATTATGATTATATGTACACTTTAGTGTTATTTGAGGTTCAGGTTGCATGAACTGTGTCATGTTTGGTGTCATTTTAATCCCCTATTCGTCAGCAGTTGTCCGATTCATTCGCCGAAGAGATCGCACATTGCATACTTTAGTTATTGATGTTAGGGAATAAATGATCAGAGTGATACCAACTGTAAAATGCTAATAGACTAGTTGAAACTGGAGTATTGGCGGGAAAGTCAGAGCACAACCCCTGGAGAGTAGACCCCCACCTTTGGATATTTTGCTTTGAACTGGCCTATGACCTGCAGCACTCTGGACCTTCTTGATACCTGGACCAATAGAAGCAAGCCACATCATCTGCATTGTTTTCACTGTAACACTGAGTGTATAAAATATAGCTGTGCTGGCACTGGCTTCAGTCATTCTCTGACCACAGTATTCTGGAGTGAAGTACTGTACGCTGGTACCAGTGGAAGCACAGCTAGCACAAGTGAGCGCAGCGGTATATATGTATCTTTTGGTATTGGCTGTACTGCATTATAATTATGTATTGAACTGCTACATTTTGCATCTGCTAAAATAAATTACTTTGTGCTTTGGAAACACAAATCGCTTTTGCAATGTTTATTTGAAAACAATAGAATTACTTTAATACCACTATGCACCTGAAATGCTATAGCCTCTCCCCTTACCTATGACCCTTGCAATATAATAGATGAATTTTGGTATTTTTATAATTACCTATAAAATTTACTTCATCTACCCTATTCCTGTCGATTTAAATCTAATATAGATGAATATTTGTCTTTTTGTCACCTCCTTAAACTTTCTCCACATGTGATTATGCTACTTAACTCCCCTATATACTTTATCGGTGGTATGATCAATGAAATCTTCCCCAAATGGCTTTCCCGATACCTAGTGCAAAAAAGTTGCCGGTCTGCTTGCCTCTAAATTACCAGATTTGTTCAACTCTATTCGCACTGATATTTTATTTAGTTCTTCTTCAACAATTTTTATTATCCACCATAAAGAAGGCAAGGACACATTTTTGTGCCGGAGCTATAGACCGATCTCTCTCCTGAATGTTGATCTTAAAATTTTTGCTAAGATCTAAGTGACTTAGCTCGTTAGATGGCTTCCTTGCTTTGGTCCATCTGAGACAGGTTGGGTTTATTCTGGGGTGCTAAGCACTGGACAACACCAGGAGAGCGATCAATGTCATTCACCAAATCAACACCAATAAGACCCCTGCTTTGTTGTTGTTTGATGATGGCTTTGGATGCGGAGAAGGACTTTAAACGCATTGGCTGGCTGTTCATGATGCGTGTCCTGCAATATTTTGGTTTGGGAGGTGAATATTTGGCCTGTGTGTCGACTCTGTATCGAAATCCCTCAGCCTTGGTCTTGGTTAGTGGTACTCTTTCTGCTCCCTTCATTATTGCCAACGGCACCCGGCAGGGCAGACCCCTTCTCCCCCTTATTGTTTCTCTCGTTATGGAGCCTTTGGAAGCACAGATTTAGCTGCACTCAGATGCTTATCAAATTTATCTGGGCTGCTAAAAAATCCAAAGTGAGCTTTCAGGTTTTGCAGCAATCTGAGTTGGCCAGTGGTTTGGATGTTCCTAACCTTAGGAGATTTTTTTATGCAGCTTAGTTGGCCCAGTGTATATATTTACACTCCCCTCCTGGATCTAGAGTATGGTTGACATTAAATCTGATTCACTCCACAATCATTCTAGTTCCTCTCTCCTTTGGTGTTCCCGCTTTTCCTGGCTGCATGAAGCTCGCTCTCATCCGGTCATTCATTTTTCTCTTACTGTTTGGTCCTTATGCAATTACATTTATAAATTAGCTCCATCTTCTCCTTAGGTACGCTCTGGTATAACCCTGACTTTTCCCCAGGCCTGCACACCCATTCTTTTTCTTCTTGACTTCTTCGGATCTCTGTTTTCTCAATGAGTTAGCTGTACAGGGAGTCTTCCCCACTTTCGCTGCTCTTCAGGACATGTATGCACTTCCGTCTACAGCTTTCCATCAGTTTCTTCAAATTCATAATTTCTTTAGACTTTCCTCTTCCAGAATCTTCTTCAGACTGCTTTCTATTTGTGAGCAATATTGCTACTGTGCTCCACCTCCAGGGGTCTCATCTCCGTTCTGTATCACTCTGTGCTCACTTCTTCTGCTCTGCAGTCTTCTTCCTACGTTTTATGTTGGGGTGAGGGTCTAGGTGGGCCTCACACATTATAGCAGCCCCCTTCCTTTCCTTCACACTTTATAGCAGCCCCCCTTTCCTTCACACATTATAGCAGCTTCTCCATTCCTTCACACATTATAGCAGCCCCCCTACTTTCCTTCACACGTTATAGCAGCCCCCTCCTGTCCTTTACACATTATAACAGCCCCCTCTCCTTCACACATTATAGCAGCCAACCCCCTTCTTTCCTTCACACATTATAGCAGCCCCCCTACTTTCCTTCACACATTATAGCAGCCCCTCTTTCCTTCACACATTATAGCAGCTTCTCCATTCCTTCACACTTACCTTGTAACTGCAGTGCTGTTGAAGGCTCCTCTCTCTTCATCTCATTGCGCACATATGAGACTGCACCTGTCACAAGGTGCACGTGACATCGGGCAGTATAGAAAGTGGAGGCAGCCACACTAGGGGGAGGAGGGAGGGAGGGACGGATCAGTGGATCCAAGGCTAAATTAAGGAAGGTGGCTGGTCCCATAGGAGGGGCCAGTCACCTAGTACCACACTGCACCCCCCCCATACCGCTGTAAACCCCCAAAAAAATTATTTGCGGCCTCCTGTAGGTCACTGGCCTACGGGGAAAAGTCCAGGTAGTTCCTATGGTCAATCTGCCCCTGCCTACAGCAATTTCCCAAAACCAGTTCTCAGGAAGCCCTAACATAACAGGTTTTCCATATTTGCTTGCTGGAGCACTGGTGTAACACTGACTGACACATTTTAAACCTGAAAAATATGCACTGTTAGAGCTCCCTGCAGACTGGATTTGGGAAACACTGGCTTAAATAACGCTTGTACCACAACTGTGCCATCTTCCTAATGAAATCCACGTACATTTCTTTTAAAACAGACAAAATAGCACAAAAATACACACAAAGTAATATCTTTTGTGCTGAGAACCCACATTTTTTACAGTTTGTGAATGAACCCCAAAGACTGCTTATATAATTATGGATAAACACATGCAATCTGCAGCTCCGACATAGAAAACAATAATATCTGATTTACATGTATCCAATATGTATACCATAGTGACTTCTTTGTATTTAACTAGTGCACTGTTCCCTTAATTTTAATTCTCTGCCATTTCGGAGGCCAATCCTGGTAGTCTGACAGTATGAGGCAGTTGCATAATCAATGTTCACACACAGGAATAGTTCAGACTTTTTTTTGAACATTCTTTAAAATCCAGAATAGTTCTCTTACGTCGCCCCATAGTGTCAGGGCATCAGTTGTATGG
This sequence comes from Mixophyes fleayi, assembly GCF_038048845.1. NCBI lineage: Eukaryota > Metazoa > Chordata > Amphibia > Anura > Limnodynastidae > Mixophyes > Mixophyes fleayi. Next base: position 98,285,986 of record NC_134410.1, on the reverse strand, counting down.
TACATGATCTAACAGGCCTAGATCACAATTATATCTAAGCCTAACACCTTCACACATGTCAACTTAACATATATTGCAATATGTGGAACTAACATTCCCTGTTTATAATATAGAAAAGTAGTTAGTACAGCATTAATTATGTGTTTGGAGAATGCTGTTTTAAGCTTACCACCTGGTATACAAGCCTAACACCTGGTATCGCCAACACTCTGCAGATTACATAGCTGTTCCGAACTTCCACTGACATTAATGTAAGCACAAAAACTGCATCGGGAGCTTAATAGAACAGGTTTCCATGGCCAAGCAACTGCATGCAAGCCTCACATCACCAAGACCAATGCCAAGCGTTGGATGGAGTGGTGTAAAGCACAACGACACTGGACTGTGGAGCAGTGTAAACATGTTATGTGGAGTGACGAATCACACTTCTCTGTTTAGCGTTCAGATGGGCGAGTCTGGGTTTGTCGGGTGCCAGAAGAATGTTACCTGCCTGACAGCATTATGTCAACTGTGAAGTTTGGTGGAGAGAGGGATAATGGTATGAGGCTGTTTTTCAGGGTTTGGGCTAGGCCCCTTATCTCCAGTGAAGGGCAATCTTAATGCTTCAGCATACCAAGTAATTTTGGACAATACTATGCTTCCAACTTTGTGGCAACAGTTGTTTAGATCTACAGACAGCGTGGGGAAGGCCCTTTTCTATTCGAACATGACTGTGCCCCAGTGCAGAAAGCAAGCACTACAAAGACATGGTTTCATGAGTTAAGTGTGGAAGAACTTGAGTGGCCCGCACAGAATCCTGACCTCAACCCAATCGGACCCCTTTGGGATGAACTGGATCGGAGATTGCGAACCAGGCCTTCTTCTCCAACATCAGTGCCTGACCTCATAAATCCTCTACCAAATGAATGGGCACAAATTCCCGCAGAAACACTCCACAATCTTGTAAAAAAGCTTCCAAGAAGAGCGGAAGCTGTTATCGCTGCGAAAGTGAGACCAACTGAATATTAAAGTATATGTATTTGAATACAATGTCATTACAGTTAAAGACTCTAGGGATAGGGATAGAGTCTTTAACAGTACCATCATTCGCTTGAATTCGCTAACGGAGCTTAGCTACATCCTTACAGCACAATAGCTCACAGTGGAACGCATGAGACGTGCCACAGTGCAATACCTGAAGCCGGAAGTTCGGCTTCTGAAGCTACTAACAACAGAGGAGCACTCCCCTGTGCTGTGAGGGACGGAGGGAACTTATTGAACACTTTTATCATAAAGAAGGATTTTTCTACATCATTGCAGCATATATATTGAAGTAAACCGCTTAACACACAGACATCAGAACGTAAGTACTTATGCAACAATGAAATTAAGGAACAGTTTAGTCTGATTTTTCCATGTGGTATGAGAATTGCATACAGGACTGGGAACAACAATTAAGTGCAATTGAATCCAATTTTATTAATTGAATCAGGAATCATTATATTCATTGCTGTATATACAGCTATCAGTTTTAAGACACCACGTGACAGGTGCCGTCCCATGTGATTACTTGCATAGGCGGCAGTCACTGATTCTCTGTGCATTGACCAGCGCGCACTAAGGATGTGCTGCTGCTGGATGTAAAAAGGTAAGTGTCTCTGTGTGTGTGTAATAGTGTGGCTGTGTGGCAAATAGTGTGTGTGGCTAATAGTGTGGCAAATAGTGTGTGTGTGGCTAATAGTGTGTCTGTGTGGCAAATAGTGTGTGTGGCAAATAGTGTGGCAGTGTGGCAAATAGTCTGGCTGTGTGGCAAATAATGTGTGTGGCTAATAGTGTTTCTGTGGCTAATAGTGAGTCTATGTGGCAAATAGTGTGTGTGGCTAATTGTGTGTCTGTGTGGAAAATAGTGTGTGGCTAATAGTGTGTTTGTGTGGTAAATAGTGTATCTGTGTGGCAAATAGTGTGGGTGGCTAATAGTGTGTTTGTGTGGCTAATAATGTGTCTGTGTGGCAAATAGTGTGTGTGGCTAATAGTGTGTCTGTGTGGCTAATAGTGTGTCTGTGTGGCAAATAGTGTGTGTGGCTAATAGTGTGTCTGTGTGGCTAATAGTGTGTCTGTGTGGCTAATAGTGTGCATGTGTGGTCCCATGTTGCTATAGTGTGCGTGTGCGTTTGGCCATGTTCATATAGTGTGCGTGTGTGTGCGCGTGTGAAGTATTTTAAATATAGCGTGTGTGTGTGTGTGTGCGCGTGCAGTATTTTAATATAATATGTGAGGGAAGGGAAGATCTTAATATAGTGTGGAAGGTAGGCTATTTAATGGTGGAGTTTAGGTGGGGGCTAATTATTTAAGGTGAGGTGAAGGAACCTTTAATTTAATGCTGAGGTGGTTTAGGGTTATCAATTGAATACGGGGCTGATTTTGGGGAGGAGGACTATTTATTAAATGTGAAAATGAATTATTTATTGTTGGGGATGGTTGTGGAAAATGGCTATATTTATTAAACTTCAATGCTATTTAATTTATTGCTGGGACTGTTTGGAGGGAGGGAAATATGTTTTGAGTAAATAGGTATACTGTTAATGTAATGTTGGGGCTGGTTGGCTGGAAATAGGTCTCCTTATTAAATGTGAATATTATTATTGTGGGGACTGGAGGGAGGCCTAATTATAAAATGTGAGTGCTATTGTTTTAACACCGGGGTTGGTTGGAGTTTTCTAAATTTCATGTACACTTTTTTTTTTCAAAATAGGGCATCCAATATTCCAGGATCAAGACAAGAATGAACTGAGCTAAAGAAACCAGTTGCTATAAGTGGTGAAAGTGACCAAGACAGGTAGGAGAGAGCAGGACAATCTGCCAACTGTCCTGAATCTGGTGGGGCAGTCCTGAATTTGGGTGATTGTCTCCCTTAATCAGGATTTGGTCAGACTGCAAGGACAAATGGGAGGTATGTCCCGCTTCATAACATACTGCTTGTGAAGGCAGAGCTGTGTGTTTCTAACAGTAGTGCCTATGTATTTGTCTAAAATGATAACCATGTTAGGGGCCCTGGTGTTTTAAATACCTTGGGCCTTAATCCACCTTTGGTTAGGGGAAGGGAACTGATAGCTGCTCCCAGTTCCTGGACAGGATACAGACTGCAGAGCAAGCCGAGGAGCTCTAAGTATCACAAGATTTGGTAATCTCGTGAGACTAAGAGCTTCCATGCTCACTCTACAGGAAGTTCCCACCCTTATAGATGTCAGCAGCACCAGAAGCATAGATAAGTACAATATGCTTGGGGTGTCATAATGTGCCTGGGGGGATGGCATGATGTGGCTGGGAGGGCGTGATAAATGTAATGTAGTATTATAATGTATGTATCAATGCCCCATGTTGGCCACACCCACAACACAATGAGGTCACACACTGTTCGGCACATATTTTCTTTCCTGCTGGAACTGAGGTGGGCCTGTGTACTCTAAATGCCAGAGCTGATTTTTAGTCCCAGTCCGGCCCTGGGCTTTAGTGGCTGGTGGATATGGTAGTTGAGAAAGCGGGAGCAAGGGCATATGTCCCCTGTATCCCCTTTCCCCCCCTTAAACCAGCTCTGTCCATAGGACACACTTGCCAACCTTTATTTTATTCCCTCCAGGAGATCCCCCCTGTGATGCAATTATGCAATCGCAACATTTTGCGAGGGGACAGAGCCAAAATTACGCAATTTGAGCAAAATGTGTGGAGGGTACACCTGATGGCCCTTGCTGCAAATACCTTCGGTCCTTGTTGACCCAACTAGCTGTTGGGTATGGGCAAACAATACCAAAGGACCCCCCTGAATACATAGGTATTTATCACTGTTCACATGTGAGCAGAGTCTAGTGCAGTGGTGTGGAACAGTGCAGATGAAACTTAATTTTTGGGTGCCAGGCCCTCTCAGCTCAAAACAAATATTTATTAACTCCTCTTTCTCCATCACAGAAAAGCATAACGGTTTGCAAACAGTGCATAATTTAAAGGCAATCTCCTGCACATGTTCATTAGTAGATGTTATAGCAGTGTCCTCTCATCACACTCCTGCACAGTACTTATAGACTCACAACTTGTTACATACCAGCCACTGCTGCTGAGAGCAGTAGTTCCACAGGCACAGACCACAGATTGCATCACACAGGCTTTGCAAATTATTCAGTTCACCCAATCGTAGGCATGCAGATGGACAACTCACAGATCCTCAGCACCTCTGTCCCACATTCCAGGGGTTCCTCTGCCTTGCAGTCTCCAACCACACTTCCCAAATAGCCAGGCTAACTACAGTGAACTTATTCTTAATGTAAAACTTTATTAGGATACTGGCTCCTTTCTTCCCCTTAAGTTATAAATGAAGGATATATTTGCCTTGCCATCTCAATATAAACAAAATGTCTGTTGCATGAGCAGGAATTGCATATTCACTTCCTGAGGTCTCACTACAGTCTTTTTAGTATAATCCTTCTAAATGGTGAGAGAGGGTCCTGAGAAGAGAAAACGTTTTCAGAAGTAGCATTTTAGTCTGAGAAGTAGCATTTTAGTCTGGAGGATTAAGAGAACTGGATTACATGATAAATAAGAGTTCAGTAGCATAGACAGCTAAATATTATTATTATTATTAATAATAATAATTTATTTATTTAGGAAATATATATTATACAGTACTTTACAGAGACTATTTTAATCATTTGCATCAGTTCCTACCACACAGACATAACATACCATTGCCTGATTTACTAAAGAACCCTGATTTAGATATACTAACTATGGCAGGATGGACCTCCTGTCACGGGCACTAGGAGTTGCTTACCCGAGTTTCACCAGATGGAACTCTGCTAGAGAGGCGGGGTTATGGCACGCACCTCAAAGCAGGCAGGTGAATAATTGGAGTGACACAACAGCAGGAGAGTAGAGATAGTCTGAGGAAGTCAGCGACTTGCAGCTATGGTTAGAGGAAAGTCAGTGACTTGGAGCAGTAAACTGGAGGCTGAAGATAATGTAGACACGAGGAGTGGACGTGGATAGGTGATGGTAGGTAGAGGAGGAGTCAGTGGTCTGCGTACAGCAAGTTGTACCACTGTAGTGATGGGAAGAATAGTACTGGTGCAGGTAGGAAGCAGGGTAGTCGGTGGTCTGCGTTCAGCAAGTTGTACCACCGCTATGGTGAGGAGTCTGGTCCAGGTGTAGGTAGGTAATAGGAGAGTCAGTGGTCTGCGTATAGCAAGTTGTACCACCGCTGTGATAGGAGGACTTGTCCAGGTGCGGGTAGGTAGCAGGGATGTCAGTGGTCTGCGTGCAGCAAGTTGTACCACTGCTGTGAGAAGGAATGAGGACTTGTCCAGGTGCAGGAGAGTGAAGTTGAAAGGCAAACTGTGGCTGTATGGAAACAGCGTGAGAAGAGCAATGTCTTGTGAGGCAGAGCTGGAAGGCACAATGAATAGTCTGTATGGAGTAGATGCCTTGCAGTGAGGAGAAGCTGGTCACAGCAGATATGTACAATAATGCTAAGTAGTAGCGTGAGGAGTATTCGTAGCTTGAGTGAAAGCTTGTCCTAAATGAAACAATGCAGTAACACAGTCTATATGGGTACTTGTACCCTGTGCAGCAAACAACAATGGATGCAACTGGTATGCGAGCAATAGGCAATAGTTAATAGTCAGTAGAGCATACCCAGTTGTGTAGATCCGGAATAAGCTGAGAAGTGAAGCGTTGTAGCGGTATCGGAACCGCCGCTGAGTTGAGCAGGGAGCAGCGTGGAAGCTGAAGCACGAGTAGAGCTGGAAGCAGTTTGGAAACTGTACACATGAGTAGAGCTGGAAGCAGTTTGGAAACTGCACACAGGAGTAGAGCTGGAAGCAGTTTGGAAACTGCACACAAGAGTAGAGCTGGAAGCAGTTTAGAAACTGCACACAGGAGTAGAGCTGGAAGCAGTTTGGAAACTGCACACAGGAGTAGAGCTGGAAGCAGTTTGGAAACTGCACACAGGAGTAGAGCTGGAAGCAGTTTGGAAACTGCACACACCTATATAAGTTCACTGGGAGTAAGACTTCAAGATCAGGCACCTACCTAAGGCTGCAGGTGCCTTAAGTTGGGAGGGGTGATTGATCCATCAATCACATTAGTGGTCAGGTGTAGTTGTTAAAGGGACCTGCGCATGCCCAGTGTGACAGGATGGCGGACGGCCGCGGTTCCACACAGGTGTGAGCAGGAAAGATGGAGAACCACGTACCAGAGTAGAGGCACTCACACTCCGGTGAGTGACAGTACCCCCCTTTTAAAGGTGGGCACAGAACACTTGGAACCGGGTTTGCCCGGAAATTTTTGGTAGAATTTTTTTAAGCAGGGCTGGAGCGTCGAGGTCCTCAGCGCGAATCCAGGAGCGTTCTTCTGGACCGAAGCACTTACAATGAATGAGGAATCGGAGAGTTCCTCGCGAAATTTTAGCATCCAGGATCTGAGAGATCTCAAACTCCTCTTCTTGATGAATCTGTACTGGTTTAGGTACAGAAGGAGGAGCAGAAAAACAATTGATAACAAGAGGTTTGAGCAGAGAGACATGGAAGGCATTGGAGATCCGGACGTTCTTTGGTAATAGTAGCTTGAAGCATACTGGATTTATGACTTGAGTGATCTTATATGGTCCGATGAAGCGTGGCGCAAACTTCATGGACGGAACCTTCAAGCGGATGTTTTTTGTAGAAAGCCATACACGGTCTCCAAGCTTGAGTGGTGGAATGGCTCGCCTCTTTTTATCTGCGAAGAATTTGTATCTGGCTGATGCTTTCCTCAGGGATGATCTCACCTGAGTCCAGATGGTTTTAAAGTTTTGACAAAGTCTCTCCACCGCAGGGACTTGGGTGGGAGGGAGGGCAGGAAACTCTGGGAGAGACGGATGGTGACCGTAAACCACGAAAAAAGGAGTTTTTGTTGAAGACTCATGGTACATGTTATTGTGGGCAAACTCAGCCCACGGGAGTAAATCTACCCAATTATCTTGATTGGCTGAGGAAAAGATTCTTATGAAGGTCTCGAGATCTTGATTGACCCTTTCGGTCTGGCCGTTTGATTGGGGATGGTAAGACGATGATAGAGACAGTCGGATACCCAAGTTCTTACAAAGGGCTCGCCAGAATCTGGAGACGAACTGCACTCCTCTATCGGACACAATCTCGGACGGACAGCCGTGAATTCGAAAAATCTCTTTAATAAAATGGTCAGCCAAGGTAGAAGAAGATGGTAATCTGGTGAGAGGGATGAAGTGAACCATCTTGGAGAATCTATCCACCACTACCCAGATGGTATTACATCTCTTGCTAAGAGGAAGTTCGGTGACAAAGTCCATACTTATGTGGGTCCAAGGTTTGGTAGGGATAGGTAGTGGTTGGAGCAATCCCGCTGGTGTTCTGCGGGAAGACTTAAATTGAGAGCAGATCTCACAAGCGGCCACAAATTCTCTGACATCCTTTCTGATAGAAGGCCACCAATAACTCTGGGAGAAGATCTCAAAAGTCTTTCGTTCACCAGAATGTCCAGAGAAGCGTGAAGAATGGTACCGTGACAATATTCTCTTGCGTAGAGATGGCGGAACAAGAGTTCTCCCAAACGGTAGCACATTGGTGGACGAAGTGGCCAAAGTCACACATTTGAGATCCAGTATAGGATGATCGGAAGAATCCAAGATGTCAGAAGGAGGAGCAAATGCCCGGGATAAAGCATCTGCTTTCCTGTTCTTTGCAGCAGGTTTGAACGTTATAATGAGTTCGAAGCGAGAAAAGAAAAGTGACCACCTCGCCTGTCGAGGGTTTAGACATAGGGCTGTTTGTAAATAGAGGAGATTTTTGTGGTCGGTGAAGATGGTTACCGGATAATGAGCCCCCTCCAGTAGATATCTCCACTCCTCCAATGCGACTTTTATTGCCAATAGTTCTTTGTCACCAATGGTGTAGTTCTTTTCCGCGAGTAGAAGACCCCGGGAGTAGAAGGCACAAGGATGGAATTTCTGTTGCACAGATCTTTGGGAGAGAATAGCTCCTAGTCCGACATTGGAGGCGTCCACCTCGAGAAAGAAGGGAAGGTTTACGTCAGGTTGCTGAAGAACAGGGGCGGTAGAAAATGCTTCTTTAAGGCTTTGGAAAGCGTGAAGGGCCTCGGAGGACCAGTGTTTAGTATTGGCGCCCTTCTTGGTCAGGGCCACAATAGGAGAAGCAATAGATGAGAAGTTCAGGATAAAACGTCTGTAATAATTCGCAAACCCCAGGAAGCGTTGTATAGCCCTGAGGGTAGTTGGCTGGGTCCAAAGTAGAACGGCATTAACTTTGTCTGGGTCCATCTCCAGACCTACTCCGGACACGATGTATCCTAAGAATGGAATTTGGGATAATTCGAAGGAGCATTTTTCTAATTTGCAGAATAGGAGGTTCTTCCGCAGTCTGGAGAGAACTTCTGCCACATGTTGATGGTGGGAGACAAGATCTTGAGAGAAGATTAAAATGTCGTCCAGATAGACTACAACGCACACGTATAATAGGTCCCGGAAGATCTCGTTCACGAATCCTTGGAAGACAGCTGGGGCATTACACAGTCCAAAGGGCATAACTAGGTATTCATAATGCCCTCCCTGGTGTTGAATGCTGTCTTCCATTCGTCGCCTGACTTGATCCGGATTAGGTTGTAAGCGCCACGGAGATCAAGTTTGGTAAAAATCCGAGCACCTTTTATACGATCAAAGAGTTCGGTGATAAGAGGAATCGGGTACCGATTTTTTACGGTTATGGCATTGAGCCCCCGATAATCAATGCAGGGTCTTAAGGTCAAATCTTTCTTTTTCACGAAAAAGAAGCCCGCTCCAGCGGGAGAGCTGGAAGGTCGAATGAATCCGCGATGAAGGTTGTCCTTGATATACTCTGACATAGCCTGTGTCTCTGGTAGCGAGAGAGGGTATACACGGCCCCTAGGAGGGTTTTTGCCAGGTAGTAAATCTATGGGACAATCCCATGCCCGATGAGGTGGTAGGCGTTCAGATTGCGCCTTATCGAACACGTCAGCGAACGGGGCATACTGTGGAGGAAGGCCCGGAGGACCAGGTGTTATAGATGACCTGTTGATTTTGAGTGGTACCATTCGGGTTAGGCATCTATGATGACAATCCGGGCCCCAGGATGTGACTTGGGGAGTACTCCAATCAATTTGTGGTGAATGAAGCTGAAGCCATGGAAGGCCATGAACGATGGGACTAGTAGTAGCAGGAAGGACCAACAAAGAGATTTTCTCTCGGTTTAAGGCTCCAATTTGAAGGGTCAAAGGAGTCGTACAGTGGGTGATAAGTCCATTAATGATGCGAGAGCCGTCTATAGCGGTGACCGCTATGGCGGTTTTTAACGGGGCCACTGGTAGGGACCACTGGTTAACAAGAGCACTGGAGATAAAGTTGCCGGCAGCGCCGGAATCCAGAAGTGCTTGAGAGATAAAAGATTTGGTGGCTGAGAAGATGGTAACATCAAATGCACACACTTTTGAATCCATAGAAGATGGAGAGGAGTCCAGGGACCCTAACCTTACCTCTCCAGAACTGGTTAGGGCCTGGCATTTCCCGACTTCTTAGGACATGAGTTCAGGCTGTGAGTAGGGTCAGCACAATAGATGCAGAGTCTATTTTGTATTCGTCGATCCCTCTCTCTAGATGTTAACTTAGAACGTCCTACCTCCATGGGTTCCACTGGAGGGGGAAGGTGACGAACTTGAGGTGATGGGCGAGTGAACCCCTGAGAGGTGCTTGTTCTTTCAGACTCCCTCCCACGGAATCTCATGTCTACCCTATGACATAGGGAAATTAGAACGTCCAAGGAGGAGGGTAACTCTTGTGTGGTCAGTGCGTCTTTGATCTTATCCGTCAGACCCTGCCAGAAGGCAGCTATCAGGGCCTCGGTGTTCCACTGTAGTTCAGAGGCGAGTATCCGAAACTGAATGACGTACTGGGCCACAGAGTGTGATCCTTGGCGTAGTCGGAGAATGCTGGAAGCCGCAGAGACAACGCGGCCAGGTTCATCGAAAATTTTGCGGAACGTGGAAATGAAGAGTGCACTATCCTCCAATAGGGGGTCATTTCTCTCCCACAGAGGGGAGGCCCACGCAAGAGCCTGTCCGGAAAACAGAGAAATGAGGTAGGCAATCTTGGCACGGTGAGTGGCAAAATGGTGAGGTTGAAGCTCGAAATGGAGAGAGCACTGATTCAAAAAACCTCTACACATCTTGGGATCTCCATCATATTTTGAGGGAGTAGGCAGGTGTAGCGTGGAAGCATTAGACACGTGGGATGGCACTGGGGAAGGAGAAGGCGCTTGAGGTTCAATAGTCGCTGAAACAGTTTGTAGAGGAACTCCTCGGGTGGCCAGAGTCTGGAAACACTGGAACAGATGTTGCTGCCGAACATCCTGTTGTTCTACACGAGTGATCAGATGCTGCAGCATCTCCTTAGCTGTTGGTTCCAATCCTGGGTCTGTCATGGCCTGATTTTACTGTCACGGGCACTAGGAGTTGCTTACCCGAGTTTCACCAGATGGAACTCTGCTAGAGAGGCGGGGTTATGGCACGCACCTCAAAGCAGGCAGGTGAATGATTGGAGCAACACAACAGCAGGAGAGTAGAGATAGTCTGAGGAAGTCAGCGACTTGCAGCTATGGTTAGAGGAAAGTCAGTGACTTGGAGCAGTAAACTGGAGGCTGAAGATAATGTAGACATGAGGAGTGGACGTGGATAGGTGATGGTAGGTAGAGGAGGAGTCAGTGGTCTGCGTACAGCAAGTTGTACCACTGTAGTGATGGGAAGAATAGTACTGGTGCAGGTAGGAAGCAGGGTAGTCGGTGGTCTGCGTTCAGCAAGTTGTACCACCGCTATGGTGAGGAGTCTGGTCCAGGCAATCTCCTGCACATGTTCTTTAGTAGATGTTATAGCAATGTCCTCTCATCACACTCCTGCACAGTACTTATAGACTCACAACTTGTTACATACCAGCCACTGCTGCTGAGAGCAGTAGTTCCACAGGCACAGACCACAGATTGCATCACACAGGCTTTGCAAATTATTCAGTTCACCCAATCGTAGGCATGCAGATGGACAACTCACAGATCCTCAGCACCTCTGTCCCACATTCCAGGGGTTCCTCTGCCTTGCAGTCTCCAACCACACTTCCCAAATAGCCAGGCTAACTACAGTGAACCTATTCTTAATGTAAAACTTTATTAGGATACTGGCTCCTTTCTTTCCCTTAAGTTATAAATGAAGGATATATTTGCCTTGCCATCTCAATATAAACAAAATGTCTGTTGCATGAGCAGGAATTGCATATTCACTTCCTGAGGTCTCACTACAGTCTTTTTGGTATAATCCTTCTAAATGGTGAGAGAGGGTCCTGAGAAGAGAAAACGTTTTCAGAAGTAGCATTTTAGTCTGAGAAGTAGCATTTTAGTCTGGAGGATTAAGAGAACTGGATTACATGATAAATAAGAGTTCAGTAGCATAGACAGCTAAATATTATTATTATTATTATTATTATTATTATTATTATTATTATTATTATTAATAATAATAATTTATTTATTTAGGAAATATATATTATACAGTAATTTACAGAGACTATTTTAATCATTTGCATCAGTTCCTACCACACAGACATAACATACCATTTGCCTGATTTACTAAAGAACCCTGATTTAGATATACTAACTGTGGCAGAATGGACCTCCTGTCACGGGCACTAGGAGTTGCTTACCCGAGTTTCACCAGATGGAACTCTGCTAGAGAGGCGGGGTTATGGCACGCACCTCAAAGCAGGCAGGTGAATGATTGGAGCGACACAACAGCAGGAGAGTAGAGATAGTCTGAGGAAGTCAGCGACTTGCAGCTATGGTTAGAGGAAAGTCAGCGACTTGGAGCAGTAAACTGAAGGCTGAAGATAATGTAGACACGAGGAGTGGACATGGATAGGTGATGGTAGGTAGAGGAGGAGTCAGTGGTCTGCGTACAGCAAGTTGTACCAGCAAGTTGTACCACTATAGTGATGGGAAGAATAGTACTGGTGCAGGTAGGAAGCAGGGTAGTCGGTGGTCTGCGTTCAGCAAGTTGTACCACCGCTATGGTGAAGAGTCTGGTCCAGGTGTAGGTAGGTAATAGGAGAGTCAGTGGTCTGCGTATAGCAAGTTGTACCACCGCTGTGATAGGAGGACTTGTCCAGGTGCGGGAAGGTAGCAGGGAAGTCAGTGGTCTGCCTGCAGTAAGTTGTACCACTGCTGTGAGAAGGAATGAGGACTTGTCCAGGTGCAGGAGAGTGAAGTTGAAAGGCAAACTGTGGCTGTATGGAAACAGCGCGAGAAGAGCAATGTCTTGTGAGGCAGAGCTGGAAGGCACAATGAATAGTCCGTATGGAGTAGATGCCTTGCAATGAGGAGAAGCTGGTCACAGCAGATATGCACAATAACGCTAAGTAGTAGCGTGAGGAGATATCGTAGCTTGAGTGAAAGCTTGTCCTAAATGAAGCAATGCAGTAACACAGTCTATATGGGTACTTGTACCCTGTGCAGCAAACAACAATGGATGCAACTGGTATGCGAGCAATAGGCAATAGTTAATAGTCAGTAGAGCAAACCCAGTTGAGTAGAACCGGAATAAGCTGAGAAGTGAAGCGTTGTAGCAGTATGGGAACCGCCGCTGAGTTGAGCAGGGAGCAGCGTGGAAGCTGAAGCACGAGTAGAGCTGGAAGCAGTTTGGAAACTGTACACACGAGTAGAGCTGGAAGCAGTTTGGAAACTGCACACAGGAGTAGAGCTGGAAGCAGTTTGGAAACTGCACACAGGAGTAGAGCTGGAAGCAGTTTGGAAACTGCACACAGGAGTAGAGCTGGAAGCAGTTTGGAAACTGCACACAGGAGTAGAGCTGGAAGCAGTTTGGAAACTGCACACAGGAGTAGAGCTGGAAGCAGTTTGGAAACTGCACACAGGAGTAGAGCTGGAAGCAGTTTGGAAACTGCACACAGGAGTAGAGCTGGAAGCAGTTTGGAAACTGCACACACCTATAGAAGTTCACTGGGAGTGAGACTTCAAGATCAGGCACCTACCGAAGGCTGCAGGTGCCTTAAGTAGGGAGGGGTGATTGATCCATCAATCACATTAGTGGTCAGGTGTAGTTGTTAAAGGGACATGCGCATGCCCAGTGCGACAGGATGGCGGACGGCCGCGGTTCCACATAGGTGTGAGCGGGAAAGATGGAGAACCATGTACCAGAGTAGAGGCACTCACACTCCGGTGAGTGACACCTCCTATGCCAATCTGTCCATGTGTTCCTGGGGACCGGCTGGGCTTGCCTTGCCACATCCACTCTTGTTTATCCCAAATGCGCCCTCAAACCACGTAGGAGGGTAACTCTCGCTGCTAGTGTACTCCCTTGCTGGTACACCTGGGCTGGTATCCCTGACCTCTTGCCTTCAGATCAGGGTTGGTGTGGATGGTTCCTCCTGGCCTATCACACTGGCCAGGAGTTGCAGGTAGTGGCAGAGCGTTGGCACTGGAAGCAGGGTCCCAAACTTAGAACAGCCAGATAATTGATTAGATTGGTTCTAATCTGTAGGTCAGAGGAATTACAGCAGGTGAATAGGTGTCTAAGCAGGTTCCTTAAGCATTTATGTTTATTAGCTCAGGAAGTCCTAAAAAGAACAGTTACATACTTACTAGTTTGAGGTACTAGTGATATACAAAAAGGTAGAAATGGAATGATGATGCATTACATGGAAAGACAGTGCTCCTTTTATACACATTCTGACACACATGTTAGCAGGTGTTAACACCGCCCTCTGATCTTAGACGGCTCTGCAAAGACTGAAATATTACATCAGATATTTAGTATAAGGATGCAATATGTTCTCCAAATATGTATTTAAATGCAGTACCAATTTGACAAAATTTACCCCAATCTGTTATATCCTAATCTTTGTATCCTGAGTCTACATTGTTCAGACAGGTACCGACCTCCAGCTGAGCCTTCAGGCTAAAGCAGGTTTATGTCACTTCTGCGATGAAAAGACTTACTTAGCATTTCCTGCTTCAGCAAAACAGACATCCTCTTACCTGACATAATAAATTAGAAATCAATACATTTCCTATAGCAAAATATACACAATGTAAAAAATATCAGTACATTTGTAATGATATACAGCAGAGCCCTACACCCCAAATTAAAATAAATATCTACATTAAGCTATTTATACATGATCCAGCCGCAAATAAGTTATTTATAAGTGATCCAGTCACACTAACATATGCAGCTTCTTGAATAATATAAGAATTCAACCAGATCTCAATCCTACAGAACACCTTTGAGATGTGGGCGAATGGTAAATTTGCAATATTAATGTGTAGCTAACAAATCTGCAGCAAATGCATGATACTTTCATGTCAACATGGACCAGAATATCTAAGGAATATTTACAGCACCTGGCCACAAAGAATTCAGGTTGTTCTAAAGGCAAATGGATATCCTGCCAAGTATAGAAAGGAACACCTAATAAAATGGCCACAGAGTGTGTATATATACTGTATAAGAGAGAGACACAGGTAAAGATCAATATTAACAATGTTGTAATGGAAATTTGTTTTTGCCTCTTATAAGTCCCTTATTTTCTTTAAAAAAATAAAAATGGATGCCATGCTGTCAGATACTATGCCATTAGAATCCAAGGACAAAATGGTGGATAATCACTACATTCCATGATCCAACTGGTTCCTTCTTATATACAAAGTAGCTGGCTTCATATGAAACAAGTTTGTTATAATCAGTTACCAGAAATGTTGTCAGCAGTTAGGCCGATGTTAAAAAATATAGATCAAACAATATTATGTAACAAATTATAGTTAGTATTATTCGTGAAATCTAAAGAAGTAGTTTATTTACTTTTGTTATTCTTGAAATTCTTTTTATATTTTTACCGCTATTGAACAACTGGAAGAGGAGAGGTAGGAGAAGCTGTCAGGGACCCCCACCTCCTATCTGCTTGCTGGTCCAGTACATACACTATCAGTGCACTTTCTGGAGACAATAGAAAGAAGCTCAAAGACCGAAGAGATGCTAGACAATATCAGTACTCCAGGAGATAAAGTTCCCCATTCCATTGAGCTTGAGCTTCAGGGAGTGGAGCCCTCAACACCTGCCTCTGCACTTGCAGTCTCGAGTGCTCGGGATACACAGGGACAGATGCGAAGGCCAACATCTAATATCGTTCCTGGGGGGAAAAAGCTTTCAACATATATTCGTTTTTCCTCTTAAAATAAATATTTTTAAGCACATTTTGCTGGTCTTTTTCAATTGGTCCTACATTTATGAATTCAATACATTTGGTTGAGTAGTAAAGTATATACTGCATTATGAACTGTGTGTTGAGGCCATCAGCAAGTTTTAGTTTTTTGTTTAGAAATTGATATGTGTCATAATATTTTTCCACATTTTCATCCATCATGTATACATAATTCTGTAAAATGTATTCCCAAATATAAAATAGAACATTATGCAGTATTACTATTACAGAAAATGTATATTTAGACATACAACAAACGTTTGGTTCAATCATATAATCTCGGAAGGATCGAGGTCGATTTGGTTTGCATCCTGGCCAGCAACCTTGACCTCCTCAAAAGGCACCCATTCCTAATTATGATGTTATGACAAATGACACACAGACCAACAATGTCGCACACAACATCTGGTGCTTACATGAGCTCCTTCAGACTGTGGCTGGATTTAAGATCAGAAAGGGTAAGCGATGTCTCCTAAAAGTAGAAGAGATATAATTTAGAAAAAAAAAACAACCTATGTTAATACTTGATTCTCCAAATGTTTGGTGTATAGTGAAGCTAAGCTTAAATACATGGAGCATTGTGGCAACTTAGTGCCGTATACCTAATAATATTTATATAACCAAAGTCATGCTTACTAATTTTTTGTTTAAAAAAATAAAAGCATTATTACCTAACAGTCACGAGTCTCCACATTGCCTCTGTTAATTTCAATTCAAACAATCTGCACCTCTATTTTTCATAAAGTGTGGATTATGAAAACATACTTTTCTATCCTGTGGTTCCACATATTTCGCAATCTTTTTTTTACAATTGTATTTCTTATGGTGATGTTTAAACCTATATATACTATATTTTTAAACTGTTACAACTGAAAAAGGATGGCATTGTAAACTCATGTACAAATGCAGATTGGTCCATTGTCTCAGCCTAGACAGAAGGATTAGATTCCATTGTCCACCAAATTTCTACATGAATGTATATCACAAAAGGGGGTGGGTATCTTAGCCTTTGTTTGCTGTGTGTCTGTGAGTGTTAGGATAGTAAAAAGGTCCCCAGAGAAACAGGTATTTATTTAATTATAGATGACAGCATTTGGTAACCAAATATAATGTCTCTGTGTTATGACCTCTCCTGTTAAAAAAAACCTATGTAGATGCCACTGAACAGTACCTCATTGTATTATCTACTATTCATTTATCTAAATAAAGTAAACACAGAAAAGGACAGGTCCTAGAACTCCACAGAAATGCATTAAAAGGCTGAAATACGGTTTTTAGAGGCATTTCTGCCTTTTAAAAGAGAGCTCACAAAACACCAGTGGACAATTCACTACCCAGGGACAGATGAAGTCAGGCTGACTTTGAGATTATAGGTCTCTGCCAGATGCCAGTGAGGGACATTTGAAGTAATGCCCTTTGTCCTGTTCTCTCTCCTGGTATTGGAAGCTGTGTGTCCGCCAAAAGAAGAAAAAAAGTGAACTTACACATAGCCTCAAAGGAGAGTGCATCTGCATTCCTCTAGAAAAGTGGATGGACAGCGCAACTTGAGAGTAGCTAGGACACTGGTGAGTTTGTTTTATTATGCCTTGTAATTTGGCTGTGCCAGACTGTAGTGTGACTTGTGGTGTATTATTTAAATGTTAATATTGTTGTTTAGTGCTACCTTTTTGTTAAATAAACCTAAATTGTTATTTAAGATATTTGCCTGGTGATTTTAAACCTTATACAGTACCAGGTAGGGCAGCCGAGTGGTACAGAGTGATGCAGTAAGCCCGGTATCATCACAGACACTCCCTGGAAATTTGACAACAATACTATGGATGAGATGAGATGCATCACATATAGACTGGACATTTATGGAATGAAATTGTTCCTGATTCCAAAAACATGTATTAATTTCTTCCTGATGGTACCAGCCCTGCATGAGTAACATCCGCTGCCATTGCACAGCGAGTGATGTTAATAATACTGCTGTATTATGGACAAAAGCGATTCTTCATCCAATGGAAGATAAATAAACTGCCTGATATGGGTAGGAATGCCCCACAGTGCACACATCAGTACCTGACTGAAACCAGTCTGAGACGTTCCTGGTGCCACAGCTACTGTTGTCTAGAACGATTCAGAAAAGCACGACCAACAATTTAGTCAGCTGTGGTATTGCTGTGAGGATGCCGGTTATAGTGGGCCTGATTCTTTAAGAAGTGTAAGTCCATTTACGTGGCATATTTTGCATTTTTTCACTCTATGCATATGCAAAACTGAAACATACGCCAAAGAGCACAAATTATGTTTGCACATAAAGGACACATCGACTCCCTACGATTTGAATGGTGGAACAGGGTGGGGACGACATGAAGGGGGGGTGCCAAGGTCGAGCTCATGCAGCAGCGTCCAATTCAAGCTTTGGGCATCTCTCAGTGGAAGGTATGGGTTTTTTAGTCATATCACTTGCACCAGATACAGGGCAGATGTAAGTGGTGAGTGATAGTGATGACGTATATGCATCATGAAAGTGTTTATCTGTAAAAATAAATTTTTTGTACAGTAGACATTAATAATGTAATATGCATCTATTTCATGGGAAAAAATTGAAATAAGAAAACTTATTTTTTGTAATGTTTTTTTCATAAATGACTAAATTATTCAAAGGTGACAATAATTGAATATTTTATTCCTTCCTGTGCTTTCTGCTGGGACCTTATATTGTACATATGTATTGTTTATATCCTGCAGTGTGTTGTTTCTGTCTCAATTTGCAGAGCATACGTCTCACACGCCGGGTGATCGGGCAGCGCACTCCCTGCAGACTTGCCTGTCTCCGGCGCTCCGCTCCATCCTGGGTGCCACCATCTTGAAATCGGGTCTGCACAACCCCTCTTCTTCTCTCATTGGTGAATCCTAATGGCGCTCAGTTTGAAAAGGAACTTCCTCCTTACCTAAGGTGCCTGTTCTTTGAGTCATTCCTGATGATAAGAAGTGGCTTCCCTGTGTGTCCTGTGGCATCTGTTACTCCGTTTAGTCTCTGTAGAGCTGACGCTTCATCCGTGGTATCCGTTTGCCTAAAGAGCTGACGCTTCATCCGTGGTATTCGTTTGCCTAAAGAGCTGACGCTTCATCCGTGGTATCCGTTTGCCTAAAGAGCTGACGCTTCAGCCGTGGTATCCATTTGCCTAAAGAGCTGACTCTTCATCCGTGGTATCCATTTTCTGAAGAGCTGATGCTTCATCTGCTGCATCTATTTCTCCTGTGCTTGCAGAGCTGACGCTCCATCAGCAGCTACTACTACTACTACTACTCCGTTGTCTGAAGAGCTGAGCCTCTACAGTTGTTCTAGGCTGATCCTCTCCACTCCCTCTCGTTGTGGTAACCAGATAGACTGCAGAGCTGACTTTCCACCTCCTGTTCCCGAGTGGTTAGCTATCTATCAGGGCCGCTGACTACTCGCCTTCGGTTCTGTCTCCTTAAGCCTTCCAAGGGCTTCCGTTCCTGGTGGGGGCCGTGACCTGCGAGTCAGACGCAGCTAAGACCATACTGCTTTGTGGCGGTTCCTGGTAAACACCATCCCCTCATTAGACTCCGCGCCCTGCTAGAAGTAGTGCAAAACTGTACGAACCCTAGGATTCACTTCTACAGCTTCACTTCTAGTGTGGAACCGTGACAATACCTATACCCGTATTCAACAAGAGATGTTTCTGTAATTGAAAATGGACATATGTATGTCCGAATTACATTCATTTTGCATGCGTTAATGAATCAGGCCCAGTATTTCTAACCATAGTGCCATCATCATCATCTCAATTTATTTATATGGCGCAACAGAATCTGCAGCGCCGATATGGCCACTTCAGCGACAATGTTCTGTATGTCATAAAAATGAAACAGAAAACTTATACAAAAGAATACTAATAAGTAATTTTTACATTAGTTAACAATTTTAATACATTAACATAATTCTAAAACATAAAAAAAAAAGTAGGTATGTCATCACAAAAATTCAAGACCAAAACCAAAACCTAATATCTTGTAATCAGAGAGAGAAA
This sequence comes from Mixophyes fleayi, assembly GCF_038048845.1. Taxonomy (NCBI): domain Eukaryota; kingdom Metazoa; phylum Chordata; class Amphibia; order Anura; family Limnodynastidae; genus Mixophyes; species Mixophyes fleayi. Next base: position 98,266,615 of record NC_134410.1, on the reverse strand, counting down.
AAACTTACTGCTGGTAGCAATCTGGACAAGTTGTGTGGGGGGGGGGATAAAAAACAATTCAAGAATAATAGCCCTGATTCATTTAAGAAAGTAAAGCAAAAACAAATGAGTAACTTTGAACCTTGGCAACACCACGTTGTATTGGAGTGGGAGGTAAATTTAAAGTGTGTGTGCAGATTTATAGTTGGCGTAGGGTGTGTCCTATATCAACTTTAAATTTCAGTGTAAAAATAAAGCTATCAAGGATTTGTGTGCTGTATAAAAAAACAGCCAGCATTTATCTTATGTACAAAATAATAAACTAATTTGCACCCTTTGCATTGTAACATGGTTTTGTCCAGGAGAAAACGTATTCATTTTTTTGCCTTACTTTTCTTAATGAATCAGGCCCAATGTGTTTAGAATACTAAACTTACAAGTGTTTATAGCTGCACATTAAGCATACACTCTCACATAAGCCTAGCCAAACATAATTATAATATAATTTGCGAGCGAGACACACATGCCCTAATTGGTATAAACAAAATAAATAACATTTACATAGATCTACAGAAACACTATGTGAGTGCAAAAAAATCCCACAAACAAACATTCGATCATGTAATATAACCGCGATCAATGAAGGAAATGAGATGGGTTGTTGACTGAATTTGCAATCATCCATTCAGAAGCAATAAGGTAATGGTGATTTTTGTCATCGTCATCAAAATCAAATATTTGCACCTGTCCCTTACCACCTGCAAAATAGATGTCTTCTAATAGGGCGTATATATGCATACGGTCCTCCTTGCTACTGGAGAGGAAGATCAGTGAAGGGAAGGTGTTTACAAATGCAGGTTGAGTACAGTAAATGCTCATGCAGATCTGTTTGTTAGGAGACCTATCTTTTGCACCTGGTAGAGGGCAGATGCAAATGCATGCAATGACGTGGCATAGACAGGGCACATATGTAAAGCTGAATGCATCTCTAGATGCATATAGGTGACAGACTGCATGTTTTTTTTTACCTTAGTGCACTGAGGTTTTTGTATATTGAATATTGCTATTTCAACAAAGATGTTTTTACAATAACCTTCATTGAGCTTTTTATTTACACAACATTGCTCAATATACAGGCGCCTTGGGAGTTTGGAGGTTTACCTCTGGCAATTACAGTTTGCATATAGCTCTGTGCATGTGCAGAAAGCCTCAATTTTTGTGTGCACATTTATTAAGCGCAATGTATTCCCATTTTGCAAATAATTCTGCATCAGCATCAGCTTCTTTGTGAGCATGTGCAGAGATGAGAGACACAATTTAAGCTATCTGGCCTTGTACTCACCCTCCATCATGCCCATAATCAGCAGATTTCCCTAAAGAGTTTTTTTCTAGTGTTTGCCAAAAACACTAAAGATTTTTTAATTTCCTATATAATCGGTAGGGAGAGGAAAAGTGAGGGGTGCCAATAATTGTGTTCCCACGCTCATCTTTTTTTGACTCTAAAAAATATCATGTGTTACATAGGGGTATATTTAATAAAGCACGATAGTGCTTTTAACGGGTCATTAAGGTTCCACAGTGTCCTACGCAAATTTATTAAGGGGGCATTGCAGCAGATATCATGGATATCTGCTGCTTTGCACTCCTCTTCGTTTTTGGGAGCAGTCACCATTCAACAGAATGGTGACTGCTCCTGCCCGCAATCTAACAAGTCCCGAAAAAAATGTTATTTCGGGAACTTGTCATGCTAATGTACGCCAGCTGCAGCTGGCGTACATCATCCGAATTGAGGAAATCTAATGCTGTCAGCTCTGCTCTGGAGAGCAGAGCTGTACAGCGCATGTGTGGAGGGATCACATGATCCCTCCCTGTCACTCAGCGCTCTCTCTCTGCAACTATCGTTGCAGAGACAGAGAGGGGATCTGTGTGCGCATGTCCAGTTCTTGGCACTTGAAAAATGAAGAGAAGACCCGAAGACAGCGCTTCCGAAGAGGGGGGTAAGTATGGTTTTTTTTTTCACAGAAACAGCAGATTATCGGGACTGCTGTTTCTGTACTCCAGTTTTGATAAATTTGAGAAATGAATCAATACTTATCCGTCCGATAAGGATTGAGAACCATTTCTCTATTTCAACGTTAAATGATAAATGTGCCCCATAGATGGAGAGTGATAGCATTGACAAGGACAGCTAAAGGTAGGTAGAAATCCAACTTATATTGTTGGATTATAATCAATATGCAGGAGTGTCCCTACTCTTGTTCCTAAGCATATGTGTGATGTGTGCATCCACTCCCCAGCAATGATGTAATTGTAGTGGAAATGGTCACATACTGTACTGACAGCACAATAATCTCAAAGGGATTCACATGCATAATCTGGGACACTTGTTGTCCATCAAATGCAAGATGCATTGTGCAGGCTGGCACATGTGCAGTTGCATTGCATAGGTGTATGCCAATATGTAGATTGCATGTGTTGCCATGATTTCACAGTGCAGATGTGAATGCTGGAAGTGGTGCGGTGGACTAGCATAAGCCCAACACTCAGTTATATCTCTCATAACACACCCCTGGAAATAAACAGGACATGCCCTTTCCCATGGCCTGATTAACCAATAGGCCGATTAGGCTGCGGCCTGGGCCGCTGAGACCTGGGGGGCACAAAGCCGGCAGCATTTAACATTTTTATTTTTACATTTTTTTTTTTTTACTATTGATTATTTGCGCACAATGGTGCCCCTCCTCCCTCCTCCACACAATCACCTCTCCTCCTACCCACTCCTTCCTACTCCTCCCCTCTCCTCCCTCCTCACTGGCTGTCGGGCGTGATGTCAATGGTATAACTACCAGATCCCGCCTCTGTCCTCCATCCTTCTTCACAAAAATAGAGTGTCCTATAAAAAGTAAAAACAAGAAAAATCCTGGAACAAAAGAGAAACAAAAACCGCCACTCCATTGTTGGAAAGATAGTTTTGAGGCAACGACTCTGGCTCAGGTGTCTTGACTGCAGGCTTTAGGTCTCCCGGAACAGGTTTACGAGTGCAGGTCGGTGTCGTCAGTCTCTGCTTTATCTCGCACTTTCTCCAGGTTACTGACTTTCCTGCAGTGGCTGGAATGGACCCAAGTGTCTCTCTCTGCAACCTTCAGTCATGTGGTACTGGTCAGCAGCACTTGGTACCGGCCTTCCCAACGGTCTGTTAAACAACCTGAGCGTAAGAAATTGCGGATCATAACATAGTCCCAAGGTTCAACATCATGACAGTTCGTTTCTGGCATACCAGGTGACAGCATTTTGAGTTTTTGTTGTTGTTGTTTTAGCTGTCTGCTTATTTTGATAAGATATTGTACAGTCACTTCATTATTACACTTTAAGTCGTTTTGCGGACTCACGATCAAATGAGGTTGTCGGCAGAACAGTATCTCAAAGGGGGACAGATTAAGAGGAGGTCTAGGAGTGGTTCGGATGCTATGGAGGACTAGTGGCAAAGCTTCAGGCCACACTAACCCAGTTTCAGCCATTACCTTACCAAGCTTGTTCTTAATAGTACCATTCACTATTTCCACCTTAGCACTGGCATGTGTTCGGTAAGGGGTGTGAAGTCTGCTACTGATTCCCATGAGCTTACACATATTTTGGAAGATATCACCAGTAAAGTGGGTACCCCTATCACTTTCGATGATTCTAGGAATACCGAACCTACACACAAACTCTTGTACAATTTTCTTTGCAGTGAACACAGCAGTATTAGTGGCTGCCGGATATGCTACCACCCAAACAGAAAACAGATCAATACATACTAACACATACTTTAGATTCCTGCAAGGTGGTAATTGGATATAGTCAATTTGTATTAGCTGAAAAGGTCTGTCTGTAGGAGGGATATGGGATGGCTCAGTTGGAATAGTTTTCCCGACATTTTTCCTCAAACAAGTAAGACATGACATTGCCTTCTTAGCAGCCTGAGAGGAAAATCCAGGTGCACACCAGTATGCTCTCCCCAGTTTGCACATACCTTCTTTACCCAGGTGAGTCAGACCGAGTGCTGCTTCAGCCAGGCTTGGATAGTATTTATTCTGGGAGCTACAGGCTTACCTTGTCCATCTCTCCAGAGTCCTGAGGACTCTTGACCACATCCCTTCACCTTCCAAACCTCCTTTTCCTGCAGGGAACACAAATCTTGCATTTCAATTAATTTCTGCATGTCTAATGTCTGAAAAACCATCATAGTCTCGGTCGATACAGTCATAGGTTGCCCTGCTGCTCATTTAGCAGTTTCGTCCGCCCTGTTGTTGCCCAATGACACTGGGTCTTCTTCAGAGGTATGGGCTTTACACTTTATGATGGCTACTGTCCTGGGTAACTGTATCGCTGTCAAAAGTCCTTTTATGTGTTGTGAGTGTGCCACTGGCGTGCCTGCTGCTGCTGTAAAGTTTCTAAGATGCCAAAGGGCCCCAAAATTGTGCACTACCCCGAAGGCGTACCTAGAGTCAGTATATATATTAGCTGACTTCCCCTTTGCCAACTCAAAAGTTCTCCTTAATGCTACTAGTTCGGCCACTTGAGCTGAGTGAGGTGGGCCAAGGGGTCCAGCTTCCACAACGTTCTGATCGTCTACAACAGCATAACCAGTACATAGTTCTCCCGTCTCTGTCTGTCTATGACAACTCCCATCTGTATAACACGTAAAATCTACATTTTCTAAGGGGGTGTCACGTATGTCGGGCCTTGCAGTAAAGGTCTGGTTCAGGTATTCCATATAATCATGCTTATCAGTACACTTGCCAAACTCATCACCACCCAGGGTCTCCTCACCTCCCACCCTTTGTGTCTCTCGAGACACATATGGAAGGTATGTAGCTGGATTTAAGGTGCTACATCGTTTGATGGTGATGTTTGAGGGTGCCATCAGAGCTAGTTCCCATTTTGTGAATCTAGCTGAAGTGATATGTCTGGTGTGAGCTGAATTTATCAGAGCTGATTCTGCATGGGGTGCATAGACAGTTGAATCGTGTCCTAATACTACGTCCTCGCTCTTACTTACCAGAAGAGCAGTTGCTGCTACACTTCTGAGACATGTTCAGAGTGATCTTGCCACAGTGTCCAATTGTGACCTGTAGTATGCTACCGGTCTGTTAGCGTGACCATGTTTCTGCGTGAGGACACCTGCTGCACAACCATCAGCTTTCATACAGTATAGCTCAAAAGGCTTTTCATAATCAGGTATTCCCAATACAGGTGCTCTAGTCAAACTATCTTTAAGATTAAAGAACGCTTGCTCTGACTTCTCTATGTGTACGACACGTTCTGGTTTTGAGGATGAGACTAGCTCCTGCAATGGTAAGGCCAGAATAGAAAAACCTAGGATCCAGGATCTACAGTATCCACACATCCCTAAGAGGTTATGAATTTGCTTCTGGCTCTGCGGCAGAGTCGTGTTGTATGGCCTCAATTCTGTCAGTTGTCAAGTGTCTTTGCCCCTGGGTGAGACAGTGTCCTAAGTATTTGACCTTAGTCTGACATGGCTGTAACTTGTCCTTCACAACCTTGTGCCCTGTTAGTGAGAGATGGAGCAACAACAATTTAGAATCATGTAAACATGACATAAAAGAGTCAGAGCACAACAACAAATCGTCCACATATTGAATCAGAACAGACCCATTGCTAGGTTGGAAGGATTGTAAACAGTCATGTAAGGCTTGGGAGAAAATACTGGGGCTGCCAATGAACCCCTGGGGAAGTCTGGTCCATGTGTATTGCACCCCCTGGTAGGAGAATGCAAAGAGGTATTGGCAGTCAGGGTGAAGAGGGACTGAGAAGAAGGCAGAACACAGATCAATGACAGTAAAATGACTAGCAGACGGTGGAATCTGGATGAGGAGAACAGGTGGATTGGGCACTACGGGGAATTGGCTCTCAACAACTTTATTAATTCCCCTTAAGTCCTGGACTATTCTATAGCCCCACCCCCTACTCTTCTTCACAGGGAAAATGGGACTATTTGCTGTGCTGAATGTACAAATTAAAATCCCTTGTTGCAACAGCCTCTCAATAACAGGATATACCCCTAGTTCTACCTCCGGTTTTAATGGATACTGTGGGATTTTTGGAGCTATCCTACCACTTTTTAGTTTCACCATCACAGGAGCTGCATTTGCCATCAATCCAGTGTGTTGTCCATCTTTGGTCCATAGAGAACCTGGTATTTCCAGCATCATCCCCTTTACTTGAGATGGACTTTGTTCTATAACGGTAGAGTGCAACATTAACCTTTGAGGAGTGTCTAAAATATCCTATACCTCATGCGCGACCTTCTCTGGTATATCTAAGAATACACCATCTGGGGTACAGTATATGACACATCCCATTTTACATAACAAGTCTCTCCCTAACAAGTTATTAGGAGCTCCTGCAGCCAAGAGAAACGAATGCTTAGTATGCAGAGGCCCGATAGTAACATCTGTGGGTTTAGTTAAAGGATAATGTAACACTCTTCCCGTTACCCCCATAGCTGGAATAGTTTTACTGGTCATCTGTAGATTGAAAGGAGAGGTTATCACAGATCTGGCCATATCTACAAGAAAAGTTTGTTTCCTACCAGCTATGTCAACTATCATTGCTGGTTCTTCTCTCAGACTCTCAGTTAACCTCACTGGCTGTAGACTACAGGTGTGACCTGACCCCTATCGCTGACTATCGCTTTCCCGCGCAGCATTTGCTGCTATTACATGCGCGGGCAAATGTGAGTCCTCTAGTCTATGTGAATTTCTCCTGGGAGGATATCTATGTGACCCACCCCTATGTGTATTGTGTCTTTTCTTTTTACAATCTCTCATGATATGTCCTTCTTCATTACAGTTGTAACACCTGACTGTTCTATGTTTCTTGTTACGTGGGTTGTATGCTGGTGGTCGTGTATGCATTCCCTCTAGAGCTTGTATACTCACCGTCACTAACCTATTACTTTTCTCTTCCTTTTTTCTAAAAAGGTTTTTGTCATGCTCCACAGCAGACTACCTAAGAGAATCTACTGTGATGCCTCTCCAATTAGGTAATGAGGTTTGTACCCTTGTGTTTAAATTTTCCCTAAGACCATCCATTAATACTCATACAGCTACTTCCCTGTGATGTGGATCCTCACCTATGTTTGATATACCAATGAACCGTGCTATCGCTGCTAGACCTCTAGTGAAGTAATCTGATGCTGTTTCACTATCTTTCTGTTTTGTGGTGAAAATGTTACTCCAATTTACTACTACTGGAAAATAGATGGCTAAATTTGAGACAATTTGCTCAATATTCTCTTGATTACCTGGATCTGTCAAGGTGTCGTCTCCCTCCAACAAACAATCTTTAATACATTTTTGTATGTTAGTATTGGGAGGAAGACATGTCCTCAACACTACCCGCCAATCCTTATTGGTTGGTTCCTGTGCATTTCCTAAGTCTTTAACAAACTTCTGACATTTAGCCAACTCTTTTCTAGGATCTGGGAATTCAGTCATAATGGAACGTAGTTCTGATCTAGTCCAGGGACAATGCATTGTAACATTTCTTACAGGAACTATACCATCCTTATCCACCTTCCCATTGGGAACTGCTATTGTGCGGACAGGATAAATACCAACTGGTTCATTATCTTCAGCATTAGTCACAGGAACCGATGCTTCAGTACCTTGGATGTTATCCCTTCTAGTAGTCACTCCACTACTCTCACCTAGCTCAGCCACTGCCCTCTTTCCATTCTTACGCTGAAACTCTAGCATATTAACAGCATGGGCAATGGCTGAAAATACAGTGGGTTCATCCTTTTCTTTAGAAACATTTGTTTTAAACTGACTTAAAACAGGATATAACTTAGCAATTTCCTTTTTTTCATTTTTAATAACGGATGTACTTACTCCCCCGCCACATAGGGTGGTGGGGGTGCGCTTGCGCTAAGTTCTCCGCTCTTCTCAATGGCTACTACCGTTGTGCGCGCGCTTTTCGCCATGCCTACTTCCGATGTGCACTCGCTGCTCTGCCACGTGATACCTTCCATTTGCCACAATTTTAAACAATCATTATGATTATTTCTCACTTTCGTTGACTTAATCAACCACACTTTATCTTTTACATTATTTAGTACCTCTGAAATAAAACTCCCTATTGTTGGGAAAGGCCTAACACAATCTTTGGTCATTTTGACCCACTTGTCGCAATATGCTGTTGCATATGGACCATATTTCTTACACATAAGAAATCTCGCTGAACCAATAGGTCCTTCCTTAGGCAGTACCTCGGCCATCTCTAGTGTATGCTTAGCAGCCATGTTGAACAATACCAATATCTATGCGGACCACAGACAATACCGCAGTACTCTGTCTCTTCCGCAAACACTTTCAACCCTTTGCTACAAGCAATCTACCGCTAGAGATCTCTTAATGGCCGTGGACGTATTTGCTCAAGCCGCATCCACTCACTTCCTCTTGTACTAAACGAGGACCCCTAACACAGAGATATCACCGCGAACCACAGGAATACCGCAGTACCCTGTCTCTTTCACAAATCTGCTGAGTTTATTATCACTGGTAGCACATAGTTGATACAATCAACCAGCCTTTCCAATATAATTCCTCCAAGCTGCTCTCCCAAGTCACAATCACGGTTTTCCTTACCGTGCGGTCAGATCGCACTGCTTAAAGATACTAACTATCAGTAAACGTTGAGATTACTCTTGGGCGCGCTTTGCGAAAACCCCCTTTGTTTTCTCCCTCGGTATACCTGCCCCGTATACCGCTCTTCAGTTGGGCAACCTGCCTCGTCAGACAGCAACTGAGACCAATCAACAATACAACAGTGTGTCTATATCACAAAATCACACAATATACACCTCTTCTGCGCAGAAAATCAAAGTTCCCAACAATAGTAATAATGTTTCAGAGGCTTTAACAAGTGATTATACTATGCATGTATAACAACTATCAAAAACGATTGTTTAACCACGTGGCAAATCTACCGGAAGTTCACATACGCTAAGCAGGAAGAACACATACGCTAAGCAATGCAATGCAGTTAAAACGCAATATGACAATAAAAAGAAACAGTTTTCTCTTTCGTCCCTAGATTCAAGTTAGCACTCCTTCAGATTATGCAAAAACTGACATTCGGTTTCACAACACAGAGTAATGAACAGGTTTTGAACTCATTGCGTTCTTACCCGTATATGACGCGTCTCCACCCTTTGTTGCCGGACCGAACTCCGAAATCCGTCCGGTAGCGTAACCTCTGTTTCGAGCCCCAAAATTGTTATGCACATTTTGTCACTATCCAATAATGATTGTTGAATCTCGACTGTTTCCAACGCACAAATATTTATTCTCAAAAAGCAGCAGAATAATTCAAGTGAAATAAAAATAAGTACAGCCGTTACTTATTGCAGGCACTCTGGATCCAGTGAACAATCATTCAGGTCTGAAGTCTGTTGTCAAAGATGACTGTCCACTAGATGAAAAGCTCCTGCTTATATGCAGATAGAAATACAGTGAAACAATGCAGATGACGTGGCTTGCTTCTATTGGTCCAGGCTTCAGGAGGGTCAAGGGTGTTACAGATCATAGGCTAGTTCAAACCAAAATATCCAAAGGTGGGGGTCATCTCTCCAGGGGATGTGTTCCAACTTTCCCCCCAAGAATCCAGTCTCAACTAGTCTATTAGCATTTTATAGCCAGCATCACTTAAAAGGTTTATTCCCTAACATCAATAACTAGAGTATGCAATGTGCGATCTCTTCGCCGAATGAACCGGACAGCTGCTGATGAATAGGGGATTAAAATGATACCAGACATGACACCTCTCCTTTAACCTGAACCATATGTTTTACTAACATGCATATAACTTATAATATTACACATAAATACTACTATATTTCGACATAAATAACTATGTGTTGTAACTACAAATAATGTGTACTAATTACAAATGTGTGTGTTTGTGCGAATGTATATAGAAAGTGTAAAAACTGTTATTGCCACGTGTTGCAGCTGGATACGCCACTCCACGCCGTAGTGTGCTCTATCCATATTTTCAGACAAAGACAACCAAGTTTGCTAGATATTAATTGAAATGACTTTATCCAATTTGCTGACTTCGACACTAGTTTATTTGCAATGTTCTGGGTACCACTGCAGTTTGATATTATTTTGGTGACTGGAGTTTTTAAGCTAATGTTCACATATTCTGATAAGTTAATAGGGAGTCAATTATAATATTGGTTTTCCAGTTGTACTTATATTTTCTATATTTTTTGGTCCATAGTAAAAACTAGAAATGTTGGATTTGATCCCCTATGCATTTCAATGGGGACAGAAAATCCATTAAAATAAATGGGAAAGCCGCTGTGGTAAATAATTGGGTCAGCTTGAGCTGATTCACATTAAAATGGGGGACAGCTTGTGTGGGATATCCTTATTTAAATGATAACCAACACCAGGCTTGACAGGATAAGGAATTGAGAAAAGACGTTCATATCTCAGAAGTCATAGTAAATGTAAAACTGTATGCAAAAGAGAGCCACTGCTAATATCAGCAGTGGTTGTCATGGTCCCCCAAGCCGATTGACTAGTAATGGTAGCTGGCTTCTCAACCTGTCAGGTGGTGCCAGGAGCCACCTTGTTCTGAGCTAGTTGCCAATTAACGTCAAGCAGAATCTCTTCCCTGTGTACTGCCGGTGTCTAGCCGGTTGCTAGGAAGCAACTTAATTAGAGCCTACTGCAATAATGCAGCTGATCATGCTGGTCTTTTCTTAGTGGTCCTTCTGTGAATAAAAACACTTTCCTGCCTGTCACCTGGGCTGATGATAGTTTATATTGAACTAGTGTACTTTGAAAACTGGCCCATATTGACTTATTGTTGTGATCCAGACTATACCTTGGATTTTGCTATTTTCTCCTACCCTTGACTCTTGTCTGTTTTATGGATCTGCTGTTAATCTCTTCCTGCCCTGACTCTGGGGTGTTATCTAGACTTAGCCTCAGCATGTACTAACGATTACTCTATTGAACGCAGCCAGTACTGACCCCAGATTGTCTATTGACCTCACTTTAAAACACAGCCTGCCCTGACCTTTAGCCTGTATGCTATCTCTTGCTGTTATCTGCTACCTCCTTCCTTATCCTGTCCACCCCAGCAGCAATATTGTGTTTAGTAATACAGTAAAGCAATAAAACCACGTTAAAATCCTAATAATAAAACAATAATAACCATAGAAGCGATCATATCAAGTATCAGTTCTTGATACCAAACAGTTGTGCAATTTTAGTTCCAGATAAGAATAAATCAATGCCATTTAATTCATTTATTTTAATTTCTTATTGATAAAGTAGCATATAAAAACAGAACTGAGTGGTCTAACAGACATTTTTGAACTTAGAAATCCATGATTGGTTACCTGAAGATAACAGACATATTAGAGAACCAATCTGACTCAAGCTGGCACTATAAATATCACTGAAGGTAGACTCCTCACACAACACTCTCTTGAAAAAGTCTGTGATGCAAACGAAACGCGTTGAGAAATGCCCACCCATACAGAATTTCCGTCTGAGCCCATGTGCTCCACAGGGAAATGCACGCAGCTGATCTGATAGAGCACATCCCGCAGCAGCTAATACCACGGGGTACTCAGCCAAGAATCACCCGAGCCACTAACAGCAAGTACTTTTTCACTCACCACTGTCATTAGTGTACTTTGGATAATAACATCAACTATCCACTTTCTTGACACCAGCCTTTAATGATCGCATTTGGATTCTATTGTACCACACATCGCAGATTGGCTGAAAATTTATTTATGTCAGTCAATTTATATTCATCCTTTAGTAATGGATTAAAGAAAACCGTGACTTTACTAGTTTTGGACTGGACGCAACACTATATTGTTGTTTGCACAGATATTATTTTTTTATCACTGGATCAGCTGTTGAAATCTGGATTTGTGTTCTACCGATTTCATATTATTCAATTTTTTGTGGTTTTTCTCTGGACTAATTTTATACATCGACTCTTTCTGTAATAAGTCCCATGTATGATATTTGTTTGTTTTTAAGAACCTTTAGTTTGGGATCTGTTTTATTATTAGGAATTTATTGTGGTTTTATTGCTTTATTGTAGTGCTATTGTGAATAAATAGATTCAAGCGAATCCCAATCTTATCAGATAATTGCAGGAAGGACAGAATATACCATCTTCTTATACAGTTTCACAGATATGACATAGGTTTTCGCACATTTGGTTATCACTTTTATTACTCACACTATTCATTTCCATTATGGTATTATACCCAACATAGGGAAGATACTATTATAGTCAATGAGCGCCTACCTGTTTATTTGAACTGCTATTCAAGGGAGGGATCCCCCTATTTGGCAGATCTGCTCTTGTAATCAAAGAAGTAGTGCAGTCCCTTACACTGTTTATTTATACCATGAGTTAAGACCTGGGACACTTTTGGAACAAATTGGGCCTTATTCATTAAGGAACTGAATGTCAATATGTGCCATATTTTGCATCAAATCACTCTGCACTTGCCCAGAACCAGACTATATACCAGGGAATGCAGCAGCATCCAATTCATGTTCACGCACAAAGGACCTTTACGACACCCTATGATTCCATGGGAGGAACTGGGAGGGGAATGGGTGTATACACTTAGTGGATTACGTATAGTGAGTGCGTGCAAAGCTCGAGCACACACACCAATGTAAAATTCAAGCTTTGGGCAACTCAAAGGTACGTGATTCGCAGTGGTATCAATTGCACCAGCTACATGTCAGGTGTAAGCGCCAAGTGATTGTGATGTCCAATGTGCATAAATGCCATAACCAGGGTCGGATTAACCCTAGGGCTAACTGGGCCACAGCCCAGGGGCCTCGGGCATCCAGAGGGCCCTTGAAAGTTCTCAGCAGCAGTATTGATCGGTCGGTGGCGGGGGCGCCCCTGGGGCGATCAATGCTGCTGAGTACTTTCACTACGGTCCTTCCCCATAAGTAAGTAGTCTCCTTACTGAGATCTCGTGAGTCTCACTCTCACAAGATCTCCGCAGTAAGGAGCATACAGCGCTCCGGGGAAGGACTGCCAGGAGAAGGAAGTAAGTGCCTTGGGGGCGGCTCGGCTCACCAGGGTGGCACGGCTTGGATCACGGGCGGGGGGGCCTTACGGGGGAATGGAGGTCCCCTTAGCCCAGGGGCCTCCATTCCCTTAATCCGGCCCTGGCCATAACATGCATTTGCAATCAGGAGCAACTGTAAAAATGCATTTTTACAGACATTAATAACATTATAATAAATGTAAGTAAATTAGTATAGCCATACCACCATCCCGACCCCGAAGAACAAGTGAATCAATCTTGAATGCAGGAGACAGTGTAAACTGCAGTGCTACACATTGATGTCACAGAATGCAGTGCACTAGGGCAGGCTTTCTAGAGCACCAATTGTTAGGATGCTCTGAAAGGAAGTGTGTATAATCTAGAGATGCTCACTGACCGTGCTTTGGTTTTGGTTTTGGATCTGGATTACCGTCGTGTATTGGTTTTGGTTTTGGTTTTGCCAAACCGCCATTGCGTGTTTTGGTTTTGTTTGGTTTTGTTTTGCAATTTGTTAAAAAAAAAATTAAATTTGGGCCTAAAATAAGATAATGTAGGTATTATTTTGTACCTACATTATTATTAATCTTACTAACACTAATTTCCAGTCATTTCCATTCAATTTTGACCACCTCCTAGGTCACAATATGATTTTCATACACTTTAAAAGAGAAATTGCTGCAGTTCTTGCCAGTGTAAAGAAAAGGCCATTGTCATGCCTGGGCATAAGACCAAAAATATACCTCTTAAGTGTGGAATTATTTTTGCACAAATCCTGACAACAGTTGTCTAGCCATTTATAGTGTTTTTAAAGCCACACTCAGTAGAGGTAGGGACCTTAACCATCTGGGATCCTCATCCATGTTACGTCATTTTTCAGCGAGTTCTTGGAAAGCTGTTGGGAAAATCAGAAACTTAGGTTAAAAAAAAATAATAACAAGCAGTCCAGCATCATCTGCATCCCTTCTCTCATCTACATCCCAGCTCCTGCAATCTACCCCCCCAACACCTTCATCATCAATATCCCCAGAACCAATAATTTACAGTTAAACAATCCTTTGCAAGAGGAAGCAAGTATGAAATCTGTCACTCAGTCGCAAAGCAGATCACAGACGCCATAAGGACTATGCTAGTATTAGATCTGTGTCCAATGTCCAGTATTAATGCAGCTGGTTTTAGACAGTTACTTGAGGTGTTCTGTCCCTATTACCAAATTCCATGGTGACCCCATTTTACTCGAAAAGCTATTCCTCACCTCTACCAGAAAGTTCTTAAAAATGTAATCATTGGGCTACAAAATGACATTCTACCCACTTTACACTTAACCACAGATATGTGGGCAAGCGGAACTGGGCAAAGTATAGATTATATGACTGTGACAGGCCACTGGGTTGGTCATTCGCCTTCACCAGCAGGGACAGCAGGAGCGTGTACCCAAGTACATCACATTTTTCAGAAGTAGGCTACTTTGTGTATCAGCAGTTTCACTAAGAGGCATACAGCTGACAATCTGTTCCAAAAACTAAGGGATGTCATTGAAAGATGGCTAATCCTGCTTGGACTCTCCTGAGGATATGTCATTTCTGATGACGACCCCAATATTGTTCAAGCATTACAGCGGTGTTGAATTCCATCACATTCCCTGTTTTGCACACACAATCAACTTGGTGTTACAGAACTTTTAAAAAATGACATGCAGGAGATGCTGTTTTTAACCGTAAAAATTAGAGATGGTCACTGACCCCCGTGTTTTGGTTTTGGATTCGGTTTTGGATCTGGATTACCGTCGTGTTTTGGTTTTGGTTTTGGTTTTGCAAAACCGCCATTGCGTGTTTTGGTTTTGGTTTTGGTTTTGTTTGGTTTTGTTTTGCTATTTTTTTGGAAAATCCATGTTTTTGGGCCTAAATTAACCCAATTTAGTGCTCCAACTGTTTTAGAGACAAGTAATCTAATTGTTGAGGTAATAAATCATCCAAAAAAACAGTTTAATTCTTCGTTGGTAGGCCTATTCTACACACAAAACAGATTGTCTTCCTCTCCATCTATGCATATTGGCAATGCAGCCATCGTCTTTGAATGTATATTACACCCTACACTTATAGTTAAATATGTAAAGAAATGGAAAAAGCCAGTTTGGTTTCTGTCTCTCAAGGCCCCCCTCCACTTGTATAAAATACCAAAAAATTCAGCCATTATAGACTGTACAATATTAATTGACATGGAGAAAGCCAGTTTGGTTTCTGTCTCTCTAGGCTCCCCTCCACTTGTATAAAATACTAAAAAATTCAGCCATTATAGACTGTACAATATTAATTGACATGGAGAAAGACAGTTTGGGGTCACTCTGTCTCTCTAGGCCCCCCTCCACTTGTATAAAATACCAAAAAATTCAGCCATTATAGACTGTACAATATTAATTGACATGGAAAAAGCCAGTTTGGTTTCTGTCTCTCTAGGCCCCCCTCCACTTGTATAAAATACCCAAAAATTCAGCCATTATAGACTGTACAATATTATGAAAAATGGACAAAGCCAGTTTAGGGTCACTCTGTCTATGACACCCTACCCTTAAGGATAAATTGCCCTAACAGCAGCCTTTCAAGATGGTATGTGATATGGAAATGCCACAAGTCCCTTTCCTCTTTGGGGGTAGATTGCACCCTACACTTACATAGAAAGTTTTAAAAAGATGTTATCGGCATCATCTTCAGCTTAATCCTCACCCTCATCAGTGTGTACGTCATCATCACAGACTATCAATTCATCGCCGCTTGAATCCGCCATTAGAGAACAGTCAGTGCTTGGATGTCTTGGATGGTGAAGGCCTTCCTCGTGGAAGATGTAGTTAATTTTTATAAACATCATTTTCTCCACATTTTTGGGAAGTAACCTTCTACGGCGATCACTGACTAAGTTCCCTGCTGTGCTGAACACTCGTATAGAGTACACACTGGAGGGTGGGCAGCTTAGGTATTGCAAAGCAAGTTTGTACATGGGTTTCCAAATGGCCTGCTTTTCTTCCCAGTAAGGAAAGGGACTGTCTGACATTTCTATATCAACTACCTCTTGAAAGTAATCCTCCACCATCCTTTGCATGTTTATACTCATATTGGATGGAGTTATGGGCAAAGTGACACATTTTTTTGAAAAATCCTTCAAACCAGCCCAGATGTTAAATTGTTCTGGTCTGCCCCCTGTGTCTTCCCTGCTTCTTTTTTGGAAATTTAATTTTTTACGAGCAACAGCTTGAGAAAGTGAAGGAGGACACGTCGTCAAGCCGAGGCCCAGTTCAGCGGCCAACTTGCTGAGCAATAGCTCCTTGCAAAAGTTCACATCTCGCTCATTTACAAGTAAAGACTCAATGTAGGTTTTTAACCTTGGATCAAGCACAGTGGCCAAAACGTACTGATCCGAGTTCAAGATCTTAATAACTCGAGAATCATTGTGAAGCGAATTAAGTACTTGATCGACAAGGCCAACATACTTTGCTGAATTGCTTGCTTTCAGCTCCTCCTTCATTTTCTCAAGCTGCTTTTCCAATAGTCTAATTAAAGGAATGACTTGGCTCAAACTAGCAGAGTCTGCACTGACCTCACATGTCACAACTTCAAATGGTTTCAGCACCTTGCACAGCACTGAAAGGATTCCCCACTGTGCAAGAGTGAAATACATCCCCCCTCCTTTCCCAATGTCATGACTTGTGCAATATGCTTGGATGGCTTTGCGCTGTTCCTCCATCCTCTGAAGCATGTACAGGGTGGAATTCCACTGAGTTACCACCTCTTGCTTAAGTTGGTGGCAGGGCAAGTTAAACTGCTCTTGGAGCTACTGTAATCTCCTACATGCTGTGGCTGAATGCCTGAAATGGCCTGAAATTTTACGGGCCACCGAAAGCATCTCCTGCACCTCACGGTTATTTCGTAGGAAGCTCTGCACCACCAAGTTGATGGTGTGAGCAAAACAGGGAATATGTTGGAAATCACCCAGCTGTAATGCTCGCACTATATTGTTGGCGTTATCTGAAATGACATACCCTGGGGAGAGTCCGAGTGGTATAAGCCATGCATCAATCACATCTCTCAGTTTGCGTAACAAATTGTCAGCCGTATGCCTGTTAGTGAAGCCGGTGATACAAAGAGTGGCCTGCCTGTGACAAATGTTACGTAGTGGTGTACATGCTGCTGCTGTTCCTGCTGGTGAAGGTGAATGACCAACCCAGTGGGCTGTCACAGTCATATAGTCTTTGGTTTGGCCACGTCCACTTGTCCACATATCTGTGGTTAAGTGAACAGTGGGCAGAATGGCATTTTTCAGCGCAATCTCTACATTTTTACACACTTTTTGGTATAGTTGTGGAATAGCTTTACGGGAGAAATGGTGTCGCGATGGAATTCTGTAACGCGGACACAAAACCTCAATTAACTGTGAAAAACCAGCTGCGTTTATTGTGGAGATTGGACGCAGATCTAACACTAACATTGCAGCCATGGCGTCTGTGATTCGCTTGGCGACTGGGTGACTGCTGTCATATTTGCTTCCCCTCGCAAATGATTGTTTCACAGTTAATTGCTGAAATGTAGGACTGCTCATTTTATTAACCTGCCTCTGGGATGACGATTCACCCCCAGCAGCAGCAACAGCAGCAGCAGGACTAACGCTTTCTTCAGAGGAATCAATAATAGTGCCGGAGTCATCCAGCCTTAAGTGGGATGCCGGGCTAACTCCGAGCGCTACTGAGGATATTGATGAGGATGGTGTGGTGGGTGTATTTTGTAGCCGTCGGTATGTCGGTGAGCGGAGGGTCTTAGCTGATGAGGGAGTGCTTGTATTCTTTTGGGAAGAACTTTCAGCTTTTCCCAACACTTTGCCATGAACTCTCATTAAATGGCGTAACATAGACGAGGTTCCAAGATGGTTAAGGTCCCTCCCTCGACTGACTGTGGCTTCACATACACTACAAATGGCTATACAATTGTTGTCTGGATTTGGGTAGAAATAATTCCACACATAAGAAGTGGATTTTTTCGTTTTATGCCCAGGCATGACAATGGCCTTTTTCTTGTCACGTGCCAGAACTGCTGCCACTGGTGCAGGACTTACACAAACAACCTCATCCTCATCAACATCCTCATTAGCGCCCTCGTCGCCTACACAAATCTCCCCCTCATCCTCTTCTAATTCCAAAGTGGCATCCTCAATTTGGGTATCACCGGCTACACTCGGGCTATTAAGGCACACATCAGCAGAATGCTCACGATTAGACATCCCACTGTTGGATGGACTCTCCACAGGGATTGTTGTCATTTGTGAATCAGAGCAAATATTCTCCTGTAATGCCTCACTGTTATCTTGCAGCTCGGCTTTGACGCGTAACAGTAGTTGTGCACCAATTGTAGGCTGGGTAACTTTTTGGGATCTGCCACTAATAGCCAAAGGTGAAGGCCTCATTCTCTCTTTGCCACTGCGTGTGTAGAATGGCATGCTTGCAATTTTTTTTTTATCGTCACTTAACTTTTGCTCAGTTACACTTCTTTTTCGCTTCAATACAGTAAAATTTTTTTGGGTTTTTGTTTTTTGCACTAATTTGAAAACACTCTGTTGTTTGACATCGCCTTGGCCAGATGACGTACTGGGAACACTAACATCAGGACTGGTGACAGAACCTGGTTGCTCATTCAGATCATATGTGGACTGCTTTGAATCCATTCTGAGCGCAAACCACTGGGGAGTGCTAAAAATTATTTAGTAGATACTGCTGACAGTTATGACTTTTGACAGCCAGAAATATTAATGCACAATTAGGGAGGACACCCCAAAAGCACTGAGGAGTGCTAAAAATTATTTGGTAGATACTGCTGACAGATATGACTTTTGACAGCCAGAAATATTAATGCACAATTAGGGAGGACACCCCAAAAGCACTGAGGAGTGCTAAAAATTATTTAGTAGATACTGCTGACAGATATGACTTTTGACAGCCAGAAATATTAATGCACAATTAGGGAGGACACCCCAAAAGCACTGAGGAGTGCTAAAAATTATTTAGTAGATACTGCTGACAGATATGACTTTTGACAGCCAGAAATATTAATGCACAATTAGGGAGGACACCCCAAAAGCACTGAGGAGTGCTAAAAATTATTTAGTAGATACTGCTGACAGATATGACTTTTGACAGCCAGAAATATTAATGCACAATTAGGGAGGACACCCCAAAAGCACTGAGGAGTGCTAAAAATTATTTAGTAGATACTGCTGACAGATATGACTTTTGACAGCCAGAAATATTAATGCACAATTAGGGAGGACACCCCAAAAGCACTGAGGAGTGCTAAAAATTATTTAGTAGATACTGCTGACAGATATGACTTTTGACAGCCAGCAATATTTATGCACAATTATGGGGGACACCCCAAAAGCGCTGGGGAGTGCCAAATATGAAGAAAAAATAATAAACCTCTATCCTCCTCTCTGTACTAGCGATTTTGGTTAGAGCAATTGCAAGAACAATATTGTATTCTCTGTCCCTGCTCTAATTAGCCTATGACTACACCCTGCTCTCTCCCTCTGTCAAATGGCGATGGATTGCTGTGGATGCGTGTATTTATAAAGTTGAAGTATCGCGAGAACCGAGCCCCGAGTTCCGACGACGTCACAATGACGTTCGGCCTCGATTTGGATTCGGAATGGGCGGGAGAGTACCGAGCTGCTCAGCTCGGTACTCGGATACCCAAAGTTCGGGTGGGTACGGTTCTCGGAGAACCGGACCCGCCCATCTCTAGTAAAAATTTAGGGACAATTTCAGTTTTCTGCAACAGCATGTAGGAGAATGCAGCAGCTGCAAGAAGACTAGCATTTGAGGGGAATGTACTTTAGTCCAGTGAAGTAGTCACCTGTGAAGAGAGTGCAGACACGGTTAGCTTGAGTCAAATGATTGCGTTAATAATACATTTTGACAAGGAGCTACAGAAATTTAATGTGTGACATAAAACAAAGTAAAAGTGCTAACTATATTTTAATTGTAGACAAAATACTTAATTTGCTTTGCAAGGATCCAAGACCTATCGACATCTTGTTTAGACGTCTTCTCCTTCAGTTTCACAGGCAACTGCTTGTTGTACAAAAAATTGCTTTCCAAAGACACCCAGTGGTGATGCAGATGATTCCGCACAACATTTAAATATTTGCTCTGCTGTAAAAGAATTGGCCAAAAATCATGATAGCTCTGCCCTAAAATTCCATTTCGAAGGACATTATCGGCAATTACATCATAGTACACAGACTTCTATGATGGTGGGATGAGTTAGTATTGTTTGAGGAATATTAGCACTGAACCCTGCCACCTCTCCTGTTTCTGAGTGAGCTATGGTAAAATAAAATGTAACTGCAGAGTGTCAGCCCAATTATTTCTATTTTAGCAATTACAATTAGCAATAGAGCTCTTCTCTTTGGGTGTTACCTATAGAACGCAGTAGAATTTGCCTGCAAATTCTACAGACAAGACTGCATATCTTCCTCTTCATCAATGACTCTTAGCAATTGAGCACTCGACTTTGGGTGTATATTACACCCAAACCGTATAAGTGCAAATTAGGAAAAATACAGTTTAATCCCTGCTAGGCCCTCCACCATCCTTTGCATGTTAATAGTAGGATTGGTTGCAGTTATGGGCAAGGTCACACATTTTTTTTGTCAAATCCTTCAAACCAGCCCAGATGTCAAACTGCTGTGGTCTGCCACCTGCGTCATCTCTGCTTGTGTTTGGAAAGTGCAAATTCGTGCCAGAATCTCACGTGCCAGAACTGCTGCCACTGGTGCCACCCTGCTGCCACTGGCGCAGGACTTACACAATCAACCGCATCCTCATCAGCACCCTCGTCGCCTACACAAATCTCCCCCTCATCCTCTGCTAATTCCAAGGTGTCATCCTCACTTGGTGTATCACCGGCTACACTTGGGCTGTTCAGGCACACATCAGCAGAACTTCTTTATGGGTACATTATCAGAATGCTCATGATTAGACATACCACTCATGGATGGACTCTCCACAGGGATTGGTGTCATTTCTAATTCTGAGCATACATTATCCTCTAATGCCTTACTGTTTTCTTGCAGTTCGGCTTTGACACGTAACAGTTGTAGTGCACCAATTTTAGACTCCAAATTACTTGGTCTTAATTGCTCACGAGTGACCGTAGAAGAAGAAGGCTTGGTAACATTTTTAGATCTGCCACTAATAGAGAAAGGCGAAGGCCTCATTCTTTCTTTGCCACTGCGTGTGTAGAATGGCATGTTGGCAACTTTTTTTTTATCGGTACTTAACTTTTCCTCAGTTACACTTCTTTTTCGCTTCAACACGGTAAAACAATTTTTGGTGTGTGTTTTTTTGCCTGATTTCAAAAGACTATGTAGTTTGACATCACCTTTCCCAGATGACGTACTGGGAACACTACCATCAGGACTGGTGACAGAACCTGGTTGATGATTCTGCTCATATGTGGACTGCTTTGAATCCATTATAATAAGGCCAAAGCACTTGTAGTGCTACAAATTGTTTTTTATACTGCTGAGAAATATTACTTTGGACAGCCAGAAAAATTACAGTAAAACACTGGGGAATATGGGACACCCCAAAAGCACATAGAGTGCTAAAAATTGTTTTTTATACTGCTGACAAATATGACTTTTGACAGCCAGAAAAATTTATGCAAAAGAATGGGGAACACCCCAAAAGCACTTGGAGTGCTAAATATTTTTTTTAGACTGCTGACAAGTATGACTTTTGACAGCCAGAAAAATTAATGCAAAAGAATGGGGGACACTCCAAAAGCACTTGGAGTGCTAAATATTTTTTTTTTTTAGACTGCTGACAAATATGACTTTTGATAGCCAGAAAAATTTATGCAAAAGAATGGGGAACACCCCAAAAGCACTTGGAGGGCCAGAAATTGAAAAAAAAAAACCTCCTCTTACTGCTGTAACAATTGGTATTAAGATCAGAATTGTATTGAATCGAAACAATAATGTGTCCAATTACTGCTCTGTCCCTGCGCTGATATAGCCTGTGACCTAACCCTGCTCTCTCCCTGTGTCAAATGGCGATGGATTTTTATGGACGCTGGTATTTATGCTTTTGAAATCTCGCGAGAACCGAGCTCAGAAATACGAATACGTCAAGATGACGTTTTGCCTCAATTTCGATTCCGAATGGGTGGGAGAGTACCGAGCCTGCTCGGCTCGGTACTCGGATAGGCGAAATTGGGATGCATTCGGATCTTGGGGAACCGAGCCCGCCCAACTCTAGTATAATCACACCTCTCTGAGCATAATGGGAAGAGCATCTTTAACAGAACAACAGCAAGTGCAGGACAGCCCTGGCCAGAACTGAATTGTGGTGCAGCCTGGCATGAGGTAAAAAAGGAGGAAGGGGGAAGGTAGGCATTAATTAAAATCTAAACTTCACAAAGCAACCAGGAACAGAATATGAGAAAGCCAGTACTGCGATGGACCTACTATATAGTCAGTGTCCAAAAATCCTGAACATTCATACTATTCCTGCAAATATACAGATGTCTTTACCTTAGAGATAAACATCAAGACGAGTTAGGATCTAGTGATTTATTTATACTAGTCCATAACTGTGACAAAGCCACCTTAATTGACTAAAAAAGATCTGAGCCATATGACTGCAAGGAGGAGGATATTGTGGATATTATATATGAAAAAAATATAATTAGAAGGCAAAACACATTTAAAGTATGTCTGCTGTTGAGCTGCTCTGCAATGCAGGACAGCACAAAGGGAGAAACCCAAGGAATAAACAGGGGTGCGCGCTACATTTCAAATTTGCTTAGGGGACTGGAGGCGGAGACTAGCGCTAGTTAAGTGCTAGGTACACCCCTTCCATTGGCTGATCACACCTCCTTCGCAATCAAGCATTTGATAAGCCCCACTAGAAAACTTGCTTTTGCCCCTGGCATATGCCCAAATTAGATTTGTTTAAAGAAAAACACAATTTACGTTTGTTTGATGAATCAAGCCCATTGTGTTCCTTGAAAAAGGGACAGTTATAGGCAAATAACGTGAAGAAGGTTCTAGAGGATTTATAATCACATCCTATATTGCTTTAACAGCTACATTTGATTTTGACATTAGAAACATTATATAACAATGTAACAGGAGTCAATATAAATATTAGTCTTAAAGAGTGTTTACTGGAATAGTAACTTTAAGATATTTCGAATGCAGAACGTGTATCATTGTGTTTAATATCCCTCTTTTGCAATTTTTTTTTTATTGTGTCTTTTAATTATACTGCTTATCTTACTACTTTAGCTTAGTCTGCCATTTATCTTAATCTGATACATTTAAATATCTGTTATTCTTGTGTTCTTATTACCTGGTGAAATTATTAACAGAGGGCTTTCCTCAGGAAGCTGTGACGGTGGAACTGCTCGGAAGCCCTTCCCAATCTTTAGTTAATAGTGATGTCACATTTGGTGCTGAATCATCACATCATTGCTGCAGGTCATTTCTTGGGTCGAGAGGAGTGTTCTATACTTATGCACTCAATTAAATGTCTGAGAACTCCTCACAGCTGCGAGTACACTTGTTTTATTTACCTTTCATTGTATAATAAACTTTATTGCACTACAATATATTTCCCTTCATGTTTCTCTGAGCACCTGTGCTATGATGTTTACCCTTTTTGTTTGTACCTGATAGGCTAGTTTGCTTCAGCATAGGGCACACAGATAAAGAGAAAAATACTGATAACACACTTATTTTAAGTTAAATTTTAAAGATAATTAATGCTTGAAAATACTGGTAATTAATTCACTTAATCCTATTAAGCAAAACAGTGGACTATTGTATAATATAATACCATTGCAACATTTGAAACCTTTACATTTCTAACACCATTCTATAAATTAAGCGCAAAACAGTGTTTTGTTGTTTAACATGCAGAGCTAAAAATGGAGTCCATTCTAAAGCTGGGTACACACTACAGGGTTTTTGTCCAATAATCGGCTCAAGCAGCCGACATACGACCATTCGTTTCGAAAGTCGGGTCAGTGTGTGCAGTGACACGATGGTCAAAGTCTGCCGAAATGGACCATTGTCGTCTCATTTGGTTGGTCGTACCGTTCAATATTTTTGTTCCAATCTCCTTTCCATTGTGTAGTGTGTATAAATTTCCGTCCGATCCACGACAATTGGCTTCACTGTGTACGAAAATAAAATCATTGCTCACGACAGCATGGCTGTAAAAAGTCGCTACTTGGACGGCAGCTCTTCCTTTTATCGTCTGAAACAAGGCTAGTGTGTATGCAGCCCATTGACCGAATGATCGGACCATCGATCGGATGTAAAATCGATCGGCATAAAAAGTTGGTGGAAAATTCTGTAGTGTACCCAGCTTAATATGCAGAGTCTTATCTGTTGCCTTGTTCTAATATACAGCTTTTTCTGATATCCGCTCTTACATGCAGACTGAAAAAAAAAAAACATGCACATAAATCGGGTATATTCACGTCCAAATTCAACAAGGATGTAAAGATACGTGTGGTGATGAATATGGTTGTAGGTCTGCTCTGCTGTACAAGACACTGCAGTATATGTCCAATGCCTATGTGGAACATAAACTCACAAAAGAATACACAGAAAAAAATTCCTATACATTTAATGTCACTTGTTAATAATATAATGACAAAAATGATAATGATAAAACATAAAAAAATGAAAATGTGCGTTTATTTCTATCTACCCCCATGAAATACATTAAATATGATGTTATGAATGTCTAATGTACATAAAATAAATGTTTACAGTTGCTCCTGATTGCAAACAGGTCCCAGCATGCATATACACCGTCATCATTAGTAATTGGTATTAGACTAGACATGTAGCTGGACCAAGATATACGACTGAAAAACAAGTACCTGAAAGTACCAGAGATATTTCCAGAGCTTAAACAGGATGCTGCTGCATGCACTATAGTTATATATTTATATTGTCCTCATAATATAAGGATAGACAAATATGGCCTCCTTAATATAATGAAGAATAACATTTACCTCCATAAGTTACTTTTAAATTAATTTGGTCCCCCTAAACATTAAGTCATGATTATCATAATAATTCATAACTCAATGGTGCTTCATCTTACGTTATGAATGGCAAAATAGCTTTAACACTATGTTTGTGCTAACTAGCCTATCAGAAGCAGGTATTTAAATAAGGTGTCTTTTTTTCTGGAGGTTTTGTGGTGGTTTTGACTAAATCAAACATCAGTTTAGGTGTTTTGAAACCACCACACATCACTAGCGGTTTTACATTGAACCCTCAAACCGCCCTATAGTAAATACAGTTCTTTGGAGAACTAAATCACCAAGAATTGATGGCGATTTGAAGAGGATTGTAACTGCCAACATATTTCCCCTTTGTCCCAGAAAAAGTGATATATTCACGAACCAGTCTCTCAGCAGTTGTGGTCATACCAATACAGTAAAATAGTTAAATAAGGCATTGAAGGAACTATTGTTACACTTCTAAAATATAAAATATAAAAATACATACAAACACACTCAAAATGAGTATACAGAGCCAGAGGTTATTTTTCCTTGTATGTGTCGTAAAACAGGTTCTGTATATCTAAGAAATGAGTAGATATATGATATGGTTTATATTTGCAAAATAGGTCCTTTTGGTTTATTTTGCACAATTAAAAAGTTAATCCACAAAAGTGAACTTTTTTAATAACGGGACCCCTACGCATCGGGAATTTAAATTCTGGAGTGTCTTTATGAATTTATATGACTGAAGATAGATATATATATATATATATATATATATATATATATATATATATATATTGTGATAAAGTACTTGAATTCACTGGAGCCTCACACAGGTTTGCTGAACCATTTCACTGATTTTTAGCAGTTGGCAGGATGGCTACACAGTTTCAGCAATGGTGCAGCAGTCATATCCAGCAAAAATCTCCCACCACCTACATCTGGCTAAACTGTAGTTCCCTGACTACTAGCCAGCCACTTATTGGCATTGGTGATACCACCCACAAATACAAACAGTGTCTTTATCCTCCACTCAAGCACTACAAACAAATCAAAGCAAAACAAATCAATTACACCCATATGGAACACCTGTTTGTGTGTATGTGCTGAAAGAGGATCCCAGGAAAAATTTAACTCTGACTGCAGCCTGGTGCTGCAGACTAGCTGTGTTTTTACCTATCTCCTTATAGGGAAACTGTGACAAATATGCCTCTTTGCCACATACCCCTCCCCTTAGCATCGCCAACCTCAGTAAAGGTGACACTGTTGATAGCGCATCTTGGTGAGAAAGGGCGCTTGCATTTTGTGCAGACTCCCTGGCCTATGCTCCACTGTGAAATGTTAAGGCTGCAGCGCTAGGAACCACCTAGTTACCCGGGCATTCACCACTTTGTTCCTGTGCATCCACTTCAGTGGTGCATGGTCAGTGACCAAGGTGAATTCTCTACCTGGGAGATAGTACCCGAGAGCCTCAGTGGCCCATTTGATGGATAGGCACTCCTGTTCCACCGTGGAGTATTTCTTCTCCCTGGGCAGAAGTTTGCAGCTCAGATAGAGGATGGGTTCCTCTGTCCCATCAAACCTCTGCGAGAGCACGGCGCCCATCCCTACTCCAGAGGCATCCGATTGGAGATACAATCTCCTGCTGAAATCCAGTGCTTGGAGTATTGGTGCTGAACACAGAGCCACTCGAAGATCCCGCCAGGCAGCCTCCGCTGCTTCTGACCAGACCAACATGACTGGACAAGCTTTTTTCAGGAGCTCGGTAAGAGGAGCAAAATTAGCCATAAACCTGCGATAGTACCCAACTAGACCCAGAAAGGTTCTCAGTAGGGTCTTCTGCACAGACTTGGGCCAATCTCTGACAGCCTTTACTTTGTCAACTTGGAGTTTGAGCTGACCTTGTCCCACATCATACCCCAAGTATTTGGCCTCATGCATGGCCAATGCGCATTTCTCCGGACTGGCGGTTAGACCCGCCTCCCTGAGTGAGGCTAATATTGCCTCCACTTTGGGTAGATGTGTCTCCCAGCCCTGGAAGTGGATGACTATATCATCTAAGTATACAGCTGCATACTCCTGGTGTGGTTTTAAGAGACGATTCATAGCTCTTTGGAAGGTGGCGAGAGCCCCATGTAGCCGAAAAGGCAGAACTTTGTACTGGAATAAACCCTCCAGGGTTGAAACGGTTGTCTTAGCCTTGGCAGATGTCGCTAGGGGAATCTGCCAGTAGCCTTTAGATAGATCTAACGTTGTGAGGTACCGACTATTGGCTAAGCTAATTCATCAATTTGGGGGCATCGGATATGTGTCAAAATAGGAGATTTTGTTTAATTTCCTAAAATCGCTGCAAAAATGAATACTCCCGTTTGGCTTGGCCATTAAGACAATGGAGCTATTCCAGTTGCTATTGGATTCCTCAATGACACCATGCCAAGGTTTCAGCAAGTTGACATGATATGTCTGAATAGGTTTTCTCCTACCTTCCTGCCTGACTTTATAACTAACAGGCCCCACAGCCTCAGTAACCTTATATGGCCCCTGCAAATGGGTGAAGAGCTTATTCTCTTCTGTGGGTACCAGAACTTTGTCGCCTGGTTGGAAAGCCCTAATTACAGCTGTCTTATTGTAGTTTCTTTTTTGTCTCGCCTATGCCTCGTTCATATGTTGTTGTACCAACGGAGTGATCTTCCCCAACCTGTCATACAAATGGGACACAAATTGGATCACATTGGGTTCTTTTGGACTGTGTTGCTCCCAGCCCTCCTTGAGAACATCCAAGATGCCTCTTGGCTGCCTGCCATACAACAATTTGAACCCTGCAGATGCTTGAGGCACCTCCTTCACTGCGTACATTAAATAGGATAATAACACATCCTAGTCCCATTTTTCCTGCACCACTGCCTTTCTTAAATTGTGTTTGAGTGTCCTATTAAAACGTTCCACTAACCTGTCAGTCTGGGTGATACTGATGTGTGCAACATTTCTACTCTTAAAAACCGGCATAGCTCTTTCATTAGATGGGACATAAAGGGAGTGCTCTGATCAGTCAAGATTTCTTTGCGGATACCCAACCTGGTGCAATACAGATGTAGTTCTTTTGCTATTGTACTGGACTTTATATTGTGCAAAGAGGTATAGCCTCGGGAAAACTGGTGGGATTGTCCACTGTGACCAATACATACTTATGGCCATGGGCCGACTTCTCTAATGGGCCTACCAAATCCATACCAATATGCTCAAACGGGGTCTGCACCAAAGGGATGTGAACTAGCGGGGCCTGATAGTCTGGCTTCGGACATATTTTCTAACATACTGGACACGTCCGGCAAAACCTTTTTATTGCCTCATACACTTCTGGCCATAGAACCTGAGCAATATCTGCTCCCATGTTTTATCTTCCCCCAAGTGTCCCCCACACAGATGTGTATGTGCAGCTTTGAGAACAAGTGGTGTATGGATTTGTGGCACTTACAATTGCTCTACAGTTCTACCATGTACATTAGCAACTCTATACAACAGATCATTCTTTACCATAAAATAGGCAATACCTTCTGCAGGCTCTTTAGCCTTCTCTACCCCATTAATCTACATTTTTATAGACATTAGCTTAGGCAACATCTCCAAGTTGGTCTCGGACAAAGTTTCTTAGTGGAAACAAGTTAGACAATCCTGCCCAGTCTGAGTCCTCATTGGGAGGCGTAGCCGCTTCACCTGTGGTGTCGCCAACGCACATTGCCAGGAACCGGTTCTGTGTTGGCACTTGTGCAGCTCTCCTTTGTCTATGCTCCCACCTCTTAAGAGGTGTATTTTCCTGAACTGTCTGGTTCAGGTTTTGTGGTAGATCTTAGCACTTTCCATTTTCTGTTCCCTCAAGCTCCTCCATCAAGGCTGGACTTTCGGCCGGTGCTTCGATTGTCGAGGTGTGCGTCTGGATTCGCTCCTGGAGGATCTTCTTGAACAGCGTAAAGTCTCTGCCCAGGATTAAAGGGTATGGCAGTTTTGGGGCAACGGCTGCTATGACTGTTACTATCTGTCCATTCACAGTAACAGGCATAAGAGTCCTGTCATATTCCTCGGCAGTCCCATGGACACAGATTACCTTCAGAGTGCCTTCACTTTGAGCAGATTCGCGTCAGTTTCTCTGGTAATATGGAGCTGGAAACCAAGGACAGTTGACTACCCGAATCTACCAATGTCAGCACCAGATGGTGATTCACAAACACAGTCACGCGGAACAAGCAGGACTTCCCGGACTCACTGTACAGCAGCTCAGATAGCAATCCATTCCGGCAGATGGAATGAATTGCTGACTGCATTCCCCATCCATTCCGCCATCAAAAATGGATGGGGAATGCACACAGTGCTATATTCCGGCTGCATGATTGGGGCTTACAATACCCTAACCATCCATTTCAGGTGCCGGAATGGATGGCTAACATACTGGCAGACCCATTTCAGCATCCGGAATAAACCCCTCAAAATTATTATATGGAGCCCCAACATTTTCTATGTAGGTATAAACCAAAAACCCATCCTTTTTTGGGCAACAAAATATTATAATTATTCGCTATGTAAATTGGCTTATGTGTCAACAGTTCGTTGCTAGTGTTTCTAACCAAACATCTAACAAACGCTACTAATAATAATCAAAAATAATGTTATACATTTTCATGGATGATTTGTGCCAACTTAAAGCACGCATACTTTTACACCCCAGACACTTTGGACCTCAATACATATCTGGGAAGAATATTATTGATTCCACAGAGAAGAAGAGTGTTGGTGAGGATTAGAACTCATGTTACAACTGTTCAAAGGTGGATTGTCTAACTGCTACCCCAATGTTCAAGTTGGGAAAACAATATGTGAACCAAATTGCATAGAATTAAAAGCTTAGCAGCAACTTCTCTCATAACAATGTTTATGTTATTTCCTTAATAAGTTTAAATTGTCAATAATTTGTAATATTACAGACTGAAAGCATTCGTACATGCAAATTTTAAATTTTGGGATATGGAAATGCAGTCATGTATCCTAATAAATAATACATTGCTACGAATACGATTAGGGCTTCCAATTGTTTGTCACTTTTTTTGGCTTTTTGGACTTTCAGCTGGGGATATTTCCTAAGTGCTTGCAAAAAAGTTATTTGGTACAGCTACTTCTCTGTGTTGTAGTGGCACACACTTTTAAACCATTTAGCCATAATCCACAAAATGTTGCAAGTATCAAAATTAGGCACCAATGGATGAAAAGTGTATTCTTTAAATACTACGCCAATGTTTAAGGTGTAACAGTGTGTGCATAAAATAGACTAGAGGGAAAGCATCAACATTTCTTAGAACAAACAATGCAATATTCGAGCCTGTGCTACATGCACATTTTACATGTTTGGATATGGAAATTCCCAACACAACACATGCATTACTGGCCACATGAAGGTTTAAGGATAAAGTAATAAAATAAGACACACACACATTCTCTATTTGACAAACACAACAAAGATGTGCTCGAAAAGTAAGATTAGTAAATACATAGGGACATAGCCGGATTAAGGGGGGGCACAGGGGGCACGTGCCCCGGGCCCCCCTCTCCAGGGGGCCCCCCCGACCAAGAGCAGCTTCAATTTTTTGCACTTAAAATAAAATAAAAAAGTGCTTGGCCGGAGCTGGTTGGAGGCTGGCACCTCCTCACAGACCAGCCTTCTAATTACAGGCGCTGGGGGAAGGGAGGGGTTGTTGGGCTTCAGTAGGGGAGAGACGCCCACTGTGGACTTCTGTATTTTCTAGGGGCTGGTCTATGATCGTTGGGGAGCAACAGGCAACCAATCGTAAGGCTGCCTGTTGCTTAGTGGGGTGGGGCTGCTGACTCATGACAATACTGTTCCTGTCAGACACGGAGGTCAGCGGCGGCCGCGGGCATCTGCTACAGGAACAACAGTTCCACTACAGGTAGAAACAATTTACATGGAGTATGGGAAGATGACATGTGACTTCAGGGGCAATTTGATTGTGTGACTTCAGGGGCAATTTCTATGTGTGACTTCAGGGGCAATTTCTATGTGTGACTTCAGGGGCAATTTCTATGTGTGACTTCAAGGGCAGTATGTATATGCGGCAACAGGAGCGCTATGTATACGTGGTAACAGGGGATTTGAAAAAACAGATCAGCAGCTTCTGAGATACTCAAATCAACCCGTATGGCCTCAACAATCATTCCACAGTAAATGTCCCTTAGATCACATTTCTTCTCCTATTGTGGTGTTTGGTCTGAACTACAATTGTAATTTTTGACCATGTCTGCATGCCTCTATGCATTGAGTTGCTGCCACATGATCGGCTGAGATTAGATATTTGCATTAACTAGCAGTGTTCAGGTATACTTAATAAAGTGTGTATATATATATATATATATATATATATATATATATATAAAAACACAAAAGAGAAGGGGCGCCAAACATAGTGCATTAAATGTAAAACACAATAAGTATATTCCACATGTGTGCAATTCCCTGGAACATGGAATACTGACTCCGGGGGGTCACTCTTGAGAAAGTCTTTAATTTGAGGACAAAGCGCATCGGGGATTTGCTTTGCCGCTGCTCTGGATTCGTGTGTCAGTGTGGGCTTACTGGACAGATTTGCCCTGCTTGCTGTACCATCATCGCACGAGGACAGGACAGATAAGCTGTTTTATACTTCATTTTATGTACGAGCATATCGTATCTAAGTCGCAGTGTGAGGCTATTTTGCCTCTTTTTATTAAAAGTTTTTCATATTTACATTTGCAACGGCATCATGTGTCTGATGGTATTATACTATTGTGGCCATTTTTGAGTTCTAGCATTTCTGCATTTCTGATAACATTTTGGGAGGAATATCTACCTGAGTCAGTATACCATGTTCCAGTGGTCCATCACAGATGGTACCTAGAGAAGATCTACTAGCATATTTATCAAGCTACTATCATTCGAATCTCTGGTACGGGAATTGCACACATGTGGATATTCCACTTATTGTGTTTTACATTTAATGCACTATGTTTGGCGCCCCTTCTCTTTTGTGTTTTTGTTTACTAGGCTGACACTTGAAGATAGGTGTTGAATTTTTTGGGAGCTGCCATCTTGTGTATTGAGTATAAGAAAATTTTCTTTTCAATTATTGTCACTTTTGCACATTTTTGTACTTTGAAGCACCTGTTTAGCTTATAATTTGTTGGGATATATATATATATATATATATATATATATATATATATATATATATATATATATATATATTGATCACTGTAGATACATACAATAGACAGTGTATTTATATATATTTATGCATATATTCAATTTTCATTTATTTCCTTTTCTTAAGTTTTCATGTTATGCATCCTGTACTTTGTTCACTGTTGAAAACCTAAAAATGAACATTTCATATTTGTTTCTGTTAAATCATTTTTATCTTCAATGGTCATTAAAAAAAAAAAATAATAATAAAAAAACCTTATCTTTACCTCTCAACTGTCCCGATTCTATCAGAACCATCCTGACTTTAGGGCAAGTCCCTAGAGAAATGTACATCTAGTAGTGATGTGCGCAGCGTTGCCATTGTTTTTGAAGGGGGCCTTGGTTGAAAAATGGCCTAACACATTCTAAGCCAGGGGTCGGCAACCCCCGGCATGCATGTCAGACATGGCATGCAGTACCCACTAGTCCAGCACCCCAGGCCGGCTGTCACTGCAGGACATCGCCAACACTGAACTGCCAGGCACCACTGAGGAACGGACGTGAGGTGAGTGCATTAATAGTTATCAATTAAGTGCTGTCCCCAATATCACTTACATCCCCAATGCCCTGTATGTTATTATTGAGGGAGAGGCAGAAAAAGATAAGCTGTACACTGGGGTAGTAAGTCAGAATCGGCAGTATGGCAGCGCAAGATAAAGTGGTCGGCTGGTAGAATCAGTGTAGGCTATAGTAGTAAGTGGAATGGAAGGGACAGCAACCAGGACGTGGAGAGAGTTTGTGTTGGTCACAGCCTGGGGTGGAGGCAGGGGGGAGTGACAGAGAGAGAGGGCACATGGAGAGACAGAGAGAGACATACTGAGAGGGTATACATAGAGAGAGTGAGATAGTGTGTGTGTGTGACAGCCTGGAGTTGAGGCAGGAGGGAGTGACAAAGAGGCAGCGAGAGAGAGGGAACAGATAGGGACAGAGAAGAGGGCACAAGGAGAGACCGAAAGAGAGAAGATGTTAACTAATGAAGAGGGGGATGATGAGATGGTTAATCAATATAAGGGGTTAATCATACTGTTGGGGTTAATTTGTGATGGGGAGCTTGATGTTGATGAAGAGGTTATGATGAGGCTGAGATGTTAAATGATTATGAGGAGGTTAATGACTGAGGATGAGAGGATTGACTGATCAGGGGGTTAATTATTATTATTAATTTAATTGTGGACTGTGGGTTGAAGCTAATTATTTAATGATGGGTGTTATTAATTTACTTGTGGGGTGATGGTGGGGCAATTTAATTTAATAATAGGGCCTATTCATTTAAGGTGAGGGGACGGGACCTTTAATTTAATACCGGGGTGTTTTGGGGAATTAATTGAATATGGGGCTGAGCTTGGGGAGGAGGACTATTTATTAAATGTTAATATGAATTTTTTAATGCCGGGGATGGTTGTGGGAAATGGTAATATTTATTAAAAGTAAATGTTATTCATTTATTGCTGTGGCTGTTTGGAGGGAGGGAAATAAGTTTATTTATTAAATGGGAGTACTATTACTTTATTGTCAGGGCTGGGTAGAGTGAAATAGATCTATTTAAAAAAATCTATTTATCAAATGTGAATACTATTATTTTAATGTTAGGGCCTCATTATTAAATGTGGGTGCTAATGATTTAACGCTGGGGGTGATTGGAGTTTTCTAAATTACATATACCAATTTTTTTCAAAATAGGAGCCCCAACATTCCAGGATCCAGACAAGCAGCACCTAAGGACACCAGCAGCCACAGGTGGTGAAAGTGACAAGAACAGGTAGGAGAAAGCAGGACAGTCTGCCAACTGTCCTGTATTTGGTGGAACAGTCCCAAATTTGGGTGACTGTCTCGCTTAGTCAGGATTTGGTCCGACTGCAAGGACATTATGGAGGTAAGTCCTGCTTTACACTTTACTGCTTGTGAAGGCAGAGGTGTGTGCACCTAACAGTAGTCCACACAGTTTTGCCTGTGTAATTTGTCTAAAATGCTAACCATATTACATCAAGGGGGCCCCCCTGTCTTAAGTGCCCCGGGCCCCCCAGAGCCTTAATCCAGCTCTGCATAGGGATGCGGATGTGACGGCGAACAATTGTCATGCGTACTTTTCGATGCATAATAGAAATTAACTTGGAAGTCATATTAACTAAAGTCAGATTGTGGATTTTTAATAAAGGCATACTGGGGGGATTCAAACTCATGAGCTTACAATTGCCAGACGGAATGCCTAACTACCACACTACCTTCTACTGAATGGGACATATGTTAGATAGAATACATTGAAATAAAAGATTAGGCAACATATCTACAATCAAGAAACCAGGATCTTCACACACCAGAATCATGTAAGTATATTTGTTAAATAAGTAATGAAACAAAACACATACACTGACCTCAATTTGTATCCAATTTAAAAATATTCATGATGGGTTTTATACGCGAAAATAAACTCACTCGCTCTCTAAACGCACCTGTGTCTGCAGCATAATCAGATTTCTCTTTAAAAACGCCTTTGTTGCACTTCAGTGTGGTTGTAAATTTCAGTGGCTTGGGTGAGTACAAGGCACACAGACAAATGCTGGTTATAGGTGTTTAGACCAGAAGCTTTCACAACCTGAAGCATGTCTTAATAGCTCAAAAAGCATTGCAATGTGTTATATTGTTTGATAGGCCAGTGATAATGTAACTTTTAAATTATCTACTTGCTGAAGAAAGGGGTTTACATTACCTTTTCTATAGTGTTTTCGGGAGGCTAGGAGTAAAGTCGTTCACATTAATTTGAATTCTCCAAATTCTTGCACTGTGTATACCTTGAAGAGGGACTGCCTCAAGACTAAATGATTGTTTTTTTGCTTTATTTTGTGTCCCCTTTTCTTGTCTGTATTTGTTACCTGCTACCCCTCCCTAACAGATTAGACTTGTCAAAGACAGTAGCTATCAATAGGAAATTGAAGAAGTGGCTTTGGCTGTGTTTGTGTGGTAAGTATCGAGTGGCACCCACTCTTTTGTCTGTAGTGTTTTGTTTTGACTCTTTATGATGAGGTAGTCTGTGATGTGGTGGTGTCTTTGCTCTTTCACTATGGCTGGAG
This sequence comes from Mixophyes fleayi, assembly GCF_038048845.1. Taxonomy (NCBI): domain Eukaryota; kingdom Metazoa; phylum Chordata; class Amphibia; order Anura; family Limnodynastidae; genus Mixophyes; species Mixophyes fleayi. Next base: position 98,231,089 of record NC_134410.1, on the reverse strand, counting down.
TATTGACTTTTTTTAAAAAAAAAAAAATTCTCTACAATTTCAAACAGCATTTTCATTCCTCTCTTTATACACTGCACCCCCTACCTAACTGGTTTTGGGTTTCAAATTTTATTGAAATGTTTGGGATTTGCACAAGGTGACTTTTGTGTTTGGGTGTGGTAAGTATCCAGTAGCACACACTCTTCTGTTGGGTTTCTATTTTGGTATCTGTATGGTGATGTGGTCTCTGATGTGGTGCCTTTGCTCATTCAATAGTGCTTGAGTATTGACGGCTTTTTGTTTTTTTTTATATTCCAAAAATTACTGACTGTGCTTTCCAAAAACAAGCTGGAAGATGAATAGTTACTTGCTTGTAAGTATCAGTTTAATATTTAGAGTCTACAGTGAAAATTGCAAGCTGTAAAGGGCTCACCTAATGTATCGCTTTGTTAACTCATGTTTTTGTCACACATACAGGCAATCCTGGAGTTGGACGAGAGTCTGGTTCTAGAGAAGGCTGATCCTCCGCCACGTCCAAACCAGCAACTGGTACAACCTCGCTGTCCTAGGGAGCGAGTCTTCAGACCTCGTGTCAGCCTCTTTGGGATGTCAGGTGCTGAGGTTCTCCGTCGCTATCGGCTTCCTCCGCATGTCATCTTGGACACCCTGCGCATTGTGCAGATTGACCTTGACCCAATGTCGTGGCAGGTATGTCCCAGGCCCCCTTCAGCCGTGTGTTGGAGGTTGTGCTAAGGGCGTTCCTGTCGCGGTTCTCATAGTATATCCATCTGCCATTCGATGAGTCCCTTGTGCGGATTAAGCAGCAGTTTGCCACCATAGCTAGCTTTCCGCACGTCATAGGGAGAGTAGATGGGACGCAGGTGGCCTTGGTTCCTCTGAGTGGGGATGCTTCTGTATTTTTAAACCGGAAGCATTTCCAGTCGATAAACGTACAGACTATATGTAACTATTCTCTCCAGATTTATAACCTGGTTGCCAGATGGGGTGGGAGTACCTATGACTCCACTGCGTTCAGGAAATCAGGGATGTGGTGCAGATTACAACAGAAGCAAGGGGGTGCCAGGCCACATGGAGACGCTTGGCTTCTTGGTAATTTGACTAATGTATTTACTTAATTTATTGTTTGTTTTTTGATCATCATCAAAATCAATGTTACTGTACCCTAAATGTTATCTTTGACCTCAGATATTTGATTTCAACATTGTCATATAGTGCATGTGTCTTTTCTTTATAGTTGTTACAACAATTAATTTTTTTTATAAATTGTACGTTTTTAAATGTGCCTGGTAATATAGGCATCTTTCATAAACAGACTTACCATTTTACGGTTACATGATGTTTGGAAAGTGTTAGTAAACTCTAACATGTGCGTAAGTCACGTTGTTTTGAAATGTCGCTTTATAAAATGGTCCCTGATATTTTTTTTACTTTAATTATTAAAGAGGAGGTTAGTTTAAAATGTTGTCTTCCTTTTCGATAATATTCCTCATTAACCATTAGTTGATTTTGAGCTTGTTGTTGGTGTTACATTAATTATAGATAACATCTGAAAAGTAGAATATCTGTCTTGGTGGAAGTATTTCCATACGTACCAAGGAACACTGTAGGTTGTTCATCCTTTGGTAGACACCGTTTACTCACACAACTCATGAGACACTGCAACTGGTGCAAAATATATCTGTATTTTGAAGCTAAGTCCCAGTATGACACTTTTCCCACAAACCACTAAATGTCTCTGTCATTCACAGGACACAATTTTACAGTTAAACACACTACCGGCCTGATTCATTAAGCAACTTAGTGAAGACTCTTCAATCTTAAGTCTCCTTCACCAAACCATGTTAAAATGAAAGGGGTGCAAATTTAGGGCCTATCAGGATCAAAAGTTAACGGATGGCTGCTTTTTCATGCAGGGCACCAATAAAAAATAATTGATAGTTTATTTGTACACTGAAAATGATAGTGGAGATTTGTGTGCTACAGGAAAAACAGACAGTATTGAACTTAGAAACAAAATTGGTAACTCGTTTTACACCATTGCATTTTAACATGGTTTTGTCCAGGAGACTTAAGTAAGAAATGTCTTGACTAAGTTGCTTAAGGAATCAGGCCCTACCAGGAAAACTTTGTAGGCCGCATTGTCTAATGGATTATGTTTCAAATACTACATTATGGCCGCAAGGGTGGAAACTACACATGTACATGCAACACAGAGCACAGGACAATGAAACCTTAGCTTGCACTACAGTTAAGTATTATACACATATCGGGAACACGCAATAAGGGGCAGACAGGTCTAAATGTGTAGATATTGATCTGAAATGTGTACATTAAGCAGCCATGATACTCACTTTTAAATGTTGTAGTGTACTCTGACGTTACACACTTGTTCATGTGGATCAAACTATTGGAGTGTCCTCAAGTATGGCTCGTACATAACTCAGTACCTTGGAGTTTGGTGGTATTGTCTTGTTGTGGGTGAATGTTTGGGTATGTGTATTATTTCCCTCCTGCCAAACTTAGGCTAAATTAGACATAGGATTAGAGTTTGAAAACACTTTGGCGGCCCATTTTGAACTGAAATGTATTGTAAGACACTTTTAAATCATTGCTTGAAGGAATGTAGACTCAGTGTTCTGAGATAACAATGTACTGACACTGGCAAATATGTATGAATTTGCCCATAAAGACTAATATGTCTACAATAACTAACAACCACATAGTTTCAACTGCAAATGTAATTTTATTATCATTACAGAAAATAAAATTCAAACAACTGTTTATACAAATAACAAATTATTTTTGTTTGCGTTTGGCCCCACGCCATGATCCGCGTTGGGTAGCTGCTAGTTGGACCTGGTTTCGAGTTACCCAAGATGTGGACGGCTCAGAGGAAGCTTTAAAACACTCTTGGTCTGCAGGTTGTGACCGAGGGTGTGAGGAAGGGCCAGGGGGATAGATAAGGGGATAATATGTGGGATGGCGACGGGGATAGTACTGGGGATGGCGACGGGGATGGTAAGGGGGGTGGCGACGGGGATAGTAAGGGGGATAGTCATGGGGATAGTACGGTGGATAGTCATGGGGACGGGGATAGTCATGGGGATGTGGATAGGGCGTCAGACACAGATGGGGCGGCAGACACAGATTGGGCGCGCACACAGATGGGGCAGGATCCGTAGAGTTGGGAATTTCCAAAAACTCATATGTGAGATGGTGGTCTGTAGGGGACAAGGAAGCAGGTGTGGAATGGTGTGCAATGGGTGAAGTAGTGACAGTTGGTGGAGGGCGTGTGGAGTGGTCATTATAAATTTGATGCAGAAGGGTGGCAATAATGGTGAGTGTGATATTAACTGAGGACATTTGGGTACCAAAATTTGAAAGTGTATTATTTAACGTGGATAGATGATGGTCAAATTGGTGCTCCATACGGGTGAGGGTGTTTGATATTGTAGCTAAATGTGTCTCTTGTGCTTCTGTGGCGGCCTCATAATGTTGCGTGATGTGCGCAAGTGACTGCAGCCTCAAGAGTTGGGCAGCCTCCATCGGAGTGACATCCACATCACGAGCACCCACCCCCACTTGGGGCCGAGCCTCAGCCCCCTCCTCGGCTGCAGGCCCTTCATCCGTCTCACGTTCTACATAGAGATCAAAATAAAAATAAAAAAAATTAGCTTATAAAGTAAGTAACCTTAAAGAAAGAGCATTGCCAAAATATTATTTCTGACAAAGTGTGATGCTTCCATTTTGTCAAGGATTCTATTAAGTACATGGGGTTTGGACATTATCAACGATATATATTTAGTTTTTTTTTTTGAGACGAGAACAACAGATTTACACATGTAAAAAAACAGTGTGGACATTTAATTCACTATTAGGTGGCTTGCATTATGGCACATACTGATAGAGGTATCACATGTTTAGAAACACAACCTAAATATTAACAGACCGATATATTAAATATTTGTAATGTACCTAGTGGAGATAGGGGCCGTGTCAGGGGTGGGTCACAGCCTGTATCAAAGCAGCCCACCCCAACCAGTTCCATCTGCGAAATTGCGATGCTTGCACGCTCCTCTAGGGCTGTGAGGTTTAGCTCCTGGGGAGGCCCCCTGCCAGTTCCTTCGTCGTGCCTCCTTGCGGACACCATTTTTTTCTTAAGGCGCTGTTTATAGTCTGTCTATCTGTGAAAATGTAAAATTATATGCCTTTAAGTGGTTGGATTGTCAAAAATATGCAACATATTAGTGTTCTTTTTATAAAAACACACATAATAACACTACAACTACACAGTGAAATGTGGCTTTTCAAGCATGGATAATGTAGAAAATGTTACTTTTACAATTGACTAAGTACACTTGCAGGCAACCATGGGCATTTTCTAGTTTAACTAAGGCCTTGACAGACAAATGTAAATTGTGGTTTGGAACAAGCATTTGATTTGTACCATTTCTACACTTCGTGTGTAAGTCGCTGACAGTGAGTGATGACATTGATTTTTGCAGTTATCTGCTCCCATTTCTGGGCTTTCTCCAACGCAGTGAGTCGCCCCCCCCCCCCTCCGCTCAGAGCTTGGCCCCGCGTCAGACATAGTTATCTATAATATAAATGGAGTGTGTTCATTGCCAAATCAAATAGTCAAGTTTTAAAAATTGACAAGCCCTTAATAGACTTTATTGCATGCTTAAATTAAAGAATGTATTCCTCAGACTCCAACCTAGTTTGCAAGAACATGCACCTTAATATCAAAATACTTGTTCTTTCTAAATATACACCTGTCACTTTTAAAACTGGTCCAAAAAGTGGGTTATTTCAACTCACTGAATCACTTGACAAATACTTCCACTACTCACTTTTGATTTTATTACATTGTTATTTCCATGCTAGGTTTTGCAAACATTTATTTTTTAAAATGACTATATGCAACAGCAGAAAAGAGAAAAGGAGGCCGCATGCAAAACAGCATCAGTTTCAAAGTCCACACAATAAAGTAGTGCAACTTTCTAGATACAGGTGTCTGTAATTTACATTCTCCGCAGACACTTGACAAACAAGTGTAATGTGCATCCCCCTTCTGAGGCGCAGATAAATGAAGAGCAACTGATCAGTTTCCATTCTTATGACAAAGTTATCAGCAGGGTTTGAAACCTGTGGCACAGCAAAGGAGGAGGTGCCAGAAACGAAAGAGGAGGTCCTTGGGGCACAGCAGCAGGAGGAGGTGCCTGAGGCCGACGAGGAGGCTGACCAGGGGCAGGAGAGGACAGAGGAGTTTGTGGCGCCAGCCAAGAGGCGGAAGCCTTAGTAGATAGTAAGTTGTTACATTAAAACCTTTACATAATTTTAGCACATGTCCATAATACTGGTAAGAAATCCCTGCTGTCAGTCATAATCAATTAAAGTGGACATAAATGTTCCAGGTTTCCATAATGATGGTCCTACAAGGTTTTTTTGGAAAATACACTCTCCACGCCCCCCTCCCCTTGATGCCACAGAATTGCGTATATATCTAAAAATGCCACACAAAAGCCTTAGGCCTCTTGCTCCAACTGCATTTGGCAGGCCATTAGACAGTTTAAAGTAATGTAACAGTACACATCTCTAGTAACTCTTGTCTGTTTTTCAAATTAGGGTGGCATGGAATTACTTGTTTCTTTATTTGTTTTACAGCACACTTGGAGGAATCTTGGACATGCCCCCCCCATCGTCGACAGAACTGAGTGGAAAAAAATCCACAAATATCTAAAAAAAATAAAAAAACAGAATTTTTTACAAAAATATGCAAAAAAAAAAAAGGAAAAAACCCCCAATACTATGGGATAGTCTCTATGGCTAATTTTTTTTTGTTTTTTTAGTTTATGTAAATAGTTATTTAAATAGGACTGCAATATTGAGTCTGGGGGGATTTTCACAATGGAAACAGATTGGCGGTTGCTTACTCTGGATTAATTTCAAATATAAGTGCAGGATCGCAGGAGATCCAAAATAGGTTGAACTTGATGGACTGGTGTCTTTTTTCAACCTCATAAACTATGTTAACTATGTAAGATGTGAGGTATACTTATCATATATATAAAGGAATTATATACAATGACGAGAATTTACTGGCATATAAAGTGTCTAAGTGGAGTTAACACTTTCAAAACTACATATGTCATGGGTGAGCTTGGTAGTGGAAAACTGTGTTAATTGGACTATATGATATTTTGATGATTACTTTTCTAGAGTTTACATATCTTTAATTAACTGCTACCAGTTATGTATTCATTATTATGGAAATGCAGGCACTGTCTGGAGTGAATTTCTCCTGAACTAGGAGTAGCTCTGACATGAAAACCCAATAGGTTTGTTAGCTGGGTGGAGGCAAAAAAACCACTAAGTGCTTTTTTGAACTCTGCCTGCAGCCTAGCTGTGTTTTTACCTATTTCCTTATAGGGGAACTGTGACAAATATTCCCCTTTGCCACAATATATGTATATATATATATATATATATATATATATATATATGTATATATATATTGTGACAGAGTCACTGGAAGGAGGCTAGATACAGAGGTATGTGTCCCAGGCTTCCAGCATTGTATACATAAGGCCCAGTCCGGGTCTTCTGTTCTATCAGTCTCTAACAGACTGATCAAGGGATGCACCTGTGAGGTGCTTGTAATAAGGCAGTTGGGATACGCAGCCAGTGTCTCAGATCTAGGAGGAGGTGAGCTGTCACTTGATGCGGCCTCCTGTGCGCCCCCCGGGCTGAGAATTGCCAGCCCAAAACACTCTGTTGCAGGGAGCAACAGTTACATGTGGTTTGGTGAATGTGTGGGACATAAGGTCCTACACATGAGAGAGGGCCTCCATAAATGTATTAGCTAGAAGCCAGACGGCTAGGATTTTATTTGTGTTTTGTTCCTATTTTCAAGCTGGTGAATAAACTGGCTGTGGCTGTTATTCAGAAACTCCTGGACTCATGTGTCTTACTGCTGCTGTTCACCCAGGAGATGATACCTGTTCCCCTGATTATACTACATTATATATATATATATATATATATATATATATATATATATATATATATAATTTAAATATTTAAGTAGTATATTATCCTTTAGCAGTAGTTTTGTTTTGTCGGCAATAATTGTTTAGAATTTTCATTGTTTTCTCTGGATGGACACGGCTTCCTTTTGGTGCCGAGGTGGAGTATCAGTTTTCATATTTTGTGTATTAACTATAGACATGAATTTTATTCTGCAAATTCTAATCTATATACGGATATCAAATTATGTGCACTTTATTAGAGATTTTGTCTCCCAATTCATAGGAAAGCACAGGAAGGGGTTGAAGGTCTTTGTACTGTCCCTTCTAGAACAGAATTACTGATTAGACTATAAAAGATAAACTGTTGCCATTCCTAGAACACACAAAAACATGTATTTACGCCTTTTAGCAGGACTGTGATTTGTCATTGGCATATCTACAATGATGCAGACTGTGTATACTGCAGTGCCACAATCAATCTTCCTGCTCCAAGTGAGGCGCTCCATTAGTCACTCTTCACCCCCCACCTTCCATTCTGCACCACTTGTCCGGACACAGACCATTCAAGCTCCTCCCTCTCCCTTGCCAGATTTATATGTCCATGACAGGGGATACATGACAAGAGAGTAGCTCCATCCACTGGCAGTTGCTCTGCCAATTAAGGAGCCAGAAAGGGAAGGAGTTCTCACTGCCAGACTATGCCAAACTGTGCAATAACTTCCTGACCTGAACAATGCCTGAGTAAGTACCATCTGCTCCAGACCTAAGCACTGCCACACAGCAAATATGCTAACACTTCCTGACCTATGCACTGCCACTGCCAGGCAGTAAGTGCCATGACTTCACTGACATCAGTTCTGATTTGAAATAAAGAAGCCATCCCAGCCTGCCAGATTTGAATCAAAAGTGAGTATACAAGCTCTGCTTAAAAAATATTTATACTGTATTCAGGGCTGGGCCGGGGGCATCGGTCCCCCGGGCCACTCAGTCTGACCCCTGTTTCACAAAACACGCAATGCGGCCGCGTCAGCGCACAGGCGGCCGCATCACATGACAGGCGATGCGGCCGCGTCATTGATGATGCGGCCGCATCGCGTGTCACTTGATGCGGCCTCCTGTGCGCCCCCCGGGCTGAGAATTGCCAGCCCGCGCCTGACTCTATTTATCTATAACTCCGGATTTTTCCCCAAATGCATATCACAATCATTTTGAATATAATGGATAATTGTGTTGCTAAATATTATACAATATCTGATATCTTCTACTAGGTGTATAGTTTAAAGAAAACCGCAACTACATGAAACATCTATTATAATACCAATAACAGTAGAACTGTGGAAGTGTGTTCTACTTCTCTCCATTAACCTCTCATTTGATCTCCATTGACTTCCCCTCTCCTTTGTTCCTCCCTCTGTTGCCCTTTCTTGAGTACCTGCTCTAACCCTGCTGTCAGGGCCGTCTTTCCCATAGGGCACAATGGGCAGGTGCCCGGGGGCCCTGCAGCCGAGGGGGGCCCGTCGGAGGAAGCAAAAAAAAAAAAACCTGGATAAAGAAAAGAAGAAAATACTTACCGTGCTGTCAGCTGGCGATCCGGCTCCCTCCCTTGCAGTGCATGTCGGGCGTGACGTCATCACGCCAGCCCGACATCCATTGTGGAGCGCAACGGAGGAGGAGACCATGGAGGGAGCCGGCACCTGTGTTTCATCTGGAACACAGGATGGAGAGGCTTTGGATATTTGGCGTGTTTGCTGCCCCACAACCTGGGATGTAGCCGTTTTGGACGAAGATGCGACAGAGCCAGTGCCAAAGAGGTTCACTGGAGGTGCAGATTTGCTTGGTTTCACCTTTTTCGACTGCATAATGCCCGGATACTTTCAGGGTAAACAAACTGTAAGTCACAAGAACTCCATTTGTTAGTAAGGTAAAGGATGTTATGGTATGAACAGCAGCTAGGTTAGAGCATGGCCCAGAAGGAAAAGTTGCCAAGTAGGCATCCTCAGGTCAGCCGGGATGAGATGACATGTAGCATATGCTTATCTGGAGCATCATATAAGTTTATAAACATGTGCACATGTGAAGTATTAATGTGGTTGCCAGATATCACATAGAGTCTCTAAGCGCAGCTCACTAATGTGATTTTCCCAAGCTTGAGATATAGTGGGTTAATACATGTGCTAGGTGGCGTGAATTTACAACAGCAGTGCTACAGAGGTAAGAGCCCAGGAATATTATTATAATATAAATTGCTGATCTGTGACAAACCCGTTGGTGAGGGGTCTCATATGGGGATGTTCACCTCAGCCCCGGAAAATCTATAGTAGTGTTGATCCACACCTACCCCAGTAGTACTTTATGGGAAAAGAGATGCATGCTCGTTGCAGCTGGTTCCAGCCAGATCACTTTAAGGATGCTGGGACTCCAAAATAGTGATGCGCATGTGCCATACAGCGCGATGGACCGAAAGAGAAGGTGGATATGGCTTTGGGCACTTCTGGTTGTCCACTACCAGTCACACATGGGCAAGGTAGAGGGATTGTCTGGAGGTAAGCCGACGTCACCAAAGATAAGGAGATAAGGCACTCACCACCCGACCAAAGGAAATCTCAGGGGTTGAGTCATGGTGTCTTCGCCACCACCAGCAACAATGCAGCTTCACTATGGAGGAGCAGGCTTGCAGTAGGGAGACAGATGGGTTTCCAGATCTCTGAGGGAATATCAGATGTGTCTGAGGGATCCACCAGCAAGCAGGTCCAAGTCCCAATGTTTTGTCGGGTCGGCTACAAAGACATGTTGCTTGATGTGCAGAGAATGATCTTCTCAAGTTTTGTAGTGGTAATGGTCGCTCAGGGTGTTGGGAACCTGCAGATGGACGGTGTTATTCCACTATTTGTACGGAGCTCCACAAAAGTGTGTTCGACTTAGATGGCTGATACCACGTCACCCCCCTGTTGCCACAGTTTTAAACAGTCAGTGTGTTTGATTCTCAGTTTTAGTGATTTTATCAAACAAATTTTATCTCTAACAGTACTCAGTACCTCTGGATCAAAACTACCAACTTGAGAAAAGTGTTCACACATTCATCAGTGATTTTGACCCATTTATCACAGTACGCCGCTATGTAAACACCATATTTTACACTCATAATTTACTTTGCCTACCCTATATGTCCTTGCTTAACGTGTATTTTGGTTACATCGGCCATCTCGTATGTTTGTTTAGCACCCATTTGGAAACTGAATTCTCTTCTCTTTTCAGCACAAAACTCCCGCTAGAGATTTTTGGTGGCTGTGGATGAATTCTATAAGCCGCGTCCACTCACTTCTTCTCCACTATGTACCACTAAACAATTCACATGATTGCTAGCATACAAAGCGAGGTCCCTAACACAATTACTTTCAACTGGCAGAATAGAAATATCAACGTTTTGTGACCATGTGGAAGCGGCTCCTCAATGCTTCACAGCACTAAACAATACTCCGCCTTTCCAGTGAAGTTCTTTCTAAGGACTTTACAATTGGGGGCACTAAATATTGAATAATACCAGCCTTTCAGGTGAATTTTCTCCTACCATCCACAATTTCACAATCACAGTGCTTATGCAACACATGCGGTCCAATCACACAGTTTACAAGATTACAATTGGGATTATGACGATAAGCTCTGTTTTCAACGTATACCTACCTCAACATCAATTTTATACCCTGTTTTCTCAATAAAATATCTCAAAGGTTATTTTATACCCTGTTTCCTAAACAGTAACTTTTGTCTTTACCTTGTACTTTCACAATCACACAGTTCACATACACCTTTGTTTTCTGTACAGAAAAATACTTTCCAGAATGTTGGTAATAACTTCTCAGAAATTTTAACAATTCATTTTACTATAAAATACAACAGCAATATCTATCTGTATAAATGTATAAACGTGGAAAATGTACAAGGAAATATATCTGTATGCTATGCAAACAAACCACAAAATGACATGAAAAAGAAACAATATTTTCTTTCTTGTCCCTAGGTTCTCACCAGCACCTCTTAGATCACACAAAGCAGATATTAGGTTTAGCAAGACAGGATGATAAAAAGGCATAGAACTATTTGCGTTCTTACGTGTATATGACACATCTCCACCCTAGACCAAAATCCGTAGGTTTTGCAAATCCTTGAGTAATGTAATGTTGCCCATGAACCCCCAAAGCGATATATCCGTGTCTATCGTCAATAAATATTTGCTGATGCAATCAGTGTGGTTCCAACGCACAAAAGAGATTTAATAGAAATAAGCAGCAAAACACAATAAGAATATTAGAAAGTATAACCAATACACATACAGTGCACCTTGGATCCAGGAACAGTTGTCAAAACTGATGTCTGTTCACTTAGAGACTGTTCCTGTAACAGAGGCCAGTTAATATACAGTTTGGTTTAAAAAAAGCAATGATGATGTCACAATTATACACAGATAGAACTAAGAAAGTTCTTCATTGGTCCAGGGTTTACGATGTTCCAGTAGACTGCTGGTCATAGGTCAGTTCCATTAATCCTCTTTTTAAAGGTGGGGGCAACTCACTCCAATTGTTGCATATGACTTCTGGCCAAAACTGAACCATAAACAGAGTGCATTTGAGTATTAATCTCATAGTATTCATAACTAGCGATTGGTATGTGCAATCGCTCCTCTGTTGATATTGGATTTCTGCTGCTAAAATATAGATTAATATGAGACCAAACTCCGTTCATTTCTGAGGACCTGACGCATAAATACTTTAAATTCATGTATAAATAATCTCTAATTCATTTATTAAGAAATAAATTTGGGTTGGAACTTTACTAAATGTGTCCTATTTACAAATGTAGGTGTGTGTGTAAGTGTACGTGTTGTTTTATCTGTGCGATTAAGTTATTGATGTAGCTTAGTAATCGTAATCGCACGGTAAACCAATATTAATCAATTTAGCTGAATTCATACAATCATTCGACTTCGACACTACTCTATTCTTGAATAGAAGTTTCTTTCTATACTAAGGCTCCTAAAACTAAGCGGAGGACTTTGCTGAGAGGTTACTAACCTCCTCTTGCCCTGTCCTATATGTCTAATGGAGATGGGTAAAGTCAAGTCAAGCAACAGCTGAAAGACTAGAAAGGTATGCAAATCAGTTCCAGCAAGTGGCTCAGCAGAGTCATATACCTCTTCTCAACCACCATGAACTTCAAAACTGAACTTTGAAAGCTCTCTGCAGCAGGTACTTTTAGCCATAATTCAACAAGATAACCCCCTGCGCTTGATAAGCTGGTGCAATCACCACACTACTATGCAAGGTGTCTGCTAACCCCCCAAAAATGTAAAACTCACAAAAACAAACATGCAATAGTGTGTGTTGTGCCAAATCAGATAGACAGGCAATGGAAATTAATGTTTTTATTCATATAAAATTCAAAACATTTATATAAAATAAAGCACTAAAACACAATCATTACTAATGATCTTGTAGAGCAAGCCATAAAAGTCTGGAACTTGGTGCATAAACTTCTTTGTGGTACAGGTATTGATCCAGACATCCCGTTATGGCATTCTCATATGCTACCAGAATTGGCTTCATTGCAAGGAGAATCTGAGTGGCTGCACTATGGTGCTAATTCACTATTATACTATGCTAATAGACTTAAATCATTGGAAATGCTAATAACGTTGTTTACTGTTCCTAGCTATTTAAAAATGAGACAGTTGGACATGAGAAATTTGTGTATTCTAGCAAAGACTGTGTTTCAAAATTTGATCAGACATGGGGTAGGGGGATCAATTATAGTTATATACTGAGATTAATGGATCTGCAGACTGAATCTGTGAATGCCTGTTGACAAATAATATTGTAGCTAAACTCTCCTTACAGATATTATAAATCAGAATTAGGTTAAGTCAGGTCTCTGAAGGAATTTCATCAAATGAATTCCTACTTGTTTTTGTCATTGTTGAGTACTCCCATCAGTTGACCTTTCTTTTTCTGAACTAATACCTACATATATTTTTTTCACAGATTTACCCACCTCGTTCATTTAGGTCAGTGCTGGGGAACCTTTTTTCTGCCAAGGGCCATTTGGATATTTATAACATCATTAATTTTTCAAACATTTAATTACCTCCTAATGTAAAGGCTGCAACTGTTTCTCTTTGGTGAGGCATGTGATGTTAGCTGGTTCTGACGATGTTGCTACTTGCAACTTGTTTTCTAGGTTTGTGTTGGTTAGTCTGGAGGGCAGTCGACTCTTTGCGATGGTAAGTTTTGAAAAGAACTGCTCAACAAAAACACTGAATAAATGTGGGCTCTGGCATATGGCAAGCTATGCAAAAGTCAAGCACCCCAATTTTAGGCTGTGCCCTTTGCTCTATTTTTTCTCCCCTTCATCTCCACTCTTTCATACTGTGTCCTTTCATGTTGTTTATTTCTCCCCTTTGTCTCCCCTCTTTCATGTTGTTTTTTCTGTTCTTTTTCTCCCCTCTTTCATGCTGTTTTTCTTCCCTTCACTTACCTATCGATTGCCTTCTTTACTTTCTTCTGTTTTCTTTTCTTCAAATGCTCTTCTTCTTCTCTGTGTTGTTTGTGGCTTCTCACTGCAACTGTCAGGCTTGATAATATCACACTTGACATTCTCTGCGCAGGGTGGAGGGGAGGGCAGGAGTTCACCAATACGGTCTGTCAGATAGATATTTTTTAATTATTATATTTTTTTAAATTTCTTTTGGGCCAACAGAGAAGCAGGGGTTGGCAGAGTGCCAGAACAAATGATTTTGCGGGCCTTATGCGGCCCGACAGCAGGACAGTCCCCATCCCTGATTTAGGTCATTGTTGACTCTTTTTCAAAATGGTTCACTTTGTTCCTTTATAAGTACTTCCTATTGGTTTTTGTATTTACAGTTTATCAAGGAAATCTTTTGATTGTATGGTCTTCCTCGTGAAATTGTGTCAGACAGTTGAAATAGTTACCAAATTTTATAGAGCATTCTGCAAGAAATTTGGAGTCAAACTAAAATTCTCTCTGAGCTACTACCATCAATCCAATTGCCAGACTGAAATAAAGTGAATCAAATCCTGAAACAATAGGTGCAGTTTTATATTCCTTTTCATTAGGTTAATTGTAATTTCTTAGAATCAAACGTAATTGTTCAATTACACAGGATTTTGAGAACAGGGCACAAGAACTTAACCATAGATTAAGAAAAAGAAGATACAGTAGAAGATCTGTGAAAAAAGCTCTAAGAGAGGTACGATCTAAAGATCGTAAATAAGATATACCTCGTATATTCTTATTTACTCCCAGAAAAAAACAAGAAGATAGTAACAAAATAAGATTTGTGGTAGATTTCTGTAACGTGTGGAAATTCAATCAATAATACAAAAGAACTAGCCTATTTTATTGTCAGATACCAGCCTAAGGAGCATCTTAAATGACTGTGTTAATTTCAGTTGGAGGCGTGCAACAAACTTAAAGGATAGGTTGGTAAAAAGTCACTTCTCTACCAAGAAGTCAGGAGATATAACCAATTGTTCCTACAAATGTGGCGATTGCAAAGCTTGTGACCACATGATTAAAACCTTGGATTAATAACAATGCATTAATAACTTAATTAATTGTAATTGTAAAGGTGTTATACATTTTAAAATGTCCACATATGTTGGGAAAACCAAGAGGAGTTTAAAACAATAGATCCTCGAGCATGTAAATCTATAAGAAATGCACAGAGAGATAGAGATTGTTTAAAACAATTGACATCCGTGGCTAGACATTTTCTTTCTAAACATGGAGGTAACCAGGGGCAGGCTGGCCGGTCGCATGATGGGTTACTTTGGGCTGGGTCACTGGACCACCTGCATTTTTGTCCTTTAAAATGTTCATAATAGGCTGCAGAGTCAATCTTGCCCCCGGGCTAAAATTTGCCAGCCCTCCCCTGTAGGTAACCCCAGAGATTTGAGATGCTTTGGGATTGAGAAGGTAAAATTGGGGATCAGAGGAGGAGTTATAGATAAAGAACTTTTACAAAGAAAAAGTAGATGGATCTTTATGTTAAACTTTCTCTCTCCTGTAGGTCTCAATGAAAGTAACAGTTATGAAAAGAAACAAATTTACAATATTAATTTAATATTGTGTCATCACCACCTACCTTTATATCTGTCTTTGAATAAGACAGAATAATACATATATAGGGGTAAAACTGGGTTTGTGAGTGTCCATTCTAGATGTAGACAGGGGTGAACATATATGGTAGCAAATGGAATATTGGCAGTAAATGAACATATTTGGTAATGAATGGAATATTTTGAATTCTTTGGTACTCAATGTACATTCTGCTACTCAGTATATTATAGCTGAGACACAAATGTGTATACATAGTGATAAATAATATACTACTTAACTCCTTTAAACCATATACGATTAAGTTCATCTATAACTAAGATACAATTTTATATACATATAAATGATGAACATAATTCTTATTTCCTTCAAAATATGTATGATCAAACTCCCTCCAGAGGTGACAATAATAATAAACTGTGTACCTGCCTTAATATTCATCTCCGAGATATATTAAAATTACTTTTGTGAATAAAATAACAATAAAATAATTTTGATCCTGAGATATTTCAGTTTCAAAAGTGAAAACATAAACAGAATATCAATAGTAACTTTCCCTTTGGACATTTGGGATGTCTTAAATAGGACGGAGAACAATCCCAATTTCGATCAATGTATTCGTTATTTATTATTTTTTTAGATTCATAATATTCATATTGATGTATATGTATAAACAGACTTTCCTCATACTTACCATAAAGGTCTCCTCGTATTTAAATACGTGATGTAAAAAGATAATCTCTTAGATATATGATATAAATAACAAGCAATGAATAACACAAAATAACCAATAAGCAGTGAACAATAGCAAATAACCAATAAATGTCCAAAATACAAATAATGAAAATGTTCCTTATTAACAATATGACAATAAGATATTTAGGAAAGAAGTAATACTCAAAAATTATACATATGTAAAAATGAATAAAAAAAGTAAGATATAATAATAAAAAGAGTAATAATAAAGTAATATTAAAGAGTAATAATAAAAAGAGTAAGATATAATAAAACAGTTTCTTTTAAAAGAAATGAGATTCCAAGTAACAACTAATGATCTACCAAATACATTAGAGTGACTATTGATTTTCACTCACATTTAGGGCACTCTGCTTGTTTTGAAAATTCTATGTATTTTTTATCATCCTAGATTTAAGATTTATTTAGCATATACACAATTGTATATATTACTCATCCCTCCATTGTTTTATACATGATTTATTTAGCATATACACAATTTTATATATTACCCACCCCTCTATTGTTTTACATATTCATATGCACCATCATATGCACTTAATCATTTGCCCTATTTATTAGGTATGCCCACCTTGTTATATCATTTTCCTATATTTTCCAATGTAAGCAATTCAACACAAATTACACTTGCACTATTTGAATACTAAGGATATAATTATATAAGTTTAAAAAATAATGTTTATGAACATTTTTTAATTATATTTTTTACATAAGCACTTCTCTAATATCTAATGTCTATTACAATAAGGTCATAAATATCACTAATCCATAGTGATACATATCATTAGATGTTGTATTAGGAGCGCCTAGTAATAGTGGCAAATAAGGAAATTGGAATAATATATAAATAAATCTTGATTTGTTGCACATTATCCAATTGTAAAGCGCTACAGAAGTTTCTGGCAATAAATAATTAAATGTTGATGATGTTGATGATGATTTGTTTTAAATATAGAACAAAAATGAAACTCATCACTAAGTTATTATTATTATCTTGAACTTATAAGGCGCCACAAAGGGTCCACAGTACCGTACATTACCTATACAGAAAACAGAGACCCAAGACACAACATGATACAGAAAGAACACAAATATATACAAACACAGGTAACAAGGTAAAGCAAATCAGATTATTTCTGGGACAGATAGTGAAAGGGACGGTAGAAATCAGCGAAAAGTAGGCCGAAGCTTAAGAAAACTGGGCTAGCGAAGCATGCCAAGAGGTACAGAGGGTGATGAAATAGTAGAAGGAGCACACAGGGAAAGAGGGCCCTGCTCCTGAGAGCTTACATCCTAAAGGGAAGGGGGAGACACAAATAGGGTGGTACTAACTGGGGAAAAGAGCCAGGAAAAGGGAGTTAGGAGGAGGACTGATAGAATTGAATAAAGAAATGAGTCTTAAGGGCACGCTTGAAGCCTTTGAGAGTAGATGCTAACCTGATGGAATGTGGAAGATCATTCCACAGCAGGGGAGCGTCCGGGCAAAGTCCTGAAGACGGGAGTGAAAAGAGGTGATCAGTGAAGTAGTAATGCGGTGGTCACAGGCAGAGCGGAGGGGGCGGGTAGGAGTGTAGGTATAGATGAGGTTGGAGATGTAGGGAGGGGAGGAGTTTTAAAGGTGAGGGTGAGGAGTTTAAATTTAATTCTGTAGGGTATGGGGAGCCAATGTAGTGACCGTTGGAGGGAGACTGCAGAGACAGAACGGCAGGAGAGAAAAATGAAGCGGGCAGCAGCATTGAGGATAGACTTAAGAGGGTCAAGGTAAGAATCAGGTAGCCCAGAGAGAAGGAAGTTACAGTAGTCAACGCGAGAGATTACAAGCGAGTGAACAAGAGTTTTTTTTTTAACTTCCCTGGTGAGAAAGGGGCGTATCTTATATATATATTTCGAAGGTGGAAGTAGCAGGATTTTGAAAAGGACAGAATGTGAGACTAGAATGAGAGGGAGGAATCAAGGATGACCCCAAGGCATCGGACTAGGGGGACAGAAACGAGGGTGGTGTTATTAACAGAAATAGAGAGGGGGGGAGGTGGGAGAGTCTTGGAAGTGGGGAAGAATATAAGCTCAGTCTTGGAAATATTGAATTTAAGGAAACATTGGGACATCCAAGATGAGATGGCAGAGAGACAGATGGAGACACGAGACAGAAGGGAATTGGAGAGGTCAGGGGATGAAAGATAAATTTGGGTATCATCAGCATAGAGGTGGTACTAGAGGCCAAAGGAGCGGATGAGGACACCATGGGAGGAGGTGTAGAGGAAGAAAAGCAGGGGGCCAAAAATGGAGCCTTGAGGAACGCCAACAGGTAGGGGAAGAGGGGGTGATGTAGAATCAAGAGTAGGGACTGAGAAGGAGCGGTTGTTGAGGTAAGAGGAAAACCAGGAGAGGACAGTGTTACATAGGCCTATAGATTTGACAGTTTGCAAAAGGAGTGCGTGGTCAATGGTATCAAAGGCAGCAGAGAGGTCAAGAAAGATAAGAAGGGAGTGTTACGAGCCGCCGCGGCTCGTCTCCTGGTCCTGCTTGCGTCCCGGCCGTCACCTTGATGACCAGGACGTCACTTACGCTTCCTGGTCAGCCGTTGCCAAGCCAACAGTCCAACGCTGATAATATAGCGCTGCGTCCCGGCGGTACTAGTGGCCGGGCGCATGCGCATAATTTAACACAGCCTGTGGGCTGATTAATGCAATTATCATGGGGGCTGTGTGAGACTCAGAGTTAGGCTCTGATCGGTGGCTTGTGGTATTTAGGGCAGTGAGGTCTGCAGCCTCACTGCCGGTTATAGCGTTCTGTCCTCAGTTCTGCTGCCTGCTTGTGCTATCCATTTTGGTTCCTGCTACCTTGGATTTGACTACCCGTATTTTGACCCCTGCTTGTTATTAGACCTGTGACCCTTCTCTTCTGACCTTGACCTTTTGCCTGGAATTCGGATTTTGCTTCTCTGCCTGTGAGTTTGACCCTTTGCTTGCCCTTGGATATTGCATCTGTGCCTGTGACCTTTTGACCTAGGATTCTTCTCATACTACTGTCCACCAATCACTCCACTCCTGGGAACTCCTTTAAGTCAGTATACGTTTCTCGACCCTCGGTCGGCCCGCAGCCCATTCTGTCCCCACCACTAGGGGCTCCAGCGAACACCTGGCCTTCTGAGTAGTTCCCGAGTTTCACTGTACTGACTTGGAAGTTCCTAACAGGGAGTAGTATCTTTTTAATTTCAACAGGAGAATGTCATTATTGTCCTTAGTGAGGGCAGTTTCAGTGGAGTGGAGGGGGTAAAAACCAGATTGGAGCGGGTCAAGGAGTCAGTAAGAGGAGAGAGCGGAGGAGAGATGGTTGTAGACAACCCGTTCAAGGAGTTTGGAGGCAAAAGGAAGAAGCAAAATAGGGCGGTAATTAAAGATAGAGGCGGGATCAAGGGACGGTTTCTTGAGTATGGAGGAGACAAGAGCATGTTTAAAAGAGGAGCGGAAGATTCCAGAGGAGAGGGATAGGTTGAGTAGGTGGGCAAGGTGGGAGCAGGCTTCAAGAGAGAGGGAGCGGAGGAGGTGGGAGGGGATTTGGTCCTGTGGGCAAGTGGAGGGGGGAGAGGAAGAGAGAAGGATATGGACTTCATCTGCAGATACTGGAGTGAAGGAAGAGAAGGAGGGTGAGCTAGCAGGAGGGGAGGGGAGAAAGGAGATAGCAGCCACAAAGGAGGGTGAGAAGCGGCACAGAGTGGGCATGAAGAAGGGAGAGGGTGGAGTAAGAAGGGACTGGTGGGAGATATAATGACATATAGACTCAATCTTGGAAGTGAAGCGGGAAGCAAAGTCGACAGCATAGAGCATGGGGGGGTGGGAGAGGGGGAGGGGAGAGAAGGGAGTTGAAGGTGGCAAAAAGGCAATCTTGGAGGATTGGGAAGAAATGAGAGCTTTAAAGAAAGATTGTTTATAGAGCGATAGGGCCGAACTGTAAGAGGCAAGTATGAACTTGAAGTGGAGGAAGTCAGCATATGTGCGTGACTTTCTCTAGAGCAGTTCTGCATTGTGGGAGCATTTTTGAAGATAGCAGGTAAGTTTAGTGTGCCACGGTTGCGTCGGGGACCGACGAAGCTTGATGGTGACAGCCGGAGCGACAGAGTCAAGTGCAGCGGTAAGAGTGCAATTGTAAAAGGAGACAGCCTTATCGGAGCAAGAAAGAGTGGTAATGGTGGAGAGGAGCGAGCACAGGGAGCAGGAGAAAGTGGTAGGATCAACTGTGTCAAGATTATGCCTGGTGAGAGTAACCTTGGGGGATGGGGACGATGAGAGGGGTGGAGATATACTAAAAGAGAGCAGATGGTGGTCTGAGAGAAGAAAAGGTGAATTAATGAGGTCAGAGACAGTACCGAGGTGTGAAAAAACCAGATCAAGGGAGTGGCCACTGCGGTGGGAGGGAGAGGAAGTCCATTGAGAGAGACCAAGGCAGGAGGAGAGGGAGAGAAGTTTGGAGGCAGCAGGGTTTGAGGGATTGTCTATAGGGATATTAAAGCCCCCCAAGATGAGGGAGAGAAGATCAGTGGAGAGAAAGTGAGGGAGCCAGGTGGCAAAGTGATCAAGGAATTGGGAGACAGGACCGGGAGGATGGTAGATAAGAGCAACACGGAGGTGGACTGGGTGGAACAGGCGGATAGAGTGTACCTCAAAGGAGGAAAAAGAGAGGGAGGGTTCAGGGGGAAGAACCCGAAAAGAACAGCAGGAGGAGAGAAGTATGTCGACTCAAGCACCTTGCCATTCCCCAGGTCTGGGTGTGTGGGAGAAGGACAAGCCCCCGAAAGAGAGAGCAGCAGGAGAGGTAGTGTCTTCAGGGGATAGCCAGGTTTCAGTGATGGCAAGCAGGTTGAAGGATCTAGAGATAAAGAGATCATGGATAGAGGTCAATTTGTTACAGACTGATCTGGCATTCCAGAGACCACAGGATAGTGGCAGAGAGGGAAGAGGAGAGATGTGGATAAGATTGTTGGGGTTGTTCGACTGCAAGGGTGAGTGTGATATGGAGCGAGGGGAATGACAGGATGAGAGGGTTGGAATTGGACTAGAAGCAGAAATACAAGGGATCTTGACAGCAGACAGGAGATGAGGAGCAGGGGAACAAGAGGTGGGGGAGGAGGGGAGATGGGGCAGATAAGGGGCTTTGAGAATGGGAGAGGCAGAAAGTAGGAGTGACGTGAGGGAGTAGATTAGCTGGGGGAAAAGAGAGGGATGTGGTAGCTAGGGGCAGAATGACGTTGAGAGAAGAGCAGCGAAGGAGACAAGAGGGAAAGGGTGTGAGTGGGGAAAGGGAGGAGAGGGAAAAAGATATAAGAGGGGGCAGCATGTTAGATCAGGGGCTCAGAGGCACAGAAAAGAAGAGAGGAGTTAAATAGGGAGGGGGGTGGGAAGTGGGAGGGGGGATTGAGGAGGATGAAGAATATAGAAAGATTGGACATGGAAAGCAGGGGGATAGAGGGAGAGGACAGAAGTGAAAGAGGAGTAAATCATGATAAAGCTAAAGAAGGTGTGGAATAGACAGTTGAAAGTAATTCAGAAATCAAGGATGGTAAGGGCTAACAAGTGAAGTGATGAAATGGTGAGAGCACGAAAGGTGAGTAAAGTGAAAGAGTGCAAAGGTAGAAGGAGAGAAAAGAGGAAGAAGAGATGTAAAGTTTGAGTCAGGGAATAGAAAGCGGTTAGGACAGTAGAGATACCAGATAGGTGTGTTTAGAAAAACAGTTAGATTAGACAGTGACATCAGGCATGTTTGGAAGGCAATAGTATAACATAAGGCATAATACAAAGTGCACTAAGCTGGTTATATATGTCCACAGGACAAGAGGAAGCCACTTCAAAGTTCAAGCTAAGTGAAGCAGCAGTGTGGCTTAAAAGTGGGAATCCAAGCAGCATAAGAGGAATCAACAAGTCATAATACTGCAGCCAGAATAAATGCAAGAAACAGATCACCAGGGAGTGTGCAGGCAGTTAACAATGCAGGTGGTGAAGGATATCCCTGACGAAGTCCACGGACGAAACACGTTGGTTACAAAGACACAGCACCCAAAAACAATCACCAACAGACCCCCCCAGGCCTCCACTCAACTCAGACGCACTCTCTCCGAATCTAGCGGCAGTAAACAGAGCGAGAACCAAGCGGCACTAACATCCAGCAGTGGAACGCACAGGCGCCTGTGCGTTCCACCCGATACCCGGAAGTTCGGCATTTGGAACACACAGTGCGTTCCAACTGCCGCAACAGAAAGCCACTCGGCCTAGCTACTGTCTCCCCCCTCTCTTTGGAAGCAAGGAGCACCACGCAACCGCCCCCCAGGACACCAACTACTGTCCACAACGAAGGCATACTATACCAATTTCTCTTTTAAGAGCAACACTATAAAAGCATACCATACCCGCTTCTGCCTACACCACATATCACCCCCTCTTACACGCCCATCATCCACCACCACTACATTTTTCACCCTCTATATAAAAGCACACCCGACATACACAATATTCCAGTGCCAGCCCAAATACAATAATAGCCTATCTCCACCCTCCCTATCAAGGTTATAAACACATAGCAATACACACCCACCACATCTAACCTAGCCACTCATTAACCAGCCAACATATGCAAACACCCTAAACACTTGGAGCTATAAACATAGAGCTATAGACATTACCATTGTCACTCACATATTCCCTGAGCTATAAACAAGGCTATAAACAAGGGCAAACAGCAATTAGCGGAGAACACATCCACACAATATACACCGCATCAGAGCTATAGACAAAAAGCAAAAGAGCTAAGGCATTCATAACTGCAAAAAAAAACTGTAAACACCCGCTGTATCTCCAGCACCTAAGTATATTGTCTGTACCGCTTCAATTGCATTTCTCTACCCCCCCACCCTCTTTCCCCCTCCCACACCCCTCTTTTCTCCACTCTAGGCACCCCAGGTTGTGCCACGGCAGACCCTACGACAACAAGAACCACATCCCTGGGAATCGGAACACCCGGAGCACCCATAACGGCAGCAACAATCAACCCAGCACACAAGCCAAGCGCAGACGTCCAAGGTAAACCCCCTAAAAAGGGTCTCCGACATCCACGTTCAAGGATATCAGAGCTCACGGCTGATTGTTGAATGTTGTCCTAATGTAGCAGTGTTTGCAGGTAGAAGGTTCCCCTCCTGTTCTCCTCTTGTATATCCCTTACTGTACTAACTAAATTAGTTAATACACTTGTAAAAATCCTCACTTAGAATTCTCACTAGCTAACAGCCTCACAGGCTAAAACAGCCTTAGACTGCTGTTTAAATAGGTTCAAATAGCCATGTGACCACTTTCATGAGTTAACCCCCACTAAACACACACTACAAACAAAGTAATACGATTCTTAAACAAACAAATTGAGGGTAACTATACCATATAACTACAATCTGCACATATGATCTTTTACAGATAGCTTGAGCAGTGGCTGAATGAGATATTTACCATATAACTAAAATCTGCACATATGATATTTTCTAACATAGTAATTTTTCTGATAGACTTTAAGAGGTGTCAATTACTAATTCATTTATAGGATTGGATGTAATGAGTATAAGAAGGACCTGTTACCTCCATTCAGATCGCTCCTTTGATAAAGCTTATGGCAAAACGTACATCAAGGTCCAGGGGGACAACGACAGTAGCGGAAGTAGCGGCCGGCGGCAACTGGAAAGCCGCGATCATCGTCACTATTTAGTTGTGTTCTCAATATTGATTAAAGCTACTACCTATTATGAGAGTATTAGGAAGGAGACATCTATTTGATACAATTTAAATCACTATAGAAGGCAGTTAATGAGGGTGATACTTTTGGGGTTTAACAGTGAGAAATACAGATGCAGGTAACCCTGGTGTCTTTAACACTGGTTTTGAAATAATTTAGTGACAGACACCCTATTAAGGGGATTAGAGGGACTACCTCTTTGCCTCAAACTCACAGTGTATGATACACAAATGCACAATGATAGTTTTGAAACATTGTTTGGAAGCATACAGATATTGAACTTCTCTATATAAATTGTGAGCGTACAACACTGTTAAATTTGAGGAGGTTTCACCAGCTGAGATATACTCACCTCACTGAATATTCCCTTCACAAAACAGCCCGATTCATTAAGAGAAAAAAATGCAAAAAAAGGAGTAATTTTGCACCTTGTCAAAACCATGTTGCATTGAAGAGGGAGTTAAATTTAATATGTGGGGACAGATTTATAGTTAGGGTAAGGCATGTCCTAGATCAACTTTAAGTTTCAGTGTACACATAAGCTAGCAAGTATTTGTGTGCTACATGAAAAAACAGACAGTAATTAACTTATGTGCAAAATAAAAACTAATTTGCACCCCTTGCATTGTAAATACATGGCTTTGTCCAGGGAAAAACTTACTCCTTTATTTGCTTTGCTCTCCATAATGAATCAGGTCCTATCTGTTTCCCTCTGGGGGTTAACAGGGAATGATAAGAATATCTTTCTTATAAAATATGAAATCCTCCTTTGTGAGATACTAATTCCTTTTCTCATTCAGAAGATTGATAATCCTTGTGGTGGAGGTGATTATAAGATTGAAACATAAAATCACATATAAACCTATAATGATTATCAAACGAATGTCTCTTTCAATGATATAAGAACTAACTTGAACAAAAACAACATTGTTACTTAAGGCAAATATAGGATTGAATTACAGATATGTATTTGATTTGACGAATAGATTTGAAAATAAATAATAATAATAAATACTTTTTCTGAACGTAGAATATATATCCCAGATATTCTATTCATCCTTTGGCTGCATAACAAATTGATGAATGTGTTCAAAATTGTTATATATAACCAGTAATGTGAAGCACAAAACAGACCTTATGTAGGCACAATCAATCCTTGTCTTTCAATATTTGTCCGGCTTCTACATAAGAGTTACTTATTTTTTTATAGCACTAATTTTTCTTCCTTTATTCACTTTATAATTTTATTTAAGTTTTTAGATATTTTGCCTCATAAATATCTGGTTTAGACATAATTTTAAGAATTATGATTTTTTTTTTTTATTATTTTGGTGTATATTAGTAGACTGGAGTGCCACAGCTTTTGTTTGGGTTTCAAACCATACCCCTATCTCTGACAGTATAACTTTATTTGTTGGAAGAGCACCCCCCTGCTGAAAATGTGGGAATTTACCTACGAATAAGGAGGGTGGTCCCCCCTTGTTTTGAAATCCTAGAAACGCTGTGATGTCCTGCATCTTTGTTGTAGACCCAGGAAATGTAGCAGCACGTTTTAAATGAAATCTTCCTGTCTCCAGGTGAAACCTCACACATCAAAAGGCCTGATTAGCATTAGACCTTTCTGTTCCAACAGTTGCAGAATACACATTCCCAAGGACAGGTTTAAACTTCTAACAAGTCATTTCCCCATATCACAATACACAGCAAACTTTCTGAACAAAGGCCCATTGTATCAGATATATACATCAGAAATAGGCATATCCTATAGCAAGGTTAAAAAAGAGACACATTTCTTCCCTTGGTCTCAGAAATTAAAGATTTCCATTAAAAATAAGTGCATTGGCAATTATATAAATAAGCGTCCGTTAAATAAATTTATACCAAAAGTTATTTATCAGTGATCCAGTCACAATAAGGTTACAAGATTAGTATTATTCTTATCATAGATATGTACGGTGCAACAGTGCTCCGCAGCACCATACAGTAGGGAAAACAGGACATACATAAAAAAGGGACGTATAAGGTAGACAAAATAAATGCAGACATGAAAACAATGGGTATGTGGGACCCTGCTCATTAGAGAACTTACATTCTATAAGTGGAAGATGACACAGTGGAAACAAGAGGAGAAAATGTGGCATAGAGTTGAGATTGGGACGGTTGTGAGGGTGTATTAGTGTGAATAGTATAATCAGGGATAAGGTAAGCTCTAAAAAAGAGATGGGCTCTCAGAGAACATCTGAATATTTTAAGGCTGTGTGAAAACCTGATCGGGCATGGCAGGGAATTCCATAAGTGTGGAGCAGCACAGGAGAAGTCTTGTAGACAGGAGTGAGAGGTGGTTACCAGAGACGAGACTAGGTGCAGGTCAGAGGTTGACCTAAGAGGGCAGAGGGAGAGTATTTTAAAATGAGATTTGAGATGTATGAAGGGGTGGTGTTGTTGAGGGCTTTGTAGATAGGGGTGAGGATTTTGAATTGGATTCTGGAGTACACAGGGAGCCAGTGTAGGGATTTGAAAAGTGGCGCAGCAGATGTGGAGCGATTAGAGAGGAATATCAATCTAACAGCAGCATTTAGGGTTGATTGAAGTGTGGCTTTATGGATGTCGGAAATGCCAGGTAGCAGAAAGTTGCAGTAGTCAAGACAGGCAATGATGAGGGATTGGATAAGAGTTTTGTTAGCATGTTAAATAAGAAAAGGGCGTATTCTGGCAATGTTTTTAAGGTGGAATCGACAGAACTGGGAGAGAGTCTGGATGTGTTGAATAAAGCAGAGGGCAGAGTCGAGTGTGACACCAAGGTAAGTATTTTCCATTAAAATTACTTTTACAGTACCACAATGCCAGTCAGGTGTTGATTTGCTGGTGCCCTCTACCACAGCCCTCTACTGTGTTTCAGATCCAGGATATGTGTTCACTGTCTTACTCTGAAGTAGGTGTACAGGCAGTAAACTTTTCCCTTTGTTTAGGTGCCAGCCAGATTTGATGGCCTCTACCACATCCCTCTTTTGTGTTTCAGAACCAGACTTATTGGCACTCTGTCATTGTTTAGTTCATTTTATCGCTACCAATAAACATTGTCCAATGCGATTATTGTGGTTCGAACGCACAAATATATTTAATTGCAAAATATACCAGGATTTACAGCAAGCTATCATAACGCATAAAAGATATTACAATAAAGCAGGAGAGTATAAAAAACTAATACATTACATTTTTTGCTAGCGCTTCACCTAGGCCCAGGTCCATGTAGTTTTGCAATCAGGAAGGTAGAAAACAATGGGCCAGGGAAGCTTGCTTATATGCAGTTCGAATTAACATAAACAGTGATGATGTCACAATTATGCACAGATAAATAAGAGAGGTCTTCATTGGTCAAGGGTTAAGGTCAGTCCAGTGTAATGTAAATCATAGCTCAGTTCAATGGATTCCTCTGATAAGGTGTGGCCAGCTCACTCCAACAGCTGACCACATGTTGTGCCTAAGTGAACTGACCTAATCCAGTTTTACCAACTTATATGCATTCCAAACACAATATCATTTTGAGCATTAATCCTTTATCTTCCATAACTAGTGATCAATAGTAGCGGGTTCCTCATGGTAATGTGTAGATCAAAATGACACTAAACATGATACATTTCCTATATCCTGAGTCTTAGATACTAATAATATATTATCACTTATGTATAAATAATCTCTAATACATTGTACTAACAAATAAATGTGGATTGTAACCTTAATAAATGTATATTATTTACAAGTGTAAGTGCGAATGTAAATGTGTGTTATTAATCCGTGCAATTGCATCATTACATGTGGCGTACTCATTGCAATCTCACTGTAAAACACTATTAAGTTGGTTGACTTCATCCAATTATTTGACTTTCACATGCCACCCTTTGATAGTACACAAAACTATCACCTTAAAATTTTTATTGCAGGATCTCAGTAGTATTTTTCATTTTTCTGTAATGTAGGTCCCTCGTAGTATGACGACACTGTCTGTTGATATCAGTCAGGTTACCATAAAAGAAAGTCACAATCCTAGAAATCATTTTCTTTTTCAATGGAATATATACCTTTGGAGCTCGGCATTAACCTTTTGTATGCCCTTCACCCACATATGTAATATATTATCTGGACGGATACAAGGTACAATAAAATATGTAACATCAATATAGAATATTCTACTAAAGTTCTTCATACCTAGCTTGTCCATCTGTTCGAAGCATGTCTTATAGCTTATATGACATTTAAACACTAAATTTTCACCAATAATCCTATGTATGTTAACATAACCTCATTTATGATCTCCTTCGACCTTTTGTAGTTAAATACACTCTAATAATATCAACAGGTTTTTCTACTGGCCTCCCATCCCATGATTCGAGTACCTCAGAAATGTTTAGTAGAAAGAGAAATAGTCCTACATAATTTAGTCTCTGAGGCACATGAGAGCACACCCAGATTCCAGTTTGGTCTAAAACCTGACCCACCAAAGAATGATAATCATTCTCATGGATGCCTACTTAAGTCCAAATTATTACTGGACTGGCATCACTGGATGCACCTCTCTTCGACTATGGGGTCACAGTACTTACAGACACAATATTCTTCAGACAATAGCGCCTCACACTGCCTCCGAGCTCCAAGGTTAGCAAAAGTTTTCTTTACCCCTGATTTGAATAGTGTAATTGGCTGGACCGATTGTGCTACTAACTTCTCCTTCATCCCCACCTCCTCAGTGTCACGACCTGAATGAGTCTCCATCACCTGTTCACCATTGAAAGAATTGACTGTCCTGGAAAGAGAATAAGATGAGAGAAACACTGGACAGGAAAAACAGAAAATACGCTGCTCCATGCCAGATAACAGTCTTTGCAAATTCCTTTGGCCAAAAAGTTATTAACTGCGACCTTGGGTGTCCCAGCACAGATTCACAAGTGTCATCCTCGTCTGTAATTTGAACCTTCTCCGGGTTTTTGACTCCTCTGCAGTGGGTGGAATGGTTCTAAGTGTCTCTCTACTACTCCTAGGGATGTGATGCTGGTTGTCAACACTTGGTACCTGTCTGTCAAACAACTTGAGTGTAGGAAATTACAGTCCATAACATACTCTCCCTGTCCAATGTCATAACAGTTATATTAGGAGACATTGTTTGGAACGTCCTTTATTGCTGTCTCACTATTTGCATTTCTTTACAAGATTTTGTACAGTCTCTCCATTATGAACTAAGAATTTCAACAATCTCTCCATTATAAACTCATCTCAGGATAAGTCAAAAGTATTTCAAAAGGCGAAAGGTTAAGCGGTGTCTGAGGAGTGATTCTGATGATATGGAGGATTAGTGGCCAAAGGTTCCAGCAACTCCAATCTAGTTTCAACTATCACTCTATTCTTTTCTTTCTAGATAGTACCGTTTAGTCTATTTTCATACTGGCTTGTGGCTGATAAAGAGTTACTTACTATCACTACTCATAGGTTGAACTCATTATCTAAAAGTTATTACCAGTAACAATGAATACCCCTATGGGATACCATTTCTACTAACAAAAATCCTGAGTATGACACAGCAATCTTAGAAACATTTAAATGAACCTTTACCCAGATATAGATTACATCAGTACACCAGTATATACTTGAGACTCCTGCAAGGTGGCAATTGGAAGAAGTTGATTTGTTTTACCTGGAAAAAGTCTATCTGTAGGAGGGGTATGGGATGGCTCTATTGGTATTTTCATCCCGATATTTTTCCTCACTCAAGTAAGACAGAACATTTTCTACCCACTAGCCTGAGAAGAAAAGTTTGGTGCACACCAGTATGCTCTTACCAGCTTACACATACCTTCTTTACCCAGATGAGTCAACCCATGTTCTGCCTGATCTAGGCCTGGAATATACACTCTCGGAGCAACAGGCCTACCCTGTCCATCTGTCCAGAATTTAGAGAACTCCTGGCCACATCCCTTCGACTTCCAGACTGCCTTTTCCTGCAGGGAACACAAACTTTACATTTTAACTATTTCTTGTGTGTTTACAATTTAGAAAAAAAATGAAAAAAAACTTTGATTTGTCGGTTTTCATATTTAAACCTGCTGCCCACTTGACAGCTTCGTCACCCTGTTATTTAGGTTTTAAATTAAATAACAGCTACTTCATTTGGTAACTGTGTTAATGTCACAAGTTCTTCATGTAATGTGAGAGTTCTACTCATGTACTGCTATTGTCATAAAAGTTCCTCAGTTGCCTCAACGTCACCCCCTATCCTAGAAAAGGACTCAAAAACAATGTATATCAACTGATTTACCCTCTGCCAACTCACATGCCATTCTCAATCCCACAAGTTCAACTACTGGGCTAAGTGAGGAGGGCAAAGGGGTCAATTTTTATAGCACCTTCGTAATTTATAACAATATCCAGTACATGTCTGTATGACTATGAAAAATATAAAAAACATGAAAACTTTACATTTTTAAAGGGTTTCACTTATGTCAGGTCTTGTGGCAAAAGTCTTATTCAAATGTTACACACAGAGATGCATATCTGTATGTTCACCTATTTCACCTTCAGGTAGTCTCCTGTCCCCTTCCACTCTTTGTGCATCTAAAGGCATACTTTGTACTCATTGCTCAGGAGGCATATGTAGTTTAGGCAGAACTTGGGAGGACAGATACCGCATGCAATCCATAAAACTTGAATCATATTTCCACAACAAACTCCTGGTTAAAATCAGCAGCTTCTATAAGCATAAAAACTTTAGCTACCTTTGTGACTGTGTCAGTGTAGTATGTGTACCCCTAATTTTGTCCGTTGCCCGAAATGTCTTAGGCCCGTGAGTTATATCTCAAGTATTGGACCTTTGTCTGGCATGGCTGTGATCCATCCTTTGCACCATCATGTCCTGTTACCGCGAAATGAATAAACAAGTACTTAGTTTTAAACACTGATGATATAAACAAATCAGCACACAGCAATACTATTTTTCATACTGCACCCCTTATTTGGTTGAAAAGATTGAAAACAGTCCACCAGGCCTGTGTCTTGATATTGAGGTTGCCTATAACCCTTTGGGACAGTGTGCACACATTTTGTACCTCTTTATAAGAAAATACTGAGGTATTGACTGAAGTGTAAAGAACGGGAAATAAGCAAAGAATAATAATAACGAAATTATTTGCAATAAAACAGTAAAGCAGAAAAGGAGATTTACAGCAAGATGACAGCTGGATTGGGCACTACGGGGAATTGGCTCTGAACTATTCACTAATCCCCTTGACTGTTAACTAATCTATGACCTTTCCCTCATTCTTATTAAATTTAACAGGGAGTTACACCTCCAATCCAATCCAGTATCGTCCATCTTTAGCTCATATGGAAACCAGTAACTCTGATCACAATAACTATATAAGCTGTGATGGACTTGTGACTATAATAGAGAAGTGCAAAAGTAAGCGAAGCAAAGAAGAGAAAATAAGGTGTCTAGGAGGGGCCCTCAGGATATTAGGATAGGTATAGTGGTCAAAAAGATAATAAAACTTGAATTTTATTGGTACATTTAAAATGAAGTATCCTCATAATAACAGAGGGTTAGCAAAATATTAACAACAAGACAGACAGTGAAAAGTAAAAAAAAGTGAAAAATAAAATTGAAGATCAACTACAAAACAGCTCTGTGATCGTGGTCCTAAATGATGTTATACAATGGTAAACACAATGAGACTTGGAATATTTGTCATAGATGTATGGGAGCAATATTATCAGCTTAGAATAGATATATATATATATAAAGAACTAATGTACCAATTTCTAAATATATATATATAGAAGGGATAATAAAATTGATAACTGATCTTAAGATAGGAGCCTAATGTGATAGCTTCAATAAGTTTGTCTAGGAAATCTTAATTGGTAGATAAGATCAGTAATGGTTTTGTAGTATTAGTATGAAATTCAATTGATACAGAATTTCCTAACATTTAATTATCAAAATATTTCTATGGTCATTATGTATAGATTTAATAGAATTCAATTGGGACGAATCTACACATATGTATCATTAATTGGTATGATCCTCTAATAATAATGAGTTATTTGAGCTGAGTTAGATTTTAGCTGCAGTGTCTAATGTTTAGCACTACTCAGTTCAATCATAGACTCCTTAACAGAAATAATTAATTACTTATTAAATAATTATGTGTTTTAAGTTGAGAGAGAAAAACTATATAATAAACTCCCTATTAATTGTACCGAGTCTTCACATATATACCCCATTGATCAATCTGATCCTCATATAAATAAATGGATTGAATTAAGTTAAATCTTAGCTGCAGTCTCTGACATATAACGCTACTCAGCTCAGTCAGAGACTCCCTGATAGAAATAATTATTCGCTTGGTAGAGGTAACATGATGTATTCCCTAGCTATTTTAACAAGTTTTCACATATGTGCCATTGATAAGTCTGATCCTTATATAATGATGAATTGGTTAGGCTGAGTTGAATCTTAGTTGCAGTATCTGACACATAGCGCTACTCAGCTTAATCATAGACTCTCTGAAGGAAATAATTAATAATTCTATTAGATCTATACATAATGACCATATAAATATTTGGATAATTAAATATTAGAAAGGAAATTCTGTATCAATTGAATTTCATACTACTATTACAAACCCATTACTGATCTTATATACCAATTAGGATTTCCTGGATACATTTATTGAAGCTATCAGATAAGGCTCCTATATTAAGATCAGCTACCAATTTTATTATCCCTTCTACATATTTAGAAATTGTAACATTTGTTCATTATTATATATCTCTCTATTCTAAGCTGAAAATATTGTTCCCATACATCTATGACAAATATTCCAAGTCTCATTGTGTGTACCAGTGTATAACATCATTTAGGACCACGATCACCAAGCTGTTTTGCAGTTAATCTGCAATTTTATTTTTCACTTTGTCTGTCTTGTTTTTAATATTTCTCTGGCCCTCTGTTATTATGAGGATGCTTCATTTTAAATGTACCAATAAAATTCAAGTTTTATTATTTTTTTGACCACTATACCTATCCGTATATCCTGAGTGCCCCTCGTAGACACCTTCTTTTCTCTTCATTGATTCACTTATATTCCAGGTGGCAGGGTGCACCACCCAGGGATCCCTCTAGACACATGTACCCTGGGAAATGAGTTTCATTATCATATACTCATTTTAGGATTTATGGTAATCGGTATACTGCGGTTATTTCTCTTCTCTCTAAGTGCAAAACTAACCCTTGTGACACATACTCTGTATCTCCCATGTGTGTCTTTCCGAAATACATAAAAACACCATTAGAAGCAGAGTATTTACACACTTAATTTTAAATAATAAATCTCAGCCAAATAAGTTGTCATGAGCTACTCTAGAAGAATAAAGTGTGTTACAATGACCCAATGTTAACTTGTCTTTTAAGAGAAAAGTTTGTATTTCTCCTGCAATCCCCATAATTACTAAACAAATTTCTCTGGCTGTCCTTGTCTAAAGAAGATAAAAGGAAAAAAAACATATTTAAATTAGTATCAGCAAACAAACAAAACATTTTTGTTTCTTTACTTTCAATCCTTATCATCAACCAGCAACAGGTAAACAAACACAAAACAACAGAAAACAAAAAAAAAAGAAACTCAGTCTGCATCCATTCCCTAGCAATTGTTTTCTCTAGTCTTTTTGTATTGTTCTAACTCTATATAGCCTCATTGCAACCAGGGTCAATTAGCTAAAAACATTACACAATGGATATCTCTCATCTACTAATAGCAAATTTATTTTACTAATAATAATACATGATACACTTATTTTCCCTGACTGCACTTTAGTAATTATCTACATAAGATGAGAAATGTCACTTCACATTTTTAGCTTGCCAGTGAATGGAATAGAAGCCTCTCTCCAGACTTTTGGAAAAACTGGTAACACTAGATTCAATTACTGCCCTTTTTTGTTTTCTAACTGTACTTCTATAGCAGGGTTTTAACCTAAACACATAACCAGAAACAGACACAAAAGAAAAATACACATAAGTTACTCGTATTTAAACCTGAACAATTACAAACTTAATACAGAATATCAGTAACATTTGCAAGAATATCAGTAACATTTGCAATTTTTTTCTTTATTTTATTTGGTTTAGACTTTTCCCGCTTGTGCTCGCTTCTCTTCACTTCGCCACTTTCCACTGCGCACCCGCTATCCTGCAACATGCTCTATTACTGTTGGTACAGTTTTAAACAGTCAATTTAATTCTCAGTTATCACAAACAATTTTTTTTATCTCTAACCGTACTCACTACCTCTTGATCAACATTATCAACCATTTGAAAGGGTTTTACACATTCATCGGTCATCTTGACCCACTGATCACAGTATAACATTGCATACCTAACTTTACTGTATGCTATTGCATACTTACCTTACACTTCTCGACCCTGAAAGGTCCTAGCACAACCGGTACCTCGGTTATCTCTCACCGTATTTCACCCTACAATTTAAATGACCCTGCCGGGGCACTTTTAACCTGAGTCTTGGTCACGTAAGTCATCTCGTGCGTTTGTTTTGGCGCCCATTTGGAAACGGACTTCTCGCGCCTCGCAGCACCAAAACTGCAGCTAAAGATTAATCTGCTGTGGACGTATTCTCCAACTCGCTGCGTCCACCACTTAACGGTTCGTAAGTGTACACAGCGAGGTCTCTACCACAGAAACTGGGAGAATAATAATATCAACCTTGCAATATCCTGCCTTTCCAGCACATCTGTTTGAGTACTTTAGAACTGAGAGCACTGAACATTGAAAAACATCCAGCCTTTTCCAGCAAATTTCCTCCAACCTTCCACAATTTCACATTGTAGTAGTATGGTATTTTCCTTTTATTAAGAAACAAGATGAAGTCTATCATTGATTTCTATGTGTCTCTTTATGAACAGATATAAGTCTGTTATGTTTTGTCACATTATTTACTTGTCTTTATGGCCAAAGTTTTCCCTAAACCTAGTACAGTGGACTATGTGCTTCAACTTAGCTCTTTACGTAATTTAGAACTCAGACAGACAATGGTTATTCACCAACTTAAGGTAATGTTGGTTTTACAACAGACAGAGAGCATTTGTGTATTCTTAAGTATACTTTGTATGCTTAAAAAATAGTTTAAAAGCTATAATGCTTAATGTTTATTGATAAGCTATATATGAATGTAATTGCTCAGTTTGCAAGCTTAGCAGTTTTACTCAGAAT
The DNA here is from genome assembly GCF_038048845.1 of Mixophyes fleayi. Taxonomy (NCBI): domain Eukaryota; kingdom Metazoa; phylum Chordata; class Amphibia; order Anura; family Limnodynastidae; genus Mixophyes; species Mixophyes fleayi. Next base: position 98,196,130 of record NC_134410.1, on the reverse strand, counting down.
GCTACTGTCATCGACTGCCCATATTGCATCAGCATTCACTTTAGTATAGGGATGGAATAGTTCAGACCTTGTTTAGACCTCGCTGGTGAGTCAGGAAGGCTCTGCCAGATCTCCTCCATCAAAGTATTCTAGGATGCATGATTCAACTTGGGGGCTGCTTGTTGAATGTGGGGTCTCCATGCTGTGAATCCGGGGAATTACGTGTGTGTCTAACAACCAATCGAAGCTAAGTATTTTAATTATCATATTAATTATTAAATCTTTTTCTTATACATAGTTTGTGAGTATCATTCTTTCTTTGTGCTAGTATTTCATGATAGTAATATTGCAACCGGATACAAATGACGTAGTGGTCAGGATTACTTTTGTGAAATCTGCGCAGAGAAGGAATGTTCAATAACTGTGTATTTTGTTTGTCTGAATAATGGTGATTTGTAGCATTGTTATGAACTGTTTTGCTATCATTATTGCACTTATAAAGTAACTCTTTAACTGTGTTTTGAGAAAACAGAGATTTATGAAATGAAATGTATTGATTTTGTTCTTTAACTGTAAAAGTGTAGTATATAGCTAAAGAATATGTATGTTTTTTATTGATTTTTTTCTTTAACTATTGAAGTGTTATACATAGTTAAAGATTATGTATGTCTAGAAAATGTTTGAAAAGCTTAGAAAAAGGTTGTTAGAGGGGAATGATGAGCTGGCCAGACCACTGCCTACTTGGATCAGACCTAGCCCATTATCCAGTACTGTGCAAGAGTTGTTGAAGTATCAAACCCTGATACTATTATCTAATGTCCTTAGGCAAGTACAGGACTTAGATTTGAGCATGTATAACCACATGGAGCAGAAGGCCGCAGCATCAGTGTCGTGGGTGTTTCTGGAGGTGCTTTGTGAGGTTACACAGCGACAGGAGGCAGTTGAAACTGAGCTGCGGGCAGCGCAGGATCAACTACTTATGTTAAAAGCATGTTTTAGAGTGTAGAGAAGAAAAAGTAAAGCAATCATATACAAAATATGTACTTGATGTTGTAAACATGCACAGAAAGCATCTATTGGTGATGGTATACAACGTGTCAGGGAAAATGAGTGTGTGGCAGCATTGAGGCTAAAGGACTTAACGGATGCAAATGATGAACACAATCTGTTGAACTGGGAAAGTCCAGATATGATGCCATTTGATTCCACATCAAAAAGTAAATTGTTGAAATATGCAACACCTCGTTACAGGGAAGCTTTGTTTGCTATGCTCAATGATCTGTGTCCTACAGTACAAATACTTGAGGTTTTTACATTGTTCAACCATTTAGTTGAATTGTAATATAATTAGCAAGATGGGACATTTTGCAATCATGTTGATAAACAAAAGATACAAATGACACCAAAAGAAATGTATTTTGAATTGTCAAAAGGTGGTACTCCCAAATAAAAATTAGATGGGCCACCAACTATTGAGATGTGGAAACAAATGAGGCAGAAACAGAAGGGGCAAGCAATCCCACCAAAGAAGGTGGTACTAAGTGATGCTGAGGAAGTGGTAATGCCTTCTGTTCCTCCCATGATCCAGCCCAACTCATATGGTCAGACATGGGAGGTACGAGAATCTATTGCATGCCTTTATAGCTGGAGACCCACGCCTCCATTATATTGTTTCTTCTATTTGGCATGGATAGACCCGCCCTCAGTATGTCACTGCTATATTAGATGCTGAAACTGACTAAAGTATTTTTTCATGGCAATATGTCTATTGCAAACAATACTCACTATTTACCAAGTATACAAGTAGAAGGCTTGGGGGAACATAACACACTGGCACACAAGGTTTAAGCACAAATTGCAATGGAAAAAGGGATCATATTCACTACAGACATACCAGTTAGTGAGCTACCTGATAATAGTGAGAAAAAGCTACATACAGATCAGGAAACTTTACTCTTTGATGAAAAAACTTTATTTTTTTCTGCAGAAAAGACTATTGTGAGTGAAAATGAAATATGGACCCCAGTGTACATCCCTCCACCTCAGCCAGTGATACAAATGGAAGACAAAACTAAAGTGCAACCAGTGACTGTAAGAACTGACCTGTCAATTGCTGAGTGGGCCAGACAGAAATTTTTAGCTGCATGTACCAGTGTGGCACAAAAAGAGACTTTACAGGAACACAAGTGGTACTTATAAGAAAGGGGACACGTAAAAGTACAAGACCACCAAACAGTATCACAGCTACTTGCAGGACGTTTTGAATTTAAATCAATGTTACCTGAGATACTAGTACTACTGCCTATTTTCCAGTCCCATGTGAATGAATCACCCTTGTGGGAGGACTTATCATCGCATGGAAGAGAGCAGTGTTGGCTTACTGATGGTTCTGACACATTAACAGCCAAAGGACAAGTGTGTTCTGCTACATCTATGCAACTAACTTCACAGACTGTCACGAACGCCCAGCCTGTAAAAGATACAGCAATATGAACAGCTGGCCGTGACTGGCGTAACTTTAGTCACTTAGCAATGATTATACCGTTTCTGCGACAATGAAGGATTTATTATGATGTCCTTACGTTCACCAAAACCACTTATTAATGTTTCACACTTAAATCACATACACATGTAGCATTAGCCTCTCTTGGCTTCGTAAGTTCACAAAGAATCACGGAGAACACACTAGATTAAATGTATTTAATCTGAAAAATGTTTCCAAGGATTTAGTTACAAAAATGTTTATAACAAGACATACTAAATAAGATATACTAAATGTTGCACAAATAGGTTTCAGAAAATAAAATATGATATAAAACCAAAGTCACTAATTACTTAGTTAAGGCTTGGTGTGTGTAAGGGAACATAATTGAGAGATATGGGACATTTCAGACTTGATAGACCCCCTCATGAAAATGCACAATGTAAAGTCTAATGCAGAAGATTTTAAACCCTTCTTACAGACTCTTTACCCCTATCTTACGAATTACATTTTCAATTAAGTCAGATTGATTGCCAAAATGACACAGAGCTTTCCGGAGTAAATTATCTATCACTAAGATATATGTTTGGTCCCCTCAGAGAATATCTCACCTCTGCTCTGCTTCAGTGGGAAGATGGTTTACAACTTTGGGGCTTCAAACTCCTTCAAGATCCTTATCTTTCCTGGGCCTGGTTAGTTTCAAAAGATTATTGACAGTTGCATAGGTTCAACTCGTGTCATCTACCAAAGCACACATTGAGATTACATTACAAGGTTACATACAATATACATTGTCATACATTAATTCAACAGAAAATAACAATCAGCCATTAGATTTACTATTTAATCGTCAAACAGACAAGAGGAGGGAGGATCTAGACAGTTTGCTGACTTTATGGCTGTTGTCTAAGTCACTAAATAGATTACAGGCCCTCTAATTCTTTACATTGATAGCTGGACTTTGTTTAAAGGACTGAGTGAATGTTCTCCTCTAAATAGGACTACAGGACAATTAACGACAAAACCACTTACAGAGAAACTAATAAGTGGGAGAAGATGTGTGTGAGACAAGTTAATGCACATAATGAACAAGTAAATGAACGGACTATAGAACACAGTGTGCAAGTTACACCAGATGAGGAAGCACTGATGGTGCCAGGATGCTGTTGTGAGGGTAAAATTGTATGATTATTGATTTAACATCTATCATGTGCTAAGCTTTAGAAACTAGCATGTTATGCTATAACCTTAAAAAAAATGTCAGCAGAATTATTCAAGCTTGTGAAACTACATAGCAGTATGTTCCCAGAAACAGAAACAGACCAAGGACACACAGCAAAGCAAAGCATTATTTACAGATAAAACCCAATAACTCAATGCTGGGGGCAACACAAGAATATTGGCAGAAAACCTGGAAAGAGATAACGCAGAAAGAAGAAATAATTGTTTGAACTTTGATGGAAAACTGCAATATATATTAATTGTTGATTGACTTACTTTCATAATCTACTGTCTAATAATTGACTGTTAAACATATATACCCTAAACTTTTATGTATAAATAAAGACACTGAAGTGGTCTCAGATTGGAACAAAATAAAAGCTGTTCAGCATTATATCATATAGGTGTTGAGTGTTTTTCTGTTCACCGGTCGACTGTAAATCAATGAAGATCTGACTGACATTTAAGGTGATTGATAGAAGTATCAGTGATCCCCGATACCCAAACACTGTGTACAAGAGACATCAGGCCACAGTCCACAGAAGAGCTGAAGCTAAATTCCAGCAAGCAGTGTGACTTAATTGGTGAAAGAAGAGTGTTCTATTGTGTGACTGCAGTGCATACTTACCCAGACATTATGCTTTCTCAATCAGTTTAATGCAAGCCAAGAGACTACCATGAAACAACTAGTATTTGTTTTACATAATGGGATGCCTGTAAAATTCAAACTGATAATGGCACCCATTTCAAAGGGCAGAAAGTGCACCAAGAACCTAGAAATGGAGTACACTGGGTCTTACATTTTTCTTACTACCCACACACACTCACACACTCAAGGGGTGGGATAAAGTGTTAATAGCTGACGCCTTTTCAGACTTACCCCATCAGCTAAAACACAAGGCACATAAGTGCATGGTAACGGGTATAGATGACATACCTTCTATAGAAATGCAGACTTATTTTGATTGGGAATAACAGGTTGATGAAGATGATATAGTAAAATATTCACATCCAGTAGCTGCCATTACAGTACAAGTATGGCTCAGTTCTTATAAAATTCAGATTACATGGTAAATATTTATAGCACTGGTCCGCCAGAAGGTGTAAATAATAATGCTGATATGGATTTACTTTATGATCATGATGCTGACATTAGAGTTTGCTTTTTTACAGATTAATAATTATTCCATGTTTTTTTCCTATGAACGTTGGGGAAATGAGCGCTGGTGATCACCAACAAACATGTGTCACCTTAGATGGAATGACAGCAGCAAACAGCAGAATTTCTGAAAGAGGACAAACTAACTGTTGTAAACAGCACATTTAATGACTAACTATCCCTATACAGTGTGGGCAAAATGTGAAATTCCAAAAGACAATTGCGAAGTATATATCAAATAATTAAATATAGTGTACAAGTTAGCAGTTTTAAGAAATCATGATATTAGAATATATTGAATGGTACAATTCCATTGTCAAATTTAACTAATCAAGGTTTAGCCAATTTAGATTCATTGATTCTTCAAGGAATGTTCTATTATGTGTGGTAATATGGCTTATTATTATTTTCCTGCTAATTATGGAGGATAATGATCGGTCATTGGCTGGGAATTTGGGGATAACAGATAGCTATGTATATACTTAATGTTTTGATTATATTAATAATGATATATGTATTTGTTTACATTGTTTTATGTATATGTTAAGAAATGTATATCACAAACCAATAATGCTTAAATAGATTAGTATCTGTTTTAAAGAGCCAAGGGTTGGAATGTAGCAGTATGGTATTTTTCTTTTATTAAAAAACAAGATGGAGTCTATGATTGATTTCTATGCGTCTCTTTATGAACAGATACTAAGTCTGTGATATTTCATCAAATTATTTACTTGTCTTTTATGGCCATGTTTTCCCTAAACAGTGAACTATATCATTTAATGCAGCTCTTTAAGTAATTTAGAACTCAGACAGACAATCGTTATTTATCAACTTAAGCTAATGTTGGTTTTGCAACAGACAGAGAGTATTTGTGTATTGTATTCTTCTGTATACTTTGTAATGTTTGTTTATAAGCAATACATTAATGTGTGAAGGGGGGGCGCTGTGTGCGCGTGCGTGATGGCCGCGTGCGCACACGTACAGTGTGTGCAGTACATACAGTGCACACGCCGATCTCGGCATGTGCATGGACACTCCTACTGCACATGCGCAGTCACACCAAGGAACCCCACTGTGTGTGCCGACTTAAGTCAGCACGCAAACAGTGGGGGAAAAACGCCAGGGGTGATAACTTCATCACCCCTGACCCACACACAGCATCCATGTGTCTGTGGTGAATAACCACAAACACATTTCCGCTGGGGAGGCTGAGAGTTTCTGGGTCTGGGCTATAAAAGCCAGACCCGGGACTCCCCCTAGTTCTCTATGCTGCCTACCTGTCCCCTGGACAATGAGCATACACTATACTACAGAAAACATACACTACCGAAAAGGGTATACTATAGGAATACACTATTCTTTAGGGATACACTACACTACAGAAAATATACACTACACTACAGAAAAGGATAGGAATACACTATACTACAGAAAATATACACTACGCTACAGAAAAGGATTCTATACTACAGGAACGTTCCCTACATTGCAGACAAAGAATTGGATCCAGGATGCAAGGATGTAATGTTGGTTTAACTATTTATATACATTTAACGGTGTAGCTATTGTTTGATATCTGTGATAGTAAAATCAATATTATAAATACTAATTCTTATTAAAGATACATATGTAAAGAAAATAGTGCAAGGATAGTGTAAGGAATAAAGGTGGTGAACCTAGGGTTAAGCTTATATTGATATACTATGTTATGTTGAACAATGTTATTATGTATGTGTGAACTGTGAATGCAGGGTTTTCTGTGTCATCAGTAAAGTACTTTGATTTATTTACATACATATGTTGTGAGTATTGGTTATTTATAACGAATATATATTGTGAAGTAATGCTGAGATACAGTGGTTATTGGATAAATAATTCTGTAAAGCTTAAGTGTTATTTAGTATGGTCAAAAGACTGAGCAAGACAACATTGTTTAAGGAAAAGTGCATAAAAGTGTGAGTTTTATAACAAGTGTCTGAGAATAGAATAAGAGGATAGCGTGCGCATTTAGGGCGTAACCACAGATCCTTTTACAGAATGCAATTGCTCGGTTTGCAAACCTAGCAGTTTTACTCAGAATGATACTGTCAGCGACTGCCCATATTGCATCAGCATTCACTTTAGTGTAAGGAAAAGGATTATATAAGGATGGCATAGTTCAGACCTTGTTTAGACCTCGCTGGTGAGCCAGGAAGGCTCTGCCAGATCTCCTCCATCTAAGTATTTTAGGATGCATGATTCAACTTGGGGGCAGGTTGTTGAATGTGGGGTTTCCATGCTGTAAATCCGGGGAATTACGTGTGTGTCTAACAACCTATCAGAGCTAAGTATTTTAATTGTCATATTAATTATTAAATGTTTTTCTTATACATAGTTTGTGAGTGTATCATTCTTTCTTTGTGCTAGTATTGCATGATTGTGATCTTGCAACCAGATGCACAAATTCATGGCTGCGTATGCAACTCTGCGGTTTAATCACACAGCTTGCAGATGCTAGTTGTCTGCCGACTCTACGATTACATTTGGGATTATCACAAAAACCACTGTTTCCAAGGTATACCTTGTATACCACGACGTCTTTTATACCCTGTTTTCCTTCAAAAAGAATGCCACAAAGGTCTCTTCACATCCTGTTTCCTCAACAGAACCTTTGTCCTCAAACGGCACTTAATTTTCACAATCACATACACATACACCTTTATTTTCTGCACAGAAAAAAACTTTTCCAAATGGTGGTATTAACTTCTCAGAGGTTTTAACAATTAATTTCACTATAAAATACAACAGGACTATCTATCAATACAAACGTTTAAACATGTGGCAACACAGGAATGCATATGCGTATGCTAAGCACACAAACAACATTTAAATCACAAAATGACATGAAAAAGAAACGTTTTTTTTCTTTCTTGTCCCTAGGTTTTAACCAGCACTCCTTGGATTACACAAAGCGGATATTCGGTTTGACAACACTAGATGATATAAAGGCATAGAACTATTTGAGTTCCTACTAAAGATGCTCAGGCTCGGTTCCTCGGAAACAGAACACACCTGAACTTAGGAGATTTGCGCTTTTTTGGATTCGAAAACGAGGCAAAACGTCATTGTGATGTGGTCAGATCTCGGATTTCGCAAGTTTTGGAATCTATAAATACTGACCTCCACGGCAATCTAACGCCATTTGAGGGAAGAATACAGAAGGGGTAGCATAGCGTGTAGAGCAGTTGGGCAGGAAGGTGTTAGATAATTGAAAGAGGAAGGTAGTAGCAGTGTTAAAGTAAGTAATCAGTAACATTCAGGAGAGCTCCATAGCTCCAGTGCTAAATCTCATTGCTGGAAAATACAAATACTAGTGCTCCTGGTAGGGTTGGTGTAATTCTGCAGTCCAATTCTACTGTGATATATAGGTAAGACACAGATAGGAGAGCTGCGTTGGTCATTCTCATTGCATACAAATAAAAAACTAGTGCTGTCAGGGTTGGTGTAATTCTGCAGTAAAATTCTACAGTGTTATATAGGTAACACAAAAGGAGAGCTGCATTGCTAATTGTAATTGCTGAAATATAAGTACTAGTCCTTGCAGGCTTTTGTTTTGAATTTGCAGGCAAATTCTACTACGTTATATAGGTAACAGACAAAGAGGAGTGCTCTATTGCTGAAATAAAAATTATAGGGCTGGCTGGCTTGGTCTAAATCTGCAGTTACATTTTACTGTACCATAGCTCACTCAGAAACAGGAGAGGTGGCAGGGTTCAGTGCTGAATCAGAAAATGTAATAATAGGGCTGTCAGTGTTCTTCAAAGTCTCCAGTGACATTGTATTGGGCCATAGCTCATACAGAAACAGGAAGGGTGACATTGTTGTTGTCACTCTCCAGTCTCAGTCATGATGATACTAATCCTTCTACCTCATGTGCTAAAGCCTATGTTCAAGTGCATAGTGGTTTTAAGTCAGGAAAACAAAAATGTAAATAAAAAGCTTGTACCTTTTTAAAGAAAAAAAAAAACCTCTAAAAAAGGTGAAAGTTTACTGTAGAAAAACATAAAATTGCCAAGATACCACTCTACCCAACATATTACCAGACATTCCAGCATCAGGTACCTCGCTTCTCTTAGCTAGATTCCAGCACCTGCAATCTACACTGTCATCATATTCACCCTCATCATTGTGTACATTTTCCTCAAACAATACTAATTCATCCCCGCTGGAATCCACCATCACAGATGTCTGTGTACTTTGATGTATTTGCTGATAATGGCCTTCCTCATGGAATTTGTAGTTCATTTTATGGCAAAGCTGTCACGATTTTTGGGCAATTCTGTTAGAGCAGAGCTAATGTCAAAATGTTGTACTGACTCATCTGCATCTCCACTGGGTGTCTTGGGAAAGCTAAGTTTTTTCCGAGAAGCAGATGCCAGAGAAATTGATGGAGGAGATGTCAATACAACATGTTGATAGCTCTTGGATCCTGGCGAAGCGAATTAAGTCCTAGATCTACAATTACAATATAGTTAGCAGATTTGCTTAGTTTAATTTCATCCTTCAATGTTTCTAGCTGCTTCTCAAAAAGTAAGGCAATCACTTAACTCAAGCTAACCGTGTCTGTACTTTCTTCACAGGTGACTACTTCACTGGACTAAAGTACATTCCCCCTCAAATTCTAGTCTTCTTGCAGCTGCTGCATTCTCCTACATGCTGTTGCAGAATCACGAAAATGAACCTAAATTTTTTGTGACACAGACAGCATCTCCTGCATGTTATTGTCATTTTTTTAAAAGTCCGGTACCACCAAAACTGAAAATGTGATGGAATTCCCCCCGCTGTAATGCTCTAACAATATTGGTGGCATTAGCAGAAATCACATATCCTCAGGAGAGTCCAAGCAGGATTAGCCATAATGCAATGACATCCCTTAGTTTTTGTAACAGATTGTCAGCTGTATGCTTCTTAGTGAAGCTACTGATACACAGAGTAGCCTCCTTCAGAAAAATGTGACGTACTTGGGTACATGGTGCTGCTGTTCCTGCTGGTGATGTCGAATCACCAACCCAGTAGGTTGTCACAGTCAGATAATCTTTAGTTTGTCCAGTTCTGCTTGTCCCCATATCTGTGGTTAAGTGTACAGTGGGTAGAATGTCATTTTGTAGCCCAATAATTACATTTTTACAAACCTTCTGGTAGAGGTGAGAAATAGCTTTGTTAGTAAAATGGTGTTGTGATGGAATTTGGTAATGGGGACACAAGACCTCAAGTAATTGTCTAACTCCAGCTGCATTAATAATGGATATTGTCAGGGCTGCCAAGAGGAATTCAGGGCCCGCGGCGCAAAATTTTTCAGTGGTGTGGTCACACGGTTGGGGGCGTGGCTATGTGCCATTGGGGCATGGCTAGCACATCAAAATCACTAGGTCCTGAATTCACCGGACCGTGACATTTGTACAACCAATCCTGACTTTCAGGACATCAAGCACCCTTGTGTAGTATAGGAAGAATGCAGTGTGTACAGAAAGAGTTCAGTCTTGGTTTGCGCCCACTGGGCTCACCAAACACTCACCAAACATTGGCATTGTCCCTACTAGAATCACAACATTTCACACACTATGCTGCTCTGTCCTACCTGTTCTTCTCACTTTTACCACATGTGGCTGCTGGTTTCTTTAGTTGCGGATTGTCCAGATCCTGGAATGTTGGAGGACGTATTTGGAAAAAAAAATGGCTACATTTAGAAAATTACAGCCAGCCCTACCGTTAAATCAATAGCATCCATGATTAATAATTAGGCCTTCCTCCAGCCCCAACATTAAAATAGTATTCCCATTACCCCGCAAACAAAATAGCAATCATTAATTAGCCACCATCTACCTCACACACACTACATTGCCAAAAGCTCCATGCCATCACACACACATTACTGTGCCTCTTTATCATCACCAAGCTATGCCCCCTTATGATCACACTGCGCCCTCCATGCTGCCTTTGCCCCTTTCTTCATCTCCCTTGTCGAAGTCAGCAAATTGGATAAAGTCATTTCAATTAAAATCGAGCAAGCTTGGTTGTCTTTGTCTGAAAAGATGCGTAGAGCACGCTACGGCGTGGAAGGGCGTGCCCAGCCACAACACGTGGCAACAACAGCATTTACACTTTTACATACATTCGCACAAACACGCACATTTGTAAAATAGTACACATTAATCATAGTTGCAGCACATAGTTATTTATGTTGAAATATAGTAGTGTTTATATGTAATATTATAAGTTATATGCATATTAGTGATACATATGGTTCAGGTTAAAAGAAATGTGTCATGTCTAATATCATATTAATCCCCTTTACATCAGCAGCTGTTCGGTGCATTCGGCGAAGAGATCGCACATTGCATACTCTAGTTATTGATGTTAGGGAATAAACCTTTAATATGATATTAACTGTCAAATGCTAATGGACTGATTGTAATTGGAGTGTGGCGGGAAGAACAGAGCTCATCCCCTGGAGAGACCCCCACCTTTGGATTCCTAAGATTGAATCAGCCTATGATGTGTAACCCCCTGGACCCTCCTGATGCCTGGACCAATAGAAGCAAGCTATACCATCTGCATTGTTTCACTGTATCTCTGTTTACATATAAGCAGTAGCTCTCATGTAGTGTTCAGTCACCTTGACCACAGACTTCAGGACTGAAAGACTGTTCACTGGATCCAGAGCGCCTGCGATAAGTAACGGCTGTACTTACTATTATTTCGCTTGATTATTCTGCTACTTTTTGAGAATAAATATTTGTGCGTTGGAAACATAAATCGAGATTCGACAATCGTTATTAGATAGCGACAAAACGCTCATAACAATTTGGGGGCTCGCAGCAGAGGTTTCGTTGCCAGATGATTCGCAAGACCAACGGATTTCGGTTCCTCAACAAAGGGTGGAGACGCGTCATATACGGATAAGAACGCAATGTGTTCAAAACCTGAATTTTACTCTGTGTTGTGAAACCGAATGTCCGTTTTGCATTATCTAAGGTACGCTAACTGAATCTAGGGACAAAAGAGAAAACTGTTTCTTTTTCTGTCATATTGCGTTTTGATATATTGTATTGCATAGCGTATGTGTAATTCCTGCTTAGCATATGTGAACTTCCGGTAAGATTTTCCACGTGGTTAAACAATCGTTTTGATAGTTATTATATGTGCATAGTATAATTACTTGTGAAAACCTCTGGGACATTATTACTATTGTTGGGAACTTTGATTTTCTGCGCAGAAAAGGTGTATGTCGTGTGATTTGTTGACTTTAAATACGCTAAGGTTTGATCTTTTGTTGAATAGAGTGTCAGTTGCTGTCTGACGAGGCAGGTGCCCAACTGGTGTACGGTATACAAGGCAGGTATACCGGGGGCAGAAACTAAGCGAGTTTTCGCGACGTGCACCCAAGAGTAATCGCATCGCTTACCAATAAGCTTTAAGCGTTGCGATTGCACCACACGGCAAGGAATGCCGTGATTGCGACTTGGGGGTAACGGGGAGGAATTGCGTTGGTATTGCTGGTAATTGACTTTACCGGATGCTGCCAGGCGTAATAAACTCAACAGATTTTGTTGGAGAGTCAGGGGTAATCGAGGAGCTGATAACCCTTTAGTCCGCATTGATATTTCTGTATTAGGGATCCTCGTTTAATATGAGAGGAAGCGAGTGGGCGCGGCTTGTAGCAAATACGTTCACGGGCCAGTAAAATATCTCTAGCGGTAGCAGAGTGTTGAAATTAGTGGCAGGATATTGTGATATTTCTGGAACCCTATTTTTGTGGCAGGATATTGTGATATTACTGGGACCCTATTGTTCAACATGGGTGCTAAGCAGATGCTAGAGATGGCCAAGGTACTGCGTAAGGAAGGGCCTATTGGTTCAGCGAGGTTTCTTATGTGTAAGAAATATGGTGCGTACGCAACTGCGTATTGCGACACGTGGGTCAAGATGACCAAAGATTGTGTTAGGCCTTTCCCACAAATAGGGAGTTTTAATGCAGAGGTACTAAATACTGTAAAGGATAAAGTATGGTTGATTAAGTCAATGAAAGTGAGGAATAAACATAATGATTGTTTCAAATTGTGGAAAATGGAAGGTAGCACGTGGCAGAGCAGCGAATGCACAGCGGAAGTAGGCGTGGCAAAAAAGCACGCGCACGGCGGAAGTAGCTGTTGAGAAGCGTGGAGAACTCAGCGCAAGCGCGCCCCCGCCACCCTATGTGGCGGGGGGGGGGGGGGGTAAGTACAGTCGTTATTAAAAATGAAAAAAAGGAAATTGCTAACTTATATCCTGTTTTAAGTCAGTTTAAAGCAAGTGTTTCTGATGAAGAGGATGATCCTACTGTAATTTCAGCCATTGCTAATATGTTAGAGGTTCAACGCAAGTATGGAAAGGGGGCAATGGCTGAGATAGGTGAGAGTAGTGTGACCACTAGGAGAGATAATATTCAAAGTACTGAAGTAGTTAACCCTGAAGATAGTGAACCAGTGGGTACGTATCCAGTCCGCACAATATCAGTTCCCAATGGGAAGGCGGATAAGGATGGTGTAGTTCCTTTAAGAAATGTTACAATGCATTGTCCCTGGACTAGATCAGAATTACGTTCCATTATGACTGAATTCCCAGATCCTAGAAAAGAGCTGGCTAAGTGTCAGAAGTTTGTTAAAGACTTGCGAAATGCACAAAAACCAACCGATAAGGATTGGTGTGTAGTGTTGAGGGCGTGTCTTCCTCCCAATACTAACGTACAACAATTTATTAAAGATTGTTCGTTGGAGGAAGACGAAACCTTGACAGATGAGATTAATCAAGAGAATATAGAACAGATTGTCAAACATTTAGCCATCTATTTTCCAGTAGTAGCGAATTGGAGTACGATTTTCACCATAAAACAAAAAAATAGTGAAACAGCATCAGATCACTTTAGTAGAGCTATAGCAGCGATAACACGGTTCACATAGTTGAGGACCCACATCACAGGGAAGTAGCAGTAGGAGTACTAATGGATGGTCTTAGGGAAAATTTAAAAACCAGAGTACACCCTTGATGGTGCCAGCCTTCAACGCTGTTTCAGAGAGCACCCCTTTCTCCACACAATCCCTAGAAGCCCACATCACAGTAATACCTAAAGATGGCAAGGACCCCTCTCTGTGCCCAGGTTATCGGCCAATTTCCCTACTTAACGTGGACATTAAATCATACGCAAAACTTATAGCTAACCGTTTGAAGCCCATCCTGCCGGGAATAGTCCACTCTGACCAAGTGGGATTCATTCCCGGTCGTGAAGCAAGAGATAACACAACTAAGATTATCGACCTGGTCTATTCGGCAGTGAGCTCTAATACACCCTCTATGTTGTTGTCCACGGATGCCGAAAAGGCCTTTGACCGAATTGACTGGTCATTTCTCGGCTGCATGTTATCCCATATGGGCCTAGGACCAATTGCCCTTCATTGGATTTTAGCTCTCTACCGTACCCCTACGGCTCGTATAAAAATTAACGGGTCTCTCTCGGATCCAGTCTTGATTGGAAATGGCACTAGACAGGGGTGTCCACTCTCACCATTGATTTTTGTACTTTTTATGGAAGCCCTGGCTAGGGCCATTAGAGCCAACCCTGATATTTCAGGAGTGGTAGTGGGTAAAGTGGAATATAAATTAGCGCTTTTTGCAGATGATCTCCTAGCTGTGGTTACCAACCCAATCATTTCAATTCCCAATCTGGTTAAAGAATTCCAACGATTTGGTTCTCTATCCAATTTCAAAATCAATTATTCAAAATCGGTGGCTTTGAACTTATCTTTAGCTCCTCGTGTGGTTGAAGGGCTCCAGCAGGTTTTTGCATTCCAGTGGCACCCATCACATATTGAATATCTGGGTATACTTATTTCTAAAGATCTGACGCAACTGTTCGACCTTAACTTTAGTCCTCTCATGGCTAAACTTCGTAAGGATCTGGGAGAGTGGCATAACAAGGCCTTTTCCTGGATAGGTCGTATCAATATTATTAAAATGAACATTCTCCCACGTATCCTTTACCTCCTCCAGACTCTTCCAATTCACATACCCAATAAATGGTTTAATGACCTACAGAAATTGCTGAGAGACTTTGTTTGGAGGGGAAAGAGGCCCTGTTGCAAACATGACATTTTATATCGACGTAAACACATAGGGGGACTCCAACTTCCACACTTCCCCTCATACCATAATGCGGTGTTGCTGGGAAGGATCCTGGAGTGGTCAAATGCTAATAGTGAGAAGCAGTGGATCGTTATTGAAGGATCATACCTTCCTTCCTCACCTCTATTTACTCCATGGTTAAGCAAACTACCTATCATCAGACACCCCATAATTGGTCCTACCATTTTAGTATGGTCCAGACTTCGGATCCTTCCACACCTCTCCTCTATTATTTCACCACTGACCCCCTTATTTGATAAACCTCTTTTCCCCGAGGCGTACAAACTGGCCCCTTTAAGACATGGGTGTGTGCTGGGATTACACGTGTCGGCCAGCTGATAAATTCCACCGGTGTGTCCTCCTTTCTTGAGATCCAGTCCAAGTGGGAGCTTCCGGGATTGGAGATTTGGAGATACCTCCAGATCAAGCACTTCCTGACCTCGGGATTACCTAGTAATGATATAACTAGAGCCCTCACAGCGTTTGAAACATGGTGTCTAGCAGATGGCTGTCTTACCCACCTGCTCTCCAAAATCTACAAACTACTTATAGAAAACCTTTTTAGCTCCTTACCCAAATTCACCACTGCTTGGCAGCAAGATCTGGGAGAGCAGGTCCGTGAAGCAGACTGGTTAGCCATTTTTGAGACCACACATGCTTGTTCTGCTAGTGTCTCTATAATAGAAACTAATTACAAGGTTCTAACAAGATGGTATAGGTGCCCAGCCCAACTAGCAAACTTTTGCCAGGGTGTTTCTGACTCCTGTTGGAGATGCCAGAATGCCCGGGGCACTACTATGCATATCTGGTGGGATTGTGAGATACTCAGACCTTTCTGGTCCAAGGTCATGGAGGTCTCTGCTGAAATATTAGGAGATGATGTTCCTGATAGTCCCGCCTTTTGGCTTCTCAACAAGATCGACGTTCCAATTTCCAGGTTTAAAAAAAACATTTTACGTTATCTGATTTCGGCTGCGAAAGCAGTGATTCCAACCCATTGGAGATCTCCTAACTCCCCAACCATCCGGGAGTGGTTCCAGAGATTGGAGTTTTATAGAGTTATGGATGAGCTTTTACTTTCATCTGCTGATAAAGTTACTGAATATTACTCCATTTGGAGCCCATGGCTCGAATTCCAGGACTCCGATAAATTTAATCATTTAAACAAACCAGTTCTCTCACCTACTCTCCTTGCTAGGACTTGAATTGTTTATTTACATAATCTGTACTAGGAAACATTGCCCCCCCCCTTACCTATTCCCGTCTCTGTCTTTTCCTTTTTCTCTCTTCCTTCTTCTTCTATTATAACATTTATTTGAATGTGTTATTATGACATTTTGTATTAATGAGGTGGTTTTGTTACCCACTTATCTAATCTTGTTAATCTCTGTTGAAACTGCCTTAAAAACTTCAATAAAGATAAAAATTATATATAAAAAAACAGAGTACAAACCTCATTACCTAATTGGAGAAGCATCACAGTAGATTCCCTTAGGGATTCTGCTGTGGAGCATGATAAAAATATATTTAGGAAAAAGGAAGAAAAGAGTGACAAGTTGATGACGGTGAGTATACAAGCATTAGAGGGAATGCATACACGACCACCAGCCTATAACCCACATAACAGGAAACGCAGAATGTTGAGATGTTATAATTGCAAAGAAGACGGACATATGAGGAAAGATTGTACTAAGGGAAGATATAATCCTAATGAAGGGTCGCATAGATATCCTCCAAGGAGGGATTCCCATAGACTAGAAGAATCACATCTAGCCGTGCATATTACAGCAGCAAATGCTGCGCGGGAAAGCAATAGTCAGCGCTAGGGGTCAGGTCATACCTGTAGCCTACAGCCAGTGAGGTTAACTGAGAGTCTGAGAGAAGAATCAACAATGATAGTTGACATAGCTGGTAGGAAGCAAACTTTTCTTGTAGATACAGGGGCGGCCAGATCTGTGATAGCCTCTCCTTTTAATCTACAGGTGACCAGTAGAACTATTCCAGCTATGGGGGTAACGGGATGAGTGTTACATTATCCTGTAACTAAACCCGCTGAAGTTACTATCGGGCCCCTGCATACTAAGCATTCTTTTCTCTAAGCTGCAGCAGCTCCTACTAACTTGCTAGGGAGAGACTTGTTATGTAAAATGGGATGTGTCATACACTGTACTTCAGATGGTGTGTTCTTAGACATACCAGAGAAGGTCGCGCATGAGGTACAGGATATATTGGACACCCCTCAAAAGTTAATGTTACACTCTACTGTTATAGAACAAAGTCCATCTCAAGTAAAGGGGATGTTGCTGGAAATACCAGGTTCACTATGGACCAGAGATGGACAGGACACTGGACTGATGGCAAACGTAGCCCCTGTCATGGTCAATCTAAAAAGTGGTAGGATAGCTCCAAAAATCCCACAGTATCCATTAAAACCGCAGGTGGAACTAGGGGTATATCCTGTTATTGAGAGGCTGTTGCAACAAGGGATTTTGCTTTGTACATCCAGCACAGCAAATAGTCCCATTTTCCCTGTAAAGAAGAGTGGGGGGAGGGGCTATAGATTAGTCCAGGATTTAAGGGGAATTAATAAAGTTGTTGAGAGCCAATTCCCCGTAGTGCCGAATCCAGCTGTCATCCTCATGCAGATTCCACCGTCTGCTAGTCATTTCACTGTCATTGACCTATGTTCTGCTTTCTTCTCAGTCCCTCTTCACCCTGACTGCCAATACCTTTTTGCATTCTCCTACCGGGGAGTGCAATACACATGGACCAGACTTCCCCAGGGGTTCATTGACAGCCCCAGTATTTTCTCCCAAGCCTTACATGACTGTTTGCAATCCTTTCAACCCCGCAATGGGTCTGTTCTAATTCAATATTTGGACGATTTGTTGCTGTGCTCTGATTCTTTTATGTCATGTTTACATGATACTAAATTGTTGTTGCTCCATCTCTCACAAACAGGGCACAAGGTGGCAAAGGATAAATTACAGCCATGTCAGACTAAGGTCAAATACTTAGGACACTGCCTCACCAAGGGGCTAAGACACCTGACAACCGACAGGATTGAGGCTATACAACACATGACTCTGCCGCAGAGCCAGAAGCAGATTCGTAACTTCCCGGGGATGTGTGGATACTGTAGATCCTGGATCTCAGGTTTTTCTATTCTGGCATTACCATTGCAGGAACTAGTCTCTTCCTCAAAACCAGAACATGTGGTACACACAGAAGAGTCAGAGCAAGCGTTCTTTAATCTAAAAGATAGTCTGATTAGAGCACCTGCATTGGGAATACCTGATTATGAAAAGCCTTTTGAGCTGTACTGTATGGAAGCTGATGGTTGTGCAGCAGGTGTCCTTACACAGAAACATGGTGACGCTAGCAGACCGGTAGCATACTACAGTGCACAATTGGACACTGTGGCAAGATCACTTCCAACATGTCTCAGAAGTGTAGCAGCAACTGCTCTTCTGGTAAGTAAGAGCAAGGACGTAGTATTAGGACATAATTCAACTGTCTATACACCCCATGCTATATCAGCTCTGTTAAATTCAGCCCAAACCAGACATGTTTCTTCAGCTAGATTCACAAAGTGGGAACTAGCTCTGATGGCACCCTCAAACATCACCATCAAACGATGTAGCACCTTAAATCCAGCTACATACCTTCCATATGTGTCTCTAGAGACACAAAGGGTGGGGGGTGAGGAGACCCTGGTTGATGATGAGTTAGGCAAGAGTACTGATACGCATGATTGTATGGAACACCTGAACCAGACCTTTACTGCAAGGCCCGACATACGTGACACCCCCTTAGAAAATGTAGATTTTACGTTTTATACAGATGGGAGTTTTTATAGACAGACAGAGACGGGAGAGCTATGTACTGGTTACGCTGTGGTAGACGATCAGGATGTGGTAGAAGCTGAACCCCTTGGCCCACCTCACTCAGCCCAAGTGGCGGAACTAGTAGCATTAAGGAGAGTGTGTGAGTTGCCAGAGGGTAAATCAGCCAATATATATATACGGACTCTAAGTACGCCTTTGGGGTAGTGCATGATTTTGGGGCCCTTTGGCGTCTTAGAAACTTTACAACAGCAGCAGGTACGCCAGTGGCACACTCACAACACATAAAAGGACTTCTGACAGCGATACAGTTACCCAGAACAGTAGCCGTCATAAAGTGCAAAGTCCATACCTTTGAAGAAGACCCAGTGTCATTGGGCAATAACAGGGCGGACAAAGCTGCTAAATGGGCAGCAGGGCAACCTATGACTGTATCGACCGAGACTATGATGGTTTTTTAGACATTAGACATGCAGAAATTAATTGAAGTGCAAGGTTTGTGTTCCCTGCAGGAAAAGGCTGTCTGGAAGGCGAAGGGATGTGGTCAAGAGTCCTCAGGACTCTGGAGGGATGGATAAGGTAAGCCTGTAGCTCTTTGAAAATATTATCCAAGCCTGGCTGAGGCAGCACATGGTCTGACTCATCTGGGTAAAGAAGGTATGTACAAACTGGTGAGAGTATACTGGTGTGCTCCTGGATTTTCCTCTCAAGCTGGTAAGAAAGCAATGTCATGTCTTACTTGTTTGAGGAAAAATGTCGGGAAAACTATTCCAACTGAGCCATCCCACAACCCTCCTACAGACGGACCTTTTCAGGTAATAAAAATTTACTATATCCAAATACCACCGTGCAGGAATCTAAAGTATGTGTTAGTATGTATTGATGTGTTTTCCAGTTGGGTAGAAGCATATCCAGCAGCCACTAATACTGCTGTGTTCACTGCAAAGAAAATTGTACAGGATTTTGTGTGTAGGTTGGATATCCCTAGAATCATTGAAAGTGATAGGGGTACCCATTTTACTGGCGATATCTTCCAAAATATGTGTAAACTCATGGGAATCAGTAGCAGACTTCACACCCCTTACTGACAACAAGCCAGTGGTAAGGTGGAAAGAGTAAATGGTACTATTAAGAACAAGCTTGGTAAGGTAATGTCTGAAACTGGGTTGGCGTGGCCTGAAGCTTTGCCACTAGTCCTCCATAGCATCTGAACCACTTCTAGACCTCCTCTTAATCTGTCCCCCTTTGATTTACTGTTCGGCCGACAACCTCATTTGATTGTGAGTCCGCAAGACGACTTAAAGTGTAATAATGAAGTGACTGTGCAATATCTTATAAAACTGAGTAGACAGCTGAAACAACAACAACAAACACTCAAAATGCTGTCACCTGGTATGCCAGAAACGAACTGTCATGATGTTGAACCTGGGGTCTATGTTGTGATCTGCAATTTCTTACGTTCAGGTTGTTTAACAGACCGTTGGGAAGGCCCGTACCAAGTGCTGCTGACCAGTACCACATAACTGAAGGTTGCAGAGAGAGATACTTGTGTCCATTCCACCCACTGCAGGAGAGTCAGTAACCCGGAGAAGGTGCGAGATAAAACTGAGACCGACAACACAGATCTGTCACTCGTAAATCTGTTCCGGGAGACCTAAAGCCTGCAGTCAAGACACCTGAACCAGAGACGTTGCTTTAGAACTATCTTTCCAGCGATGGAGTGGCGGTTTTTGTTTTTCTTTTGTTCCAGGATTTTCCTTGTTTTTGTTTTGTTCTTTTCTAGGACATTCTATTTTTGTAAAGGAGGATGGAGGACAGAGGAAGGTTCTGGCAGTGATGCGGATAAAATGGAGATTGAGGAAAAATTACTAGAATACTCAGAGCAGCCAATTGTCAAGCTCGGTCCAGGGGTTATGAAAAGGTCTGCTACCTCAGGAACTCGGAGACAGTGTGAGGGGCTATTGTCTGATGAATATTGTATCTGCAAGTTCTGTGACTCACTAGTTGAAGAGAGATGCATCCAGCGATGCCAGTCCACCGGTAATCAGAATGTGGGCGGACATCCTCTGGAGGATTATCACTCCTTGGTGGGTAAGGTTCTAAACCAAACCGAGTGCTGGGTGTGCTCTCACATGCCGCAGGGGCAGCATACCATAGGACTAGTGCCATTCCCGTTAAACATCTCCGAAGTACTCGAATTGAGGGGTGGGAGGCCCATAGAGGGGAGGTACAATAACACTAGGTCCCCTAGTCTAATGCTTTGACAATACACTGTAGACAGATCTTTGCTGTGCCTAAACATCTCTCATGCAAAGCGTCTGGAGAATTGGGAAGCTGACCCATCAGATCAGACAATGGCTCGCCACACTCATTTTAGAGGGAGCCTTACAAGGTCACCAATAGGCAAGAATGTTGATGGAAGTCACAAATTAGGGCGTATAACCAAACATAAGAAAGTATCCATTGGAAAAGTCTCTATAGATAATTGTAAGAATGTCATCCATGCTGACACGTGTCTTGAGCAAATAGAGACACTAGGCTTGGGTAGTTTTATCAAAACTCTGTGTGATATAATTAATGGGCATACTGTTCCTTATGTTCTCCTTGATGATGTATACTTTATTTGTGGGAGAAAAGCTTATTCCTGGGTGACTCCGAGTTCCATGGGTTTGTGTTTCTTAGCTAAACTGGTTCCTGAAATCATGACTATTACTCATGAGGAAATGGTTGGTATTCACAAGACTACATCACCACCATACATACACACACAGTATGAACACCGTGGCAAGAGAAATATGATTCCTGGGGAGGAACCCATAGCTACAAAATTGATTAATGAAACCGCTGGGTTTAAAGTTATGGTTGCTCTAGATCTCACCAGGACCGCTCGGGGAACGTTAACCTTTAAATATATCCAAGACCCAGCTAAATTAATAGACAATATTACCGAGATGTATAATGACACTTTCAGGTATACTGGAAGGGAGCTACAAGCGTACAAGAAGGAGTTGGTGTAACATAGACTGGTACTAAATTATCTCACCTCTATTACTGGCGGGTACTGTGTGACACTGGCCACCCAGTTTGGTGTCAAATGTTGCACGTACATCACCAATAATACGGATGACCCTAAGGATGTTATAGACCGGAAGATGGATGAAATTCTGCAACTGAATTGGGAATTTTGAAGTAACCATAATTCTTCGTTATATGAGGTCGGGGAAAAAGTGTCAGGTTGGTTCTCGTGGTTGAACCCTGTGAAATGGTTCTCTGGTCTGGGGGAGTGGGTACAGGAAATGGTTGCTAGTGTAGGTAAGCTCCTTCTCCTTATACTGGGTGTCATCTTAGCAATTGGTTTATGTGTCAAATGTGTTCCTACTGTGTTGAAGTGTGGAAAACAGTCTTCTGGGAGTAACACTGAGAAAGAGACTGAAAGGGTGGTGAGAGATACCGAGATCATGGTCTGTGAAGATGTATTGTATAATCCTGAACTTGAAACGGTGATTAGGTGATAGTTTATTACACTATCAAAGGGTGGAGCTGTCGAAGTCAGCAAATTGGATAAAGTCATTTCAATTAAATCGAGCAAACTTGGTTGTCTTTGTCTGAAAAGATGCGTAGAGCACGCTACGGCATGGAAGGGCGTGCCCAGCCGCAACACGTGGCAACAACAACATTTACGCTTTTACATACATTCGCACAAACACGCACATTTGTAAAATAGTACACATTAATCGTAGCTGCAACACATAGTTATTTATGTCGAAATATAGTAGTGTTTATGTGTAATATTATAAGTTATATGCATATTAGTGATACATATGGTTCAGGTTAAAAGAAATGTGTCATGTCTAATATCATATTAATCCCCTTTACATCAGCAGCTGTTCGGTGCATTCGGCGAAGAGATCGCACATTGCATACTCTAGTTGTTGATGTTAGGGAATAAACCTTTAAAATGATATTAACTGTCAAATGCTAATGGACTGATTGTAATTGGAGTGTGGCGGGAAGAACAGAGCTCATCCCCTGGAGAGACCCCCACCTTTGGATTCCTTAGATTGAATCAGCCTATGATGTGTAACCCCCTGGACCCTCCTGATGCCTGGACCAATAGAAGCAAGCTATACCATCTGCATTGTTTCACTGTATCTCTGTTTGCATATAAGCAGTAGCTCTCATGTAGTGTTCAGTCACCTTGACCACAGACTTCAGCACTGAAAGTCTGTTCCCTGGATACAGAGCGCCTGCGATAAGTAACGGCTGTACTTACTAATATTTCGCTTGATTATTCTGCTACTTTTTGAGAAGAAATATTTGTGCGTTGGAAGCACAAATCGAGATTCGACAATCATTATTGGATAGCGACAAAAATCTCATAACATCCTGTGCCATGCTGCCTTTGCCCTCTCCTTTCATCAACCCCCTGTGCCATTCTGTCTTTGTCCCTCTTTTCTTTAACCCCTTGTGCCATGCTGCTTTTGTCCCTCTTTTCTATAACCCCCTGTGCCATGCTGCTTTTGTCCCTCCTTTCTTTAACCCCCTGTGCAATGCTGCTTTTGTACCTCTTTTCTGTAACCCCCTGTGCCATGCTGCTTTTGTCCCTCTTTTCTTTTCCCCCTGTGCCATGCTGCTTTTGTCCCTCTTTTCTTTAACCCCATGTGCCATGCTGCTTTTGTCCCTCTTTTCTTTAACCCCCTGTGCCTCTCTGCGTCTCTCCTTCCTTTCTTTAACCCCCTGTGCCATGCTGCTTTTGTCCCTCTTTTCTTTAACCTCTCTGTGCCATGCTGTCCCCCCTGTTTTTTAACCCCTCTGTGCCCCCCCTCATTTTTTAACCCCTCTGTCCCCCACCCCCGCTTTCCTCCCTTCACTTACCTTTTCTTCTCTCTTCTTTCTTGGTCTTCTCTGCTGCTCTGTGTTCCATTGCTCCAGACTGACTGAATGCTGGGTGTGACATGATGACGTCACACCCGGCATTCAGACAGTCTGAATGGAGCACAGAGCAGCAGAGAGGAGGGATGCCGATCACGTGAGTATGGTTTTTTTAACTACACTGCTACCCCCACCAACGACCGAAAAAAAGAAAAAAAGAAAAAATGTAGTTTTAAGAAAAAAACAAAAAAACAAAACAAAACATTTGTCACGCAAGGGCCTGGCCCAGGCCCCCCTGACATGCTCGGGCTCGGTTACTTAGTACCCGCCCCTCCCCCCTCTCAGCGGCCCTGGATATTGTACGCAAATATAATACTAGCATAGTCCACATGGTGTCTATGATCCTGTCTGTGTGACAGCTTTCTTACTTTCTTCCTCTAGCAAAGGATTTTTTAACAGTCAATTGTTGTAAACTACTAGTAGTCATCTTCTGGGTTGAAGATCCACTCCCAGCAGCAGCAGCAGGACTAACGCTCAATAATTCTTTAGAGGAATCATGGTTAGTGGAGGAGTCATCTAGCCTTAGCAACTTGGATGCAGGACTAACTCCCATCACTTGTGCGGATATTGATGAGGACAGTGTTGCTGGTGTAGATTGCAGGTGCTGGGATCTAGATGAGAGAAGGAAGGTAGATGATGATGGACTGCTTGTTGTTATTTTTTTAACATAAATTTCTGATTTTCCCAACAGCTTTCCATGAACTCGCTTCAAATACCGTAACATGGATGAGGATCCTAGATGGTTAAGGTTCCTATCTCTACTGAGTGTGGATTTACAAACACTACAAATGGCTAGACAACTATTGTCAGGATTTGTATAAAAATAATTCCACACATAAGAGGTGGATTTATGGTCTTATGCCCAGGAATGACAATGGCCTTTTTCTTATCATTGGCATGAACTGCTGCAATCTTTGTTTGAAAGTGTATGAAAATAATATTGTGACCTGTGAGGTGGTCAAAATTTACTGCAAATTACTTTAAATTAGTGTCAGTGAGGTTAATAATAATGTAGGATCAAAAAAGGGCAAAATAAGGTGATTTTAGCATATTTTAGCAATTTTACTAAAAAAATCCAGATCCAAAACCAAAACCAAAACACAAAGCTAATCCAGATCCAAAACAAAAACCAAAACCACTTCACGGGGGTCAGTGAGCATCTCTAGTTCTTACCAGTATATGACGCGTCTTCCACTCTTTGTTGAGAATCCGAAATCCGTAGGTTTTGTGAACCTTCCGGTAGCGTGATCTCTTCTCAAGAACCCAAAACTGTTAAGTTCATTTTGTCGCTACGAATAAACATTGTCCATTGCGATTATTGTTGTTTCAATGCACAAAGATATTTAATTGCAAAATATAGCAGGATTTACAGCAAGCCATAATAACGCATAAAATATATTACAATAAAGCAGGAAAGTATAAAAACCGAATACATTACATTTTCGCTAGCGCTTCACCTGGGCCCAGGTCCATGTAGTTTTGCAGTCAGGAAGGTAGAGAGCAATGGGCAAGGGAAGCTTGGTTATATGCAGTTTGAATTAACATAAACAGTGATGATGTCACAATAATGCACAGGTAACACTAAGAGAGGTCTTCATTGGTCAAGGGTTCAGGTCAGTCCAGTGTAATGCAAGACATAGGTCAGTTCAAAGGATTCCTCCGATAAGATGTGGCCAGCTCACTCCAACAGCTGACCACATTTTGTGCCTAAGGGAACTGACCTAATCCAGTTTTACCAACCTATTTGCATTTCAAACACAATATCATTTTGAGCATTAATCCTTTATCTCCCATAACTTGCAATCGCAGGAAGCGATCTCTTCGCCGATAGTAGCCGATAGTAATGTATAGATCAAAATGACACTAAACATGATACATTTCCTAAATGTAAAAGTGTGTTATTAATTCATGCAATTGCATCATTATACGTGGCGTACTCATCGCAATCGCACAGTAAGACAATATTAATTAATTTGGTTTACTTCATCCAATTATTTGACTTTCACATCATGTTGTGAAGTAGATTTACAGACAGTAAAATATTCTCTTTGTTTAGTTGCCAGCAAGATGTGGTGCTCTCTTCCATAGCCCTCTGCTGTGTTTCAAAACTAGACACTCACACTCATGTCTGAAGCATTCAGTGACACAGTTTAATAAAGGAAAAGAAAAGGATGCCACACAAAACCTCCAGCAAATGTATTATGCTGGGTGCACAAAACATATTTTATAGAGGGTGGAGTTGTGTGAAACATTACAAAAAAATTTCAAGCCAAACTACTGTGAAAACATACTGTGAAAAAAAAAGCGAAACAATTATAATGTCCAACAATTTAAATCCCACAAAAAAACCAATAAATGTTGTTTATGCAAAAAAAGTATTTTGTATTCTGTGGTGAAATTGAAGAGTGTTTCTCAACATATAGTTCCTTGTAATCATAATCATGCAAAAAAGATCTTAACACATCTCACATAAAAAACTAAAAACAATTTTTTTTAATTAGTAAACACATCAAAACAAATCATAAAATTGTTGTTCTAAATACTAATAATAAATAATAATAAAGACAATGGCAAAGCATTCACTGAAGTATGTTAAAACGCCTACCAGAACTGCACAGAAAGCCAACATTTAGAACTCCTCCATTGTTTTAGAAGCCCGGGCTTGGCAACACATTGAGATGTTCTGAGGGAGAAGAGTACAGCTGGAAGGAATGAACAATCATCTCAGCAACGCGTTTCAATACCGTAGTGTCTTTTTCAAGGTGGAAGGAAAAGTAATCTTCAAACAGTTTACATAACAGCTCTAGTCTAATCGGTAACCTTGCCATTAGTAAAACATTGAAATAAAATACAAGACCTAAACATAACCTATTCACAAATCACCAAGTGTTCTCTTATTAATTCTGTCAAAAAACACTAAAAAGTTGGAATTATATACACTCTTTAAGAAACATATATTTTTCATATATAGATCATTTCATATACAGAGCAACAGATTAAAACATTAATTAATTAATTAAAATACCTTACATTTATAATTAACATTAATTAATTAGAAATGTAGCAGAATAATGTAAAGTAATTATTATTAATATCAAAATTTTGTAAAGAACAACTCCAATGTCCATGATCTTAAAGGAAGCAAATCACAACAAATCAGAACAAATGTATTGGAGTATGTGCATAAATAGAATGTGAATACATATAGAACTCTTCTCAGAACTTGCAAAAAACATCTATACTTAAAATCTATCTACTATAATAAGTCATCCCTATACATATATGTCGGAAAATATTAATCTCAGTATGTCCGTATACTATGCCTGAGTGTATATTACATGTATTTCTAACCCCAAACATGAGGTGTAATGATTGCTAATAAATTTATTCATACATTTATCTACGTAGAAGAAGAATCATCCTCATATTAAATCTAAACTGGGATTAAGGATATCATCCTCTTATTGAATATAAACAAACAATAAGCACATCTGTTTTCCTGAAAAACGGAACCACCATAAAAAAAGTATATTGATGCAAATTATCATGATATAAATGAACTCTTGAGATAAACCCAAATAATTAATCAATATAATTATATAATTGTGGGCTGTTACTTAAACTATAGCAAACCAGTCATATATTGGGTATAAATCCCTAGTTGTAAAATCGGAGTTTGAAGTGCCACCCTGCTAATAATTATAAACAGACAATTAGCACATATATAACCCTACAAAATGAAACCACAAGAAGAAAATAACCTGCTTTAAAGCAAATGAACATACTGGAATGAAAATGCAAATCTGAGATAAAACCAAATGACAATCAATATGGCATAACGGGTCATGAGGGCTATGAAAATAGAATCAGGTTTGTGTAAAAAACTAAAATGTATAATCTCAGTGATTACCAATTATCTGTATAAGAAGAATCTGAATATGAGGCTAGTTATGTTGAGTTGTTATATAGACAACAACTTTTTTGTGTGGAATGGAGACGTGACTTCCTTGGAATGATTATTTCTCCCTGCCTTGGTCTTTCTCCCCTCTCCTACCTCCTTTAACCCTTTCTGTGCTTCCTCTGCCCCCTTGTGCTCAATATCCCTCTCCTGCTCCACAGCCTCCTCTCTCTCTCATAGGCTCCAAACAATATACACTAAACAATTAACACAAAAGTACAGACAAACACAAATGACTAACTAGACTAAGGCTGGGTACACACTGGAGGATTTTCGTCCAATAATCGGGCAAATCAGCCGACATACAATAGTTCAGTCGGAAGTCGCGTTAGTGTGTATAGTGACATTAATGTCAAAAATCGTTCCAAAGTGTTGATTGTCTGCTCATTTGGTTGGTAGTGCTGTTTAATATTTTCCGACCAAACCTTGACTGATCATGTAGTGTGTATGTACTTATGCTCACGATCTCCATAGAGTTTACAGAGTCGTGTTCTTTTCAGCCAATGCTAGCAATGAATTTCCTAGTGAATAAATGTAGTGTGTTGTAGAAGGAATAATTCACTTGTTCGCTCTGAGACAGAATGTTTAGTTTTAGGTTACAGAAGCTAGCGAAATTCATTTGGACATGTGGATAGCTATAACAAGGCGGTTATAATCAGTATGACAATGTGGCAATAATGAATGAATGAATGAATATTGTGCTGTCATTCTCTGAAACACTAGAGGACCAGATGAAGGACCAAATGAAGAGCCCAGATCTGAAGGTAAATCGTGCCAGTGTGTATGCATGAGTCGTCAGACTGATTGGACTTTCAGTCGTAGGTGCAATCTTTTGCAATAACACCTCAGATGGAAAATTCTTCAGTTTGTACCTAGCTTAACACTTGAGCCACTCACACCACACTCACACACAATAAAAACTCACAAAGGACTAGACGATTACCAAAAACAAAAGAAATAAACAGACAATAAACACAAGACTACTCACACACAAAGCTGAAAAATCTCAAGAAAACTGCTCCAAAATAGCACACACAAACTCGTAGCTCCTCTCAATTAGTTCCTCACAACCCTATCAAAGTTGTGCCAGGAATAACAATGTGTGCAACTATGTTTTTAACTATATTTAAATGTATATAAATAAAGCACATATGTATTTACCTGCCCTGTTGGTCCAGTGCTCTTCTTGCACTGTTGTGCCCGATGTTCACGTCCCTGTGCTTGGGGACCAGATCTTTGTGGTCTGCCCAATTCATGGTGTTCCAGGGGGGCCTGCATACTCTGACACTGATTGAAGGGGGAGCCAGCCCTATAGCTGGTTCCCTAGAGTATTTTAGGCAGCAGATTTAAAGATACATTTTCTTTCTAGATTCAGCAGCATCGGGGTAGAAAAACACAGAGCCTCCTTCATCCTGGCAGCTCATGAACAGGGGGGGTGGTACACACCCCCTGCCACTAAAAACAATGTAAAAATTTGTGAAATTCCTCCTGGCTGATTCACATGCTAGCTGCATGACTCAATCTGTATTGATTGGAGGAGCAGGAAGCTGGACTACCTCAAACTAGCTGTTGTTTCAGAATCTGTTTAAAAAGAGCGTTATTGTCCATGTAAAGTGTATTCCATCTGGTACTTATGGATGATCACATGCATATTTTTACGACTGACTTACAAATAGAATTTGTATTTTGATTTTAATCTATTTTGAGATCTACTCTAATCAAAATTTGCATATATTATGGCAATTCTGCATCCATCTTTTATAAGTACATTCAGGACACAAAATGATGTTCAACTCTAAATGAGATCCCCAACATTAAAATATGCAGAAATAAGTATACCTATTGGCTACTGTTTGTAAAAGATGCTGGAGAATTTATGCGATAGCGCTTTTTAGTAGAGATGGGCGGGCTCGGTTTTCCAAAAACCGAGTTCACCCGAACTTAATGGATCCGAGTACCGAGCCGAGTAAGCTCGGTACTTTCGCGCTTTTTCAGGTTCCAAAAAAAGGCAAAACGTCATTGTGACGTCGTCGGATCTCGCGAGTTTTGGAATCTTCAAATACCGCCCTCCACGGCAATCTAGCGCCATTTGAGAGAGGGATACAGAAGGGGTAGGATAGAGTGTAGAGCAGTTGGGCAGGAAAACGTACAGAAGTGAAGGAGGACAGTGGTAGCAGTGTTTAACAAAGCTCCATTGCTAACTGTCAATGGTGAAATCCAAATAAACAAGTTATTGCAGGCCTTTTTTCAGAATTTGCACAGAAAAGTGTAGGGTGTTATATACACCCAAAGACATGAGCTCCATTGCTGAATTTGTCATTGCTGAAATACAAATATACAAGTCCTTGCAGGCTTTTTTTCTGAATTTGCACCAAAAAGTTTAAGGTGTTATCCAAATGGTTTCACAGCAGTACACAGAAGAGCAGGAGCAGCAAGCAGCTGCTGCCACCAGTCCTGATGATAGTAATCCCTGTACGTCATCTGGTAAAGACTATGTAAAAGTACATAGTCTTTTTAAGTCAGGGAAGAAAACATAAAAAAACACCTTTGTACTGTGGTGAAGAAGAAAAGAGCTGGAATCCATGAAAAGTTATTGCCAACATGCCATTCTTCACACGCAGTTTCAAAGAAAGAATGAGGCCTTCGCCTTTCTCTATGAGTGCGAGATCTAAAATTGTTACTGAGGCATCTTCTTGTAAGGTCACTCATGACCAAGCAAGACCAAGTAATTCGGACTCCAAAAGTGGTGCACAAGTGTAAAAGTCGAGCTGGAATTAAACAGTAAGGCATTAGAGGAAAATGTATGCTCAGATTCAGAAATTACACCAATCCCTGAGGAGAGTCCATGCATGAGTGCTATGTATAATCGTGACCATTCAGATAGTGTATCCATAAACAGCCCGAGTGTAGCCAGTGATACAACAATTGAGGATGCCACTTTGGAATTGCAACAGGATGAGGGGGATATTTGTGTAGCCGACGAGGCCGCTAATGAGGATGTTGATGAGGATGATGTTGTTTGTGTAAGTCCTGCACCAGTGGAAGCAGTTCTGGCACGTAATAAGAAGAAGGCCATTGTCATGCCTGAACATAAAACCAAAAAAGCCACTTCTTATGTGTGGAATTATTTCTACTCAAATCCTGACAACAGTTATCTAGCCATTTGTAGTGTATGTAAAGCCACAGTCAGTCGAGGGAGGGACATTAACCATCTAGGAACCAGATCCATGTTACGCCATTTGACACGAGTTCATGGCAAGTTGTTGGGAAAATCTAGGACCCTTCTCTCACCTAAATTCCGACACCTGTAATCTACACCCACAACACCGTCCTCATCAATATCCTCAGTAGCGATCGGAGTTAGTCCTGCATCCAAGTTTCTAAGGCTAGACGACTCCTGCGCTATCCTTTATTCCTCTGAAGAATTCTTGAGCATTAGTCCCACTGCTGCTGCTGTTGCTGCTGCTGGGGGTGAATCTTCATCCCAGAAGAAGACCAAGAAGAAGACTACTAGTAGTTTACAACAATTGACTATTAAACAATCCTTTGCAAGAGGAAGCAAGTATGAAAGCTGTCACCCAGTTGCAAAGCGGATCACAGACACCATGGCTAATATGCTCGTATTAGATCTGCGTCCAATTTCCACTATTAATGCAGCTGGTTTTAGAGAATTACTTGAGGTCTTGTGTCCCCGTTACCAAATTCCATCACGACACCATTTCAGTAGAAAAGCTATTCCTCACCTCTACCAGAAGGTTTGTAAAAATGTTATTATTGGGCTGCAAAATGCTATTCTACCAACTATACACTTAACTACAGATATGTGGACAAGTGGAACTGAGCAAACTAAAGATTATATGACTGTGACAGCCCACTGGGTTGGTGATTCGCCTTCACCAGCAATAACAGCAGCAGCATGTACCCAAGTACATCACATTTGTCAGAGGCAGGCTACTCTGTGTATCAACGGCTTCACTAAGAGGTATGCAGCTGACAATCTGTTACAAAAACTAAGGGATGTCATTGCAACATGGCTTATCCCGCTTGGACTCTCCTCAGGATATGTCATTTCTGATAACGCCACCAATATTGTCGCGGCCCTCTGGGAAGTGTGGTGAATATACGGAACTGTACAATTGAATAGGAAAGGGAATGTCAATGATATAAATGCAGAGTCTCTGATCAATGGAAACAATGGTAACACTGTAGACTGATGAGCAGTAATAAAAGGTGGAGAAAGTTCCAAGGTGCATTAGCACACAGATGACATACAGCAGACCAACATATGATAACTGGATAAAGTCTATGGAAGGAACAATCAATAATGCAGCAGGAGAGTCAGCGACTCGCAGTTATACTTCAGAGGCACTATAGGCTTTAGTCCTAATAACAGGTACCATGCGGCATAGTAGAGTAAGCTGCTCCTAACATATGTTCCCCTTGGTAGATGTAAAGACTTGCGCAGATGCTGGTATAATATTAGATAGCGTGAAGTGGTCTGCGGCTAGCAAGCTGTACCACTGATATGGAGAGAAGACTTGTCCGGGTGCAGATATGTTGTAAGGTAACGTAGAGTGGTCTGCGAGCAGCAAGTTGTACCACTGATATGGATAGACGACTTGTCCCGGTGCAGATATGTTACCAGATAGCATAGAGTGGTCTGCGAGCAGCAAGTTGTACCACTGATATGGATAGACGACTTGTCCTGGTGCAGATATGTTACCAGGTAGCATAGAGTGGTCTGCGTGCAGCAAGTTGTACCACTGATATGGAGAGACGACTTGTCCCGGTGCAGGAATGTTACCAGGTAGCGTAGAAGGGTCTGCGAGCAGCAAGTTGTACCACTGATATGGAGAGATGACTTGTCCTAGTGCAGGTATGATACCAGATATCGTAGAGTGGTCTGCGAGCAGCAAGTTGTACCACTGATATGGAGAGACGACTTGTCCCGGTGCAGGTGTGTTACAAAGTAGCGTGGAGTGGTCTGCGGCTGACAAGTTGTACCACGATATGGAGAGAAGGTTTGTCCAGGTGCAGGTATGTAACAAGGTAGCGCGGAATGGTCTGCGGCTGGCAAGTTGTACCCACTATGGAGAGAAGGCTTGTCCAGGTGCAGGTATGTAACAAGGTAGCGTGGAGTGGTCTGCGGCTGGCAAATTGTACCACGATATGGAGAGAAGACTTGTCCAGGTGCAGGTATGTTCCTCAGCAAACAGAGAGCACGAGAAGAAACCGGAAACACCTCAGAGTCACAAGGGCATGAGAACCAAAGAACAGGCAACTGTAATAGAGTAACAGGTGCCTTAAGTAGTGAGAGGTTATTGACTGACCAATGAGACTATGAGCAAGGTTTTAACAGTTCGTGGTTTTTGCACATGCGCAATCCTTGGTCAAGATAGCGGACGGCCGCGGCGCCGAAAAGACACTGGCAAGAGAGAGAGAGACCCATGTCCCAAACCAGAGGCACTAACCATCCGGTGAGTGACACTATGTCTTCTTTTTGTTTCCAACTGACCCAGATCTGAAGATATGCAAGGAGCTCCTGGTGAGCAAGATCACAGCTCAAGTGTTACGTGACAGGACGGGGTCTCCTCCTTCAGTTTCTCACTCAACTGCTACTGGGATAAAACATAGCTTTTCCAAGAGAGCCAGGGATAATGCAGATGACTGTGCACCAAATTCTGACATCTGGTCTGGTCTAAAAGAATTGACAATGAAACGTGAAACCTCTGCCGTATCTCCACCTGATCCTACTATCAACATCCAAAGGATGGTGGAGGATTACTTTCACAACAGCATAGAAATAGACACATCAGACAGTCCCTTTACACACTGGGAGGAAAAAAAGGAATTTGGAGACCCATGTACCAACTCGCTTTGCACTACCTAAGCTGCCCACCCTCCAGTGTGTACCCGGAAAGAGTTTTCAGCACAGCCAAGAGCCTTGTCAGCGATCAGCATAGGAGGCTACTTCCTAAAAATGTGGAAAAGATGATGTTCATGAATATGAACTTCAAGTTCCACGAGGAAGGCCTTTCCCGCCAATTTCTTCAAAATACTGAGACTTCTATAACGGGGAATTCCAGCGGTGATGAATTAATAATGTGTTAGGATGATGTACACACTGATGAGGGTGAGGATGAGGCTGAGGATGATGACAACAACATTTTGCCACAGTAGAGTTAATTAACAGCACTGTTACCTTAGGTGGCTTAAGGCCATTGTTACCTTGTTTTGTGGGGGCCCAAACAATCCAATCACTTCAGCCACAAGGAGTGGCACTTTTGTGGCTGAAGTGCTTGGTTTGTTAAAGTGTGCATGTATTTTTTAAGATCCAGCATAAGGGTGGGAGAGCCCAAGGACAATTCCATTTTGTACCATTTTTCCTTTCAGCTACTGCTATGTGCCAATGTTACCTATACAAGCTATATATTGTTGTGTGCTTAGCAAAAATCTTAGACACCCATTGTTGATGCAGATGACTCAGCACAACATTTTGACATCTGGTCTTGTCTACTGTAAAAGTATTTACCAGAATTTGTGATATCTGTGCTGTAACTCCATCTGATCCTACTATCAACTATCAACATCCCAGTATAAAGACACCAGTTTTATTAAAAAATAATAATGTTGCTTGTAGAAGTAATGTAAGCATGGATATCTAAATAGACGTGTATATGTATTACCTTCCACTTTGCTGACGGTTCATCAAGTGTTTGTAATATGCACTTTACATCCAAGGCACTAGATTATAATTTTGTGGGTATTGGGGCTGATTCAAAGCTTACTGATGAACTTGCTTTTTGCTGGGAATTACAATGGCTCTTTTTAGTGCATTGCCTGATACCCTGGATTGGTGTGTGTCTGATAAAAGCACGCATCCCGGGGGGGGGGGGGGGGGGGGGTCAGCGCTCATTGCCATGTATTAGCTGTAGAATTACCTCACACGTGTAGCGTTCAAATTAACCTGTCGAAGTTGTATAATTGGATGAACGAAAGTATATTGGTTAATATTGTTTTGCCGTGCGATTGCGATCCGTACGCCACGTAACACAGATACGTCCGCCACGTGACATGGTGCGATCGCACGGTAAAATACGCACGCACACACTCGCATTACAACATTTAGTTATTTATGAAATTCATATTCATATTGGTTCCGTTACACTGTAATTTATGAGCAGATAGTATTTGGTTTATTATTAGTACATATATATATATATATATATATATATATATATATAATGATTATATGTACACTTCAGTGATATTCAAGGTTCAGGTTATAGGAAAGGTATCATGCCTAGTATCATATTAAAACCCTATTCATCAGCAGCTGTCCGGTGCAGTCGGCGAAGAGATCACACATTGCATACTTTAGTTATTGATATTAGGGAATAAACCTTTGTATGATGTTGGCTATGAAATGCTAATTGTAACTGGAGCATTGGCGGGGAGAAAGGAGCTCATCCCCTGGAGAGACGATCCCCACCTTTGGATTCCTTAGATTGAATCAGCCTATGACCTGTTTAGCCTGGACCCATCTGATGTCTGGACCTATAGAAGCAAGCCACGTCATTTGCATTGTTCTCTGTAACACTGACTGTGTATATATGATCATAGCTGTGCACCCAGTTCTCAGTCTTCACTGATCACAGTATTCTAACAGATATACTGTCCACTGGGTCCCGTGGGTGCGCAGCGAGCGCATGCGATAAGAGCGCGGTATGTATGTATCTTTTGGTATTGGCTGTACTGTACTGTATCATAATATAATAATGTATTGAATTGTTGAATTGTTGACTATTTACATCTGCTAAAATAAATCACTTTGTGCGTTAGAAACACAATACAATCGCCTATGCAATGCTTATTTGAAAACGATAGAATTACTTTAATAATTTGGGGGCTCTTGAGTTAGGAGGTTGTGTTGTCGGAAGGTATGCAACGCTGACGGAATTCGGTTCCTCAACAAAGGGTGGATATTGACGGACGCGTCTCATACGGGAAAGAACGCAATGTGTTCAAAACCTGTTGTCCATTTTGTGTTGAGAAGCCGAATGTCCGCAGTTGCGTAATCTGAAGGAATGCTAACTAGAATCTAGGGACAAGAAAGAAAAATGTTTCTTTTTATTGTCGTGTTGCGTTTTAAAAGGTATGGCATTGCATAGGGTATGCGTATGTCCTGCTCAGCATATGCTAACTTCCGGTATTGTTGCCACGTGGTTAAACAATTGTGTATAATGTCTATTATATATGCATACTGTAAGCACTTGGTAAAGTCTCTGAAAAGATAGTGCCATTGTTTGGGAAAGTTATTTTCTGTGCAGAAAACTAAGGTGTATGTGTTTGGTGATTGTATGATTTTGAAGTGAAAGTTGATTTACTGTCAAAAAGACAGGGATATCGGTTGCCGTTTGACGAGGCGGGCTGGACAACCGAGGTAGTATACAAGGCAGGTATACTGGCAGCAAAAGCTCTGTTTGAAAAGAGAACAGTTAAAAAGCTTTTGGAAACTTTCTCCCCAAGAGTAATCGCAAAGTTTAGCGATAGTTAGTATTGCTAAGCGGTGCAATCGGACCGCATGGTTTATTGTGCAACCGTGCTTGTGACTTAGGTTGAACGGCTGGAGGAATTACGCTGGTACAAACGCGTAAACTCCGGTACTACCAGTTCAGTAATACTCAACAGATTTTGTGGAGAGCCAGGATATCGAGGAGCTGATATTTCTGTTGTCCATAGTGATATTTCTGTGTTAGGAGGTGTGTGGGCGTAGCCTGTGAAACCGTCCACGGATAAAAAATCTCTAGTAGGTTCTGTTTGAAAGCAGAACAGGTAAAAAGTCTTTTTGCGTAGCGTTGAGAAATAGGTTGTTTTCACAATGGGTGCTAAGCAAATGCTAGAGATGGTTGATGTTGTGCTGCTTAAGGAAGGACCAATTGATTCAGCAAGGTTCCGTATGTTTAATAAATATGGTGCGTATGCAGCGGCATACTGCGACAAATGGGTCAAGATGACCCTGGAGTGTGTGAGACCTTTCCCAAACATAGGTAGTTTCGAGGCAGAGATGTTAAATAATGTTAGAGATAAAGTGCGGTTGATCAAATCAATGAAAACGAGAACTAGACATGATGATTGTTTAAAATGGTGGCAAATGGAGGGTAGCACGTGGCAGAGCAGTGAAAGCACAGCGGAAGTAAGTGTGGCGAAAAGTGCGCGCACAGCGGAAATCAGCGTACCGGAAATGAGTGTTCCGGAAGTGTGCGTTGCAAAGCGTGGAGAACTGAGCCCAAGCGCGCCCCTGACAAATTTGGTTGGGGCGATAAGTACAGCCAATACCAAAAATGTGAAAACTGTAACTAGTAACTTGTATATTGTTTTAAGTAATGTTAAGAGTAATGTTAAGAGTAATGTTTCAGAAGAAAGAAATATACCCACCGTCATTTCGGCCATTGCTCATGCTGGTAATATGAAAGGGGCTGAAATCGGTGAGAATAATGTAAAGGTTATCACAGGGGGAGACATCCATTGTACTGCAGCAGCAATTTCAACAACTAGTTCAGAACATAGTGATTTGGTAGACCTACATCCTGTCTGCACAACAGCAGTTCCCAATGGGAAGGCGGACAGAGATGATGAAGTTCCTTTAAAACATGTAGCAAAGCAGGATCCATGCACTAGGTCTGAAACATTTTCAATTTTGTCTGATTTCCCTGATCCTAGGAAGGATTTGACCAAATGTCAGAAGTTTATTAGATATTATGGTAATGTGTACGAGCCAACTAATAACGATTGGCGAGTATTATTGAAGACCTGTCTTCCTCTCAATAGTGATATACAAAAGTTCATTAAGGATTGTATGTTGGAGGAGGATGAATCCTTAACCGAGGATGATAATCAGGACAATAATAGACATATAATCACACGGTTGGCTATATATTTTCCAGTGATAGTGGACTGGAGTAAACTTTTTACTATCAAGCAAAAAGATAGTGAAAATGCAACAGACTATTTTTGCAGGGCTCTGATAGCGATGGCCAAATATACTGGGGTATCAGACATAAAGGAGAATGTACACTACAGAGAGGTTGCTGTTAAAGTTCTAATGGATGGCCTCAGGGAAAACTTGAAAAGAAGGGTGCAAACTTCATTACCATACTGGAGAGGAAGTACTGTAAGTGTTCTCAGGGAGTCAGCTATAGGACATGATAAAAATATATGTAAAGAGGAAAAAGCACTAAGTGATAGGGTAATGATGGTAAGTATCCCAGCATTAGAGGGATTGCACACACGACCACAGTGTAATAACACCTGGGTTAAGGAAAAGAAACAACATGAGTTGAGGAAGTGTTTTCAATGCAATAAAATAGGACACCTAGCAAAAGATTGTGCAGACATGACAAGGACGTGTTTTTACTGCCTTAAGAAGGGACACAGTAGTAGGAACTGTGTA
Organism: Mixophyes fleayi; assembly: GCF_038048845.1. Taxonomy (NCBI): domain Eukaryota; kingdom Metazoa; phylum Chordata; class Amphibia; order Anura; family Limnodynastidae; genus Mixophyes; species Mixophyes fleayi. The sequence continues at coordinate 98,157,904 of NC_134410.1, read as the reverse complement.
GAGAGAAAAATAGGGATACCTGGGTTGGAAATCATATAGACACCCACAAAGGAGGCATACACAAGTCTCAGAGGATCCCCAACAATTGATTGCATACCCCATAGCAACTAATACTTTGGGGGAGAACTATAGCCAATTCTAGAGTTAATCTGTGGTAAGTATTGGTGAGCAGGTTTAGAAAGAAAAAAAAAACTGATTTAAAAGGTAATCTTTATTGATTTTGTTTGTTTGTTTTATGTTGTCAAATGCTTGTTTTCCTAATTGCTGGCCGATGGTAAAGAATGGAAATGTTTGTTTTGTTTGCTGTTTTGAGATAACTATCTTGTTTCCCTCTTACAGATAAAGGGTACACAAAAGAAATATAGACTTAGTGTTTACAAGGGTGGAATAGAGAAATAGAAAAAAATCACTCTTGAAAGACAAATTAACAATAGACAATTGGAACACTCTTTGGGGCATATTCAATTCCGATCCGATTCGCGGTAACGCGCGTTACCGCGTAAAATGCGCACAACTGCCGGTAATACGGTATCACAATAACGCGGATTTTCGTACGCAGTCCTATGGGCTGCGAACGAAAATCCACGTTATTGCGGTACCGCGGATTATGTTCGCGGCCGTTCCGTCGCGATTCCGCGAATGGGGATCGGAATTGAATATGCCCATTTGTTTTAAGCTGCAGTGTCTCATGATAATTTGTTTGGCTGAGAATCATTATCCAACAATGAAGTATGTACATACTTTGCTCATCATTTTATCTCAGATGAGTCATCAACAGTTAATTTTTACATTTCTCTATCATAAGTTAGGAAAGTCCGTTGAAAAGGTATGTAGACAATGTGATACCGAGTTCTTAATGAACAAATGACGGACGACACTGGATTGCACGGTTAAGACCCCCTAGTCAAGCATGGGGAGGGGTCATAGTTAACAAAAAGCTAAGGGGATTAGTGGAATGAATACAGCCATTTTCCCATAGAGTCCAATCCAGCTGTCATTTGTGTTGTAAAATCTCCCTTTCTACATGTATGTTTGTATTCAAATCTTTGTATTCCCATTATTCATTGCTTTCTTATTTTTCATTCTTTACACAAATGCTAGTACCCCTCTATCTTTCTTTTTCTCTCTTTCTCTCTCTTTCTTTCTCTTTCTCTTTCTCTCTCTCTCTCTCTCTCTCTCTCTCTCTCTTTCTTTCTCTCTCTCTCTCTCTCTGTTCTGATAGAGATAAAAACAGACACAGTCTCATCAATAGGACTAAGACATATTTTTTTTTTTACATAAGACAAATTCAGAGATACACACACTAGATTGACATGAGTTACAGAAACAGTCAGGGGTTTTGTTTTCATGTGTATAGAAACTGCTGATTTTAAGCAGAAAGGTTCTGTTGTGGAAATACGATTCATGTTTTATAGATTGCATATCTGTTTTGTTTTTTTTGTTTTTGTTTTGGTTCGTGCCTCCTGTACAAAAATGTGCCTTTATATGGATGCACAAAGGGTGGGGACAGGAGATTGCAAGAGGATAGGCATACAGATATGCATCTCTGTATAGAACATTGGAGTAGGATTTTTACCACAAGATACGACATAATGTGAAACCCTAGAAAATGTAGAATTTTCGTGTTTTATATTTTTTTACTGTTAGACAGACATGTACTGGGTACTGTTATATTTGAAGAAAGTGTTATAGAAATAGACCCTTTTGTCTTTCTCACTTTAGTCAAGTAGCTGAATGTTAGTTACTGAGAATGGCATGTGAGTTGGCAGAGGGAAAATCGATTGCTATACATTGGTCTTCAGCATTTTTCTAGTCTAGGGGGCGATGTTGAGTTGACTGGAAAAAAATAAATCTTTTTATAACAATACCAGCACATGAGTAGGACACTACATAGAGGACTTTATGCAGTGACACAGTTACCAACTGAAGTAGCTGCTAGTAAAGTCCACACTTACACACACGACCATACATGGCTATCACACTAGGGCGAGCATAGCTGTCAAATAGACAGCAGGGTTTTATGTGACAGCTAACAAATCTATGTTTTGTTTTGTTTTTTGTTGTATTGTTTTAGTTTTAAAATGTGAACACACACACACACACACACACACACTCACGCATACACATATTGGTTAATATATGAAGATTTGTGTTACCTGAAAAATTAGCTATCTGGAAGGTGAAAAGATGTGGTGAGGAGTCTGACAGACCCTGGAGAGATGGACAAGATAGACCAGTAGCTCTCAGAGTGTATCACCCAGACCCAGAGGAGGCAGCAAATGGTCTGGCTCAGCTGGGTACAGAAGGTATGTGCAAGCTGGTAAGAGTATATTGGGGTGCACCAGACATTTCGTCTCAAGCTAGTAGGACGGCAAAGTCCTATCTTGATTAAGAGAATGTCAGGAAAATGATACCGATAGAGCCATCCCATATCCCTCCTGTAGATGGGTTTTCCTCCAGGTAAAACAAATCCACGTCATCCAATTACCACCATGCAGGATCCTCAAGTATACACTGGTGTACCAATGAAATATGTCTGGGTAAAGGTATATTGAAATGTGTCTAATGTATTACTGTGTCATACTCAAAGCTTTCGTTATTCAATGTGATAGTCCTAGAGTTATAATAGATGATAGGGGTATTCATGTTATTAATAACAGATGTATAATGTATGAGTAGTGGTAACAAATCACATACTTTCAATTAGCCATAAACCAGTGTGAACATAAAGAAACGGTACTCGGTAGAACGAATTGAATAGAATAAGAGTTGGAACTTGATTGAAGTGACTGATAGCTTCGGCCACTAGTCCTTTCCCGCTACCAAAAGATCACTCCTGGGCAGACTCTTAACCTGTCAGTTTTTGAAATGTTCTTGACCCCTCGTGAGATGAGATTGTAACTGGGAGGCTAGGTTAGACCTTGAGAGAAGGTAAATAGTGAGACAGCAACCGAGAACGTCCAAAACACTGTTTCCTGAAAAGTCACACTAACTGTCAGGATGTTGGATCGGGAGATTAAGTTGTGGAGCAATAATTTCTTAGGCTCAGGTTATTTGACAGACAGGTACCAGTTGTAGGCTACCAGCATCACGGCTTCAAGGGTAGCAGAAACACACTGGTGCATATTCCACCCACTGCAGAGGGGCCAACACTCAGAGAAGGGTCCAAGGGCACTCATGAGTCTGTTCTGGAAGGCCTCGAATGCAGTTAGTAGCACCTGAGCCAAAGGCTAAGACAGTTGTCCAGCATGAAGTTGTAGTTTTTCCTGTTTTGTGTTCTCTCATTTCATTCTCTTCTCAGGACGGTTAATTCTTTTGATTATTAGCAGGTGACAGAGGCTGGTTCAGGTAATGATAAGGAGGTATTGGGGATGAAGGAGAAGTTAGTAGCATAATCGGTCCAGCCAATTACTCTATTCAATTCAGGGGTATAGGAAAATTTGGAAACCCTGGAGCTTGGAGAAAGTGCGAGGGGCTATTGTCTGAGTAAGCATTACGTCCGTAAGTACGGTGACCCCATAGTTAAAACAAAAGGTACACACAGCGATGTCAGTCCAGTAATATTCAGACTTGAGCAGGCATCCTTGAGAATGATTATCATTCTTGGGTGGGTAAGGTTTTAGACCAAACAAAGTGCTGGGCGTGCTCTCACGTGCCTCAATGATTATATCAAGTAGGATTAGTTCTCTTTCCACTAAATATTCTTGAGGTACCCGAATTATGGGTGGGAGGTCACTAGGGGAAAAAGTACGACACCTAGGTCCCTTAGTCTGAAGTCTCCCAATGCTTTGCAAGCCAATCATTGTTAAATCTGAGTATTGGGAGACTGGGAAGAACGAACAGACAATAGCCCACCCACAAGTGTTGATGAAAAGAACTGATGACATTATTAGAAGTGTATATATTAACGCAAGCTGAAGGAGATTGTATATGACATTATTGATAGACATAGGATGATGCTATTGATGAACATGAAGTGTTTAAATGTATTCTGAGCTTAAAGACATGCGTTGGACAGAAGAACCTGTTAAACTTGAAGAACTGTAGTAGAGTATTCTGTATAGCTGATACATGTTCTATTGTACCTTGTACCTTTCCAAATAATGTATTAAGTGTTTTATTGCACCCTTGAAGGGCATACAAAAGGTTATCTCCAAGCTCCAGAAGTGTACGGTTTATAGTAAAAGAAGAAGTCGTTTAGAGAATTAAGACTCTCTTATGATAACTTGTTTAGAACTACAAACAGCGTGGTCATACACCAAGGGGAACTTGTATTACATAGCAATGAAATGTGGTACAGAGATCCTGCATATAACATCTTTAAGGTGATAGTTTAGTGTACTATCAAAGGGTGCACTGTCGAAGTCGTATAATTGGATGAACGAAAGTATATTGGTTAATATTGTTTTGCCGTGCGATTGCGATCCGTACACCACGTAACACAGATGCGTCCGCCACGTAACACGTTTCATGGTGCGATCGCACGGTAAAATACGCACGCACACACTCGCATTACAACATTTAGTTATTTATGTAATTCATATTTATATTGGTTCCGTTACACTGTAATTTATGAGCAGATAGTATTTGGTTTATTATTAGTACATATATATATATATATAATGATTATATGTACACTTCAGTGATATTCAAGGTTCAGGTTATAGGAAAGGTATCATGCCTAGTATCATATTAAAACCCTATTCATCAGCAGCTGTCCGGTGCAGTTGGCGAAGAGATCGCACATTGCATACTTTAGTTATTGATATTAGGGAATAAACCTTTGTATGATGTTGGCTATGAAATGCTAATTGTAACTGGAGCATTGGCGGGAAGAAAGGAGCTCATCCCCTGGAGAGACGACCCCCTTCTTTGGATTCCTTAGATTGAATCAGCCTATGACCTGTTTAGCCTGGACCCATCTGATGTCTGGACCTATAGAAGCAAGCCACGTCATTTGCATTGTTCTCTGTAACACTGACTGTGTATATATGATCATAGCTGTGCACCCAGTTCTCAGTCTTCACTGATCACAGTATTCTAACAGATATACTGTTCACTGGGTCCCGTGGGTGCGCAGCGAGCGCATGCGATAAGAGCGCGGTATGTATGTATCTTTTGGTATTGGCTGTACTGTACTGTATCATAATATAATAATGTATTAAATTGTTGACTATTTACATCTGCTAAAATAAATCAGTTTGTGCGTTAGAAACACAATACAATCGCCTATGCAATGCTTATTTGAAAACGATAGAATTACTTTAATAAACCATAACTGGTTTCATGATCCAAGGACAATTCCATCTTGCCCCACTTTTCTTTTCTGCCACTGCTGTGTGGGAATGTATCCTAGATGTGGTAGAAACTTGCGTGTGTTTGAGTCATTGCTCTCTCGCTTACCATTAAGCCAGATCGCTGCAGTCTTTGTCCAAAAGTGTATGAAAATAATATTGTGACCTGTGAGGTGGTCAAAATTGACTGCAAATGACTTGAAATTAGTGTTATTAAGGTTTATAATAATGTAGGATCAAAAAAAGAACAAAATTATGGGATTTTAGCATGTTTTAGCAATTTTTGCCCCCCAAAAAACAGATGCAAAACCAAAACCAAAATATATGAGGGTGGTTTTGCCAAAACCAAAACCAAAACACGAAGCTAATCCAGATCCAAAACCAAAACCACTTCACGGGGGTCAGTGAGCATCTTTTTAGCAGTTTAACATATGTAACCATATGCACTATAAATATACTTATCTTATAATATGCTTTTTGGACAAATTTGAAAAAGTCTGGCTTGATTCAGTAATGAATTCAGTATGAATGAATCTCTCTCTTGGGGATAGATTTACTAAACTGCGTGTTTGAAAAAGTGGAGATGTTGCCAATAGCAACCAATCAAAATCTAGTTATCATTTATTTAGTACATTCTACAAAATGACACCTAGAATTTGATTGGTTCCTATAGGCAACATGTCCACTTTTTCAAACCTGCAGTTTAGTAAATATACCCCTTGGAATACGCAACATGTAGAAAATGCCTTTCATTCATTAGATTTATGTTTAGTTATTGTTGTACAATCCTAATATACTCTCATTTCCATGTCTGTTTGTATTCAGCATGCAAATACTTTGCATAAAAAAGGGAGCACTAAAGGATATTTTTAACTTGGACTTTCACAACTATACTTGTAAAGTTTTCTCATTATGTGCTAAAAATATAATGTAATGTAGCAAAACCTGTTCCTATTTTTGTTTTGTAAGTGTTGCAGTTATGCAATATTACAGTAGTATATGCCAGGAAATTTACTTCACTCTAAGTTAAAAAGGGCCTTTACTTTTCTTCAAAATAACAATTAATTAAACTAATTTACATTTTTTCAATTCTCCAATATTATCTTATTTGTATAGTAAGTGTATACATGTAAGGAAAGATTGTTCTACAGCAGTGACATAACTAGACATTACAGAACTCCATAGCAAAATTGCAAAGGGTCTCTGCCCCTCTAGGCTCCATTAATAAATTTACAGTACAAAGAATTAGATCTTCTCCAGTACCTAACATTACAGTATATTAAATGCATATTTATGAATCTACCAAAGGAGCCCAAACTGCATTTTATCTGTATTATCTCTCAAATCCAATTGGTACCTAAACCATTATCTAACAAGACTGAAAGGTTATGTGTTTATCTGAGTCCAGGGATACGTATGATGTTGTAAACCACTGTTTTTGCATACACTGCTAAGGGTGTCACATGGCAATGATTGAATGTTATACATTTCCAGCTTAAAAAAAAAATGCACTCATAAGCTCATGTGGTGACCCTTTGGATTGATGAGGAAACAAACTTACATTGATACACAAATTTCCATCACGCACTGCTCTTTCCTGCCTGCTAAACATGTTCAATCATTGGCGTGTGACAACACCCTGTTTTCGTGTAAGAGCATGCAGAGGATTTAAAATCATGTCCCTACCCAGTGTATGATCTGGCCTATATTCCCTTTCGTCAGTTAGCTAGTGTTGCTTTTTTTCTAATAATGAATTTAAAATCTTTACATATGTTATTGCATACTAAAACATTCCAGAGGCTCTCTAAGAGATGGAGAGAAAACAATACAGTGGCTGACACTAGTGTTTCAGAGATGATATGCCTTTAAAACATGGGTAAGAAGATTCCATTCAACTGTTTGTAGCTGCTTTTTATTTGCTTTCATTGTCTCATTTTTCTAAGTACATTTTTGTTTGCTGTTATATCAATAGACTGCATTGTATGCTGTTAGAGAAGTTGAACTGAACTTAAGGAATCTCCACATGGATAATCTAAATCAGTGATGGGCGACCTGGTACATTTCAAGGCCGCATATGCGACTCTCTAACCTCGAAAGGGGCTGCATATTACCCTTAATCTCAGTAATAAGTTAAAACATAGGTTATAGACATAAACTCCAAAACACTCTTCATAATTCCTTACATGCCAGCCCACACAATGCCCACTCACTCAAAACACCACAATATTCTCTTTAGAACCCAATTTGCCCCAAAATGCTCCGTGTATCTAAATTATTTAAAACACCATATAGCACCCACAGCTACTCAGATCTCCCACTCACCCTTCACTCAGATTATCATAATCATAAGTTATTTATATAGTGCCACTTATTCCGCAGTGCTGTATATAAAACTCATTCACATCAGTCCCTGCCCTATTGGAGCTTACTTACAGTCTAAATTCCCTAACACACACACACACACACACACTCAGACTAGGGTCAATTTAGATAGCAGTCAATTAACCTACTAGTATATTTTTGTGTGAGTGTGGGAGGAAACCGGAGCACCCGGAGGAAACCCACGCAAACACAGGGAGAACATACAAAATCCACACAGATAAAGCCATGGTCGGGAATCAAACTCATGGCCCCGGTGCTGTGAGGCAGAAGTGCTAACCACTAGGCCACTGTGCTGCCCAGATTATCACTGTTCCACTACTAATCAAATCACTAATAAAACCATGTCTAAAATTTCTTATCAAGCTTTAATAAGTAAGCAGGAATCAAGCAGCTCTTTCGTGTGGAGGAAGGAGGGAGAGCTTGTGGTGTAGACTGCACGTCCCTCTTCCTCTGATCTCAAATGTGCTGCTGGTACTGTGTGACCTACTTGTGTTGTGTGGAGGAGAGTGATGTGGAAGTAAGCTCCTCCTAGCAAATAATAACATAAAGTTTTTTCTTATTCCCTGTTTTCTGACCTTGGCGGAGCGTAAACTGCAGAAAAACAGCTGTGCACAATGGGTCATAAAGCAAGGAAATGGGCCAGTAAAGCATAAAGGAGATGCGGAAAACATTTGAATGCTCGGCGGGCCCACAGTTGTCAATCTCTAATCTAAATGTTCCTCTGGTTGTCACCTTTAAATGTTTTTACAAGAATGCAGTTTTATTTTATACATACTCAGTGTTGAACTATATTACCTTTCTCTTTCTCATTAAACTCCTTAGAAGCGACCTTATAGTTTAGACTTTGGATTTTATGCATAGCACTGCATACATGTTACAAAGACATTTCTTACTGTTACAAGGACATTTTCTACATTTACTAAGACAGGTTTAGTCATATTTCCATATTTATTTCTGCTTTGTTTCTGATATTTTTCTTTATTTGCATTTTTATCTAGGGTCACTAGAGATTTCAGCACTTCATATTGGGTGTTGTTTTATATTTTATTGCAATATTAAAGTTTCGGTACAACACAAAACATGTCCCTCAGGATATACTAATATAAAGTAGGATCTTCCAGCAATTGAACAGATGGCGGAATTGTTATGGAACTCAAGTAGAATCACACAGATAAACTTAAATGCTATGCAATCTGTATATCATATTTAAGGGGGAGCTACTAGTTTTTATTGGCTCTCTCTTCCTGATTATTGGAATAATGAGAATGTTACAAATTTACCATTTAACAAGGATGGGAAAAGAAGTACAATTTTCTGGCTTTTTAGTTCAGAGACAGATTATTGATGTTTAATTTAAAAGCTGGATTTTAATAGTATATAAAATTTGACAAAAATTCACTTGAAAATGACATAACTGCTGATGTCACTAATGACATGGCACAGAAAATTTCTTAGTAACATTTCTAAGCAGTTTGGTATACCGTGTGATGGAGAGATAGAATTGGTAAAAGTTTGAAACTTCATCCTCATCATCATTATCACAAATTGTTTATATAGCGCCACTGATTCCACAGCGCTGTACAGAGAACTCATGCACATCAGTCCCTGCCCCATTGGAGCTTACAGTCTAAATTCCCTAAATAACACAAGTGGTGAAAAAAGATCACCTAGAAAGAGTTGGTTAATGAGGCACTCCAGTCCCTTGGGGAGTATAAAAACAAACTTTATTAGGAGTTATCTTTAAAATCAAATGACCGGGTATCAGTAGAGTCTGCAAATTATTTACTTAAAATAAAGAAAAGTTATAAGGAATAAGAAAAAAGTGACAAAGATAAAAATAGAGAACCCTTCCGGGAGGCTGGTTAGTGAGTTGTTATAGCAACTAATATTGTTACTGTATGGAAAGATAGCCATTAATATGGACACTGTATCACTTAATTTGAGGAAACAAGAAAATTTCTTTATTTAACATATTCATTGATACATTGTGTCAACTCTCATACATTATTATACTGCGTCCACTTTCAAAGTAAAGTTATTGCAATCCCTATAATTATATGTACTATTAGAGTTATGAGTTATAAGTCATGAGACGATTAGAGTATCAAGTAGTTTTATAATAGGAAAGAGAGATATTCCTTGGCCATAAGGCCTATTTGCATAATACTTATTGGCTGCCTGTTAGCCTGGCAATTTGTTGCACACCCAGATTCTATATAGAGACCAATCAGTGCCACAAGTAGGTCTCTTGGAAGATATATCTATTAGTGTCAAAACTCAGTAACGCTCTGCACAAAGTAGTCTACTTATCATGGTGTTATTTGGCAGCAGAGCTCCCTTCTGGATACTGCACTCTTATTGTCATACACTGATGTTGAGCATTAAACAGGTTCCAAAAAAGCTACTCTTAGATTCCCATTTCTTAGTTCTTTTATAAGCGTCTATATGTCATAACTAGTATCATAGGAAAACTGCTAAGAAGCGTGGCGCAATCGTGGCTAAATTCCCTAACATACACACACACAGACAGACAGACAGAAAGTGAGAGACTAGGGTCAGTTTTGATAGCAGCCAATTAACCTACTAATATGTTTTATGGAATGTGGAGCAGGGCCGTCTTACCCATTGGGCACGATGGGCAGGTGCCCGGGGGCCCAGGGGGAAAGGGGGCCCTGGCAGGTCTGCTGTAAAAAAAATCCTGTAAGGAAAAAAAAAAAAGAAACTTACCTTTTGCAGTCACCTGACCGTTCAGGTCAGGTGACGATCTGGCTCACTCCCTGGTCCTCTCTTCCGTGATGCGCTCGCAGTGAATGTCGGGCGTGATGACGTCATCACGCCAGACATTCACTGCGAGCACAGCATGGAGGAGCACAGAAGAGGATTCAACGCATCGCGATTGAAAGGTAAGTATATATAATCCTTTTTTTTTATTTTTTTTACTTATATATTTATATATAGGGGCCCCGGTGCACTGCTGTGCCCAGGGGCCCATACTATTGTTCAGGTGGCCCTGATGTGGAGCACGCAAACACTGGGAGAACATACAAACTCCACACAGATAAGGCAATGGTCGGAAATTGAACTCATGACCCCAGTGCTGTGAGGCAGAAGTGCTAACCACTTAGCCACCTTGCTGCCCCAAACTTAATTTAAATAAAGGCACAAAGCCCGGTACAAAACCTAGAGCTGCGCACAGACCCCCATGCTTTGGTTTCAGTTCTGAAACCATCTTTATTTCTGGTTTTGGTTCTGGCCAAAAATCCCCATGTGTTTTAATTTTGGATCTGGATTTAATTAGAAATTATGAAAAATTGGAAAAAACTATGTGATTTTGAGATGGTTTTGTTCCTATATTACTATTTATAGCATTACCATTAATTTACAGTCACTTACAGTCTATTTTCTAATAATCTCTTCACAACTGTCATAATTGTCACCAATTTTGGACCAAGGCTGCAGCGAGCGGGCTGGCTAAAATTAGTGACAGAGCAGCGGCAAAAATACATGGCAGTTTAATAAAAGATACAATCCTTATGAAACATGAGGCACCTCATTGCTACCTCTTGCTTTAGTTGGTAACATGGCAGGTAACTATTTTGGAAACTGCTGCAGTGATCTAAATGCGGTCGCTGAATGCCAAAAATGCTCAGAAATTTTATGAGCCAGAACAGTATCCCCTGCACCAACCTTTCATTTTTTAAGAAAGTGGGAACCACCAAGTTTATTGTGTGTACAAAGCATGGTGCATTCTGAAATTCATACAGTTGTAATGCACACACAATGTCTGCTCCGTTATTTGCAATGAGAAATCCTGAGGAGAGTCTTAGCGGGGTGAACCATTTTGTTATGACATTCCGGAGTTTCCCAACAGAATAACTTTAGCTATTTCCTTTATTTGTTCAAATTACCACATTCATAAGAAACTTTTCTCTTAATCTTTACATCATTTGCTAATGTTTCCTTTGACACTGACAAACAGTGTTTGGATTTTGAGCACATTTTCTTCTCGCATTAACTTTTTTACTGGTGCAAATTGAAAAAGTATTATTATGCTACTTGAAATTGGAGCTACTATTAGCTGCCACCACTCCAGGTGAACGCCCAATGAAATATGTAAAGGAGGAAATGATACCTTAAAATTCTTCTGACTCTGCTTCACAATATAATTCAAATTTAGAAAACTGGTTCTTAAAAAAATTATTAGATTTTGTTTGGAGAGAGTGCAGATGCCACTGATACTGCTCCTCAAACAATTTCATTCAGCTTGAAACACTTTGGAAATAAAATCAAGAAATCTATTTGTTTTTCTAACTATGATGCTCAGAGTCAAAGGACTCCCTGTTTTTTTGGCTGCATACTAAAGATGTCACTGATACTGCCCCTTACAAAATTGCATTCAGCTTGAAAAACGTTGGAGTTCAAAGCAAGAAAGCTATTTGTTTTTTCAGATGTGCTGCTCACAGTCATGCAGTACCCCGTTGTTTGTACACTAAATAGTACATATGTCCAGGGCCGGACTGGCCATCTGGTGCTTCTGGCAAATGCCAGAAGGGCCGATGGCTATATGGGCCGGCCCGACTCCTCCTGTCTTCATGGTAGCTGGTTCCTCCCCGGGAACCAGATACCTCTGTCGCGCTCCCTCCCCCATTGCACTTACAAGCAATCTGGACAGTTTCCAGATTTTTTTTTTCTGAATGGGGGTCGCGGGGGTGCCGCGATTTTCGGTGGGGGGGGTCACGGGGGTACCGCGAGTTGCGCTCGGGGATCACCAGTGTGAGAGAGCCAGGGGGTAGGGGCTGCTGGGAGAGTGGGTGAGAGAGCAAGGTAGTGCTGGAAGAGGGGGTAAAAGTCAAAGGGGAAGGGGGTGCTGGGATAGGGGATGAGAGATCCAAAGGGGAAGGGGTTGCTGGCAGAGGGGATGAGAGATCCAAAGGGGAAGAGGGTGCTGTGAGAGGGGATGAGAGATCCGAAGGGGGTGCTGGGAGAGGGGATGAGAGAGCCAAAGGGGGGGCTGGGAGAGGGGATGAGAGAGCTAAAGGGGAAGGGGGTGCTGGGAGAGGGGATGAGAGATCCAAAGGGGAAGGGGTGCTGGGAGAGGGGATGAGAGATCCGAAGGGGGTGCTGGGAGAGGGGATGAGAGAGCCAAAGGGGAAGGGGGTGCTGGGAGAGGGGATGAGAGAGCCAAAGGGGGGGCTGGGAGAGGGGATGAGAGAGCTAAAGGGGAAGGGGGTGCTGGGAGAGGGGATGAGAGATCCAAAGGGGAAGGGGTGCTGGGAGAGGGGATGAGAGAGCCGAAGGGGGTGCTGGGAAAGGAGATGAGAGAGCCAAAGGGGAAGGGGGTGCTGTAAGAAGGGTGAGAGAGCTAGGGGGTAGGGGGTGCTGGGAGAGGGGTGAGAGAGCCAGGGGGTAGGGAGTGCTGGGAGAGGGGGTGAGAGAACCAGGGGGTAGGGGGTGCTGGGAGAGGGGGTGAGAGAGCCAGGGAGTGCTGGGAGAGGGGTGAGAGAGCCAGGGGGTAGGGGGCACTGGAAGAAGGGGTGAGAGAGCCAGGGGGTAGGGGGCGCTGGAAAAAGGGGTAAGAGAGCCAGGGGGGAAGGGTGTGCAGGAAGAGGGAGTGAGAGAGCCAGGGGGGAAGGGTGTGCAGGAAGAGGGGTGAGAGAGCCAGAGAGGTAGGGCGTGCAGGAAGAGGGGTGAAAGAGCCAGGGATGTAGGGTGCAGGAAGAGGGGTGAGAGAGCCAGGTAGGTAGGGGGTGCAGGAAGAGGTGTGAGAGAGCCAGGGAGGTAGGGGGTGCAGGAAGAGGGGTGAGAGAGCCAGGGGGTAGAGGGTGCAGGAAGACATGTGAGAGAGCCAGGGGGTAGAGGGTGTAGGAAGACGTGTGAGTGCCAGGGGGGTAGACAGTGAAGGAAGACGTGTGAGAGTGCCAGGGGAGAAGGTGTTGCAGGAAGACGTGTGAGAGTGCCAGGGGAGAAGGTGGTGCAGGAAGACGTGTGAGAGAGCCAGGGGGGAAGGGGGTGCAGGGAGTAAAGTGAGAGGGACAAAGGAGAAGATGGTGCAGCGGCATAGGTAAAAGAAAGTGTAAAGGGGGAGACATCTTAAGAATGGGAATGTCAGGGATACAGCCATCATAAAACACAAGTAGTAATGAAGAATGGGAATGCACAGAGGGGACAATTCACTTATATTTTCCATACCCCCACTTCTTAATTTCCGCTTCGACCACTGCCCTCTGTTCCTGCTCCCGACTGCCTGTGTGAGCTGACAGCTGCTGATCCCTCCTCGCCCAGCGCACCCAGTAGGAGAACAGAACACAGGATGCCATAATCAGGTAAGTTCAAATATTTTCTCGTGTGCAATGTGTTTTTAACCATCCTTTCTTGAACTGGGGGCACTACTGTGTATCCAATGACGTTTAAAACACTATGTATTGCTCATTATTGCGCTGTAATGTTTCTTGCATATTTATCTGTACAAAGATTTTTAATTAAGAGGAAAAAACATTGCTTGTCATAAATTTTATCTGATTGTGTCAATATATCTATTTATGTTTGCATTGTAAATGGTGTATTAAGCTGCTCCTGGGACTTACACACTCAGTATCTGATATGCCCTACCAATTTTTATTTGTGAATGAGTTTTTGTCTGGGCACTACTAATGATTTGTGGGCACTACTATGGCATAATGTTATTTGGGGACACTATTATGGCATAATATGACCTTGGGGCACTACGATGTGGCATTATATAAACTGGGCGCACTATGGTGCGCCATAATATGAACTTTTTCCAAAGGCAAGTTTTTCATTGTTGAATATGATGGGAGCCCAAAGAAGTTGTTGTATCGGGTCCCAAAATTCCTCTTGTCGGCCCTGCCTGTGAGTCAAGGGGCCAGACGTCTCCAGGTAAATAATCTAAATGTTTCCTACCTAATCAAACTGATGGATCACATCCAATTATCTCTCACCCACCTCCAATATCCCCCTTAATTTATATACTGTGTTATTTAAATAGAATAGAAAAAAGACGCATATCCAGTTACTAAAAAAAAAGTTAGTAAAAAAAAATATTTTTCTCTGACAGTTTGCTGTAGATGGAAATACTTTTAATGTGGCCGTGTGGGTTCAAATGATCATTCAATAGTTATGGTTTTTTTTTTAGATATATGTTGGAGTTTTATTTCATGTGGAATGATTCATGAAAATTCTGCCATTACTATTTAATTGAGGGAAAAAGGTACCTGTTACCTATATGTGTGTATGTATTCTGTTGTTGCTATCTTGTGGGAGATTTGAAAAAAGCAAAACATTGGTTTCCTACAGTGACGCCTGTATAATTGGTGGTATTGCTGTAGTATGGGGTGGCGTGGTGGTGGCAATGTTCTAGTGTGTTTGGGGCTTAGTATTGTTAATAAGTAGGAGAGGGTATTGCTGTAATGTGGGGTTGATGCTGGTTGCTGTAATGTGGGGGGTGATGCTGGATGCTGTAATGTGGGGGGTGATGCCGGATGCTGTCATGTGGGGGGTGATGCCGGATGTTGTAATGTGGGGAGTGATGCTGGATGCTGTAATGTGGGGGGCGATGCTGGTTGCTGTAATGTGGGAGTGATGCTGGTTGCTGTAATGTGGGGGTGATGCTGGTTGCTGTAATGTGGGGAGTGATGCTGGATGCTGTAATGTGGTGGGTGATGCTGGTTGCTGTAATGTGGGGGGTGATGCTGGACGCTGTAATGTGGGGAGTGATGCTAGATGCTGTAATGTGGGGGGTGATGCTGGATGCTATAATGTGGGGGATGATGCTGGAGGCTGTAATGTGGGAGGTGATGCTGGATGCTGTAATGTGGGAGGTGATGCCGGATGCTGTAATGTGGGGGGTTATGCTGGGTGCTGTAATGTGGGAGATGATGCTGGACCCTGTAATGTGGGAGGTGATGCTGGATGCTGTAATGTGGGGGTGATGCCGGATGCTGTAATGTGGGGGGGTTATGCTGGATGCTGTAATGTGGGAGGTGATGCTGGACGATGTAATGTGGGAGGTGATGCTGGATGCTGTAATATGGGGGGTCATGCTGGATGCTGTAATGTGGGGGGTCATGCTGGACGCTGTAATGTGGGGGGGTGATACCGGTTGTTGTAATGTGGGGTGTGATGCCGGTTGCTGTAATGTGGGGGTGATTGATGTAATATGAGTGTGTGTGCGGGGTTATTTATTGCTGTAATTTGGGCACTAATAATGTATTGTCATGGTATTTATTAATGTAATTGCGGTGCTAACAATGTAATGTTGAGGGTCATTAAGAGAAATAAATACCCCCACACACACTCACTCATACTACATCATATTGTACAGCACCAGCAACGCGCACTGCGCCAGCATCAGTGCGCAACAATATAGTGCATGGAGCTCACAAGACGTGCGCCTGTGTGCTATAAATGCCAGGGCTGATTTTTAGTCCCAGTCCGGCCCTGCATATGTCATTCACACTGATACTGCCTCTCACAAAACGGTTTTCAGCTTAAACCAGTTGGGATTTTAAAAGCAAGAAATGTATTTGTTTTTGGGTTGTGCTGCTCACAGTCAAACAGCACCCTGTTTTTGTCCACTAAATAGCTCAGATGTCACTGATATATTGCACCTCACAAAATTGTCTTCAGCTTACAAAACGTGGAATTTTAAAGCAAGAAAGCTATTTGTTGTTTGGGGCGTCTTCTCACAGTCTAACAGCTTCCTATTTTTGTCCACTGAAGAGTTCAGATGTCACTGCTAGTGTCCCTCCAAAATTGCTTCCAGCTTGAAACATTTGGGATTTTAAACAGAAACTCTATTTGTTTTTTGGGGTGTGCTGCTCACAGTTAAAAAGCACCTTGTCTCCACTAAATAGTTTAGATGCCATTGATATACTGCCCCCCCTTTCAGCTTGAAACACTTGAGATTTTAAAGGCAAGAACTCTATTTGTTTTTTGGGGTGTGTTGCTCTCAGTCAAGCAGCTCCCTATTTTGGTCCACTAAAGAGTTCAGACATACTGCATCTCCCAATTGCTTGCAGAGTAAAACTTTTGGAATTTTAAAAGCAAGAAATGTATTTGTTTCTTGGGGTGTGCTGTTCAGAGTCATAGAGTGCCCTATTTTTTCTCCACCAAGTAGCTCAGCTGTTTATACTATAACCAGTAACCACCACTCTTTACTTTCTAACACCCAATACATCAACAGTGCACATAATTCTAGCAGATTGATCTCTAAATAAACTGCAGTAAAATCACTGCTATTGCTAATAAGTTGCCTCTTTCCAACCCTCTACAAGCAATTTTCTTAGCACAGAATTGCAGTCACCCTCCTTCTATCCACATGCTATCTCTACAAAAATTGGAGATGATAACAGGGGGAAGGCTAGATATAAAAGATACCGATCCAAAACTCACCAGATCCGACATTTTACCAGAAAAGGCGTTTAGCCTCGTTTTTACATCCGAATTTTGCGCGAGAAACCGAGTCATGACTCGGTTCGATTCGGAACCCCAGAATTCTGACCTGTTGGATTTCTCAGAATCCAAACTGCTCATCTCTAATAAAAACTTCATTTATGCCAAGTGTCATGAAAAAAACCTTTTGACAGTCCTTAATTTGAGAAAACATTTTAAACTGCTATATTTCAAAATTGCCTGAATGTATTTGCCTGAAAATTAACCCCCCCCCCCCAAAAAAAATTTCCTCCACCTTTCCAAAAGAGATTGCAGAATCGATTAAGTCATTTCATAAATTTGACTTTAGTTTTAGCTATTTGTGAATTAAAATTTGATACTACCTAAAAAATCAGGCATTCACAGTTACACATCAGTGATGGCTTATGATTCTCTACTACTGGAACTTCCTGCGGGAGCTGGCAAACAGCACCTAATAAAGATAACCCAGATTGTGTTATCATCACCAGTGGTGATGGGCATGTTATGTACTGGGGAAGGATTGTACTCATATTGCCATTATACAAGGTTGTAAGAGGGGGTAGCATTGTCAACTTTTTTAATAAAGGGACTAATTAGTTTAACTTTTATTTAAATGTGAAAAGTTGGTTTTGAAATAAAACTTTCAATCTGAGAAAAAATTAAAATGTATTGAGAAACAAACTTTGTTAAAATTCTATCGAAGTTCAAAAAACTTATGGGAAATTGGACTGGCAAAGATAGTTAGTTGGACAATAGTGGTAGTGGCAACAGACTGCATAGTGAGGGCCAAAACTGATAATAGGGAAAAATAACTCTAAATTCATATTCTACATTTTGCTAATTGATATTTTTATTCAGTCATTTGTGAAATATATTTTTTGCTTATGGGGTTATTATTTTATAACCTTCACACCACTTTCCTCCGCTAGACAGATCAGGGATTTCATTTTATTAATTTTCTTCATTGGGCAATGGTAAAATTGTGAGGAACTGAAAGAGATGACATGAACTAGTGCAGTCAAAATGGGTTGACCACGCGAAAGTCTGAAGTCAATGCACCACAAAACAAATCAAATCAACAAGTGTAAGCCAAAATGAAAAAAAAAAAAGCAATCCACATGCTGATAAATGAAATAAAGTGATGTGTTATATGTGTGCCAATAACAATGTTATTATAACATACATATATACATGGGAATGTATGTACCAGAAATTAGTCAAATTAGTCACGCAGACAAGACACTGAGCTTCAAGCAGTCTTTCTACACTTATAGATCAGATATGAGGATGCTGGATCTGTACAACAAAGTACTACCACCTACAAGCAGCCACATAGACAAGACATTCCCATATACAGTCCATTTCAAAAACGTAATTCATGCCAAGTGGCATGGATCACATTTTTGTCAGTCTTTAATTGACTGTGACAAGGTTCAGAGAAAAATCCACCTCTGTGCTTTATCTCAAAATTGCCTAAACATATTTCCCTGAAAGATTCTTCAAAAACAAAAAACAAGAAAACCCCTTTCCATTTGTTAGGTTTAATGTAAAGTTAAAATGATTAGCACCTGAAGATATAACAAAAATGTTTAACCATCTAGATTTATGATTGTTTTCCTCCATTAACATTTTATATGAACTTCATCATCTGAATCCTAGTAATTTACCTTTTTATTAAACAAGTTTATCCAACAATTAGTGAATATTGTTGAGGGAAGAATGTAAGTTTGATTTTCTAGGATAAATAGCTCTATTAAGTGTGCCAATCATTGATATAAAATCAGGTATATGTTTGAGGGTCCTTGCCTCAATCAAAAGAGATGTTTTAATATTTGACACTCATACCGAATTGGACTGCATAATCTCCTATTTTAGCATTTATTTGCTCAAATTACTACTTTGTGAAAGTTGTTTGGCAGAAAATATTCTGCCAGCATTATTTCATACATTCTATTTCCTCTGTAAACAGGGACAGGTTTCAACGCCTACTTTATACAACAAATACATGCTTTTTCAAGGCAGAAACCTAGCATGCTCACTTATCACTTTCAGTTTATAGCTAAGTAAATTTCTTTTCCCTCTC
Organism: Mixophyes fleayi; assembly: GCF_038048845.1. Taxonomy (NCBI): domain Eukaryota; kingdom Metazoa; phylum Chordata; class Amphibia; order Anura; family Limnodynastidae; genus Mixophyes; species Mixophyes fleayi. Next base: position 98,138,713 of record NC_134410.1, on the reverse strand, counting down.
AGCCTATTACCTACATGAAACTATTGGTATTTAATGCCTTTGCAACCAGCCGTGTAGGCACTCACACACACTTCTACCACTTTCCACCTCTCTCTCTTTTTCCTCATTTAACACTTTTCATTCTGTTTGATTGTATTGCATTGGACACTTAGGGCAATTATAAAGCATTTGCCTCCAAAACGCAATGTGAAATGTGTGCCACAAAAATTGTGCAAGTACGCAGCTATGTAGAGTTACACATATTATTATATATGCACATACATATTATATTATTAGTTACACATACTTTCAATCTCTTATCTATGCTCAGGCTTCTAACCCCAAACGCCTTTTCAATACATTTAATCATCTTCTCAATCCTCCCACCCCGAACCCTCCATCTACTATCAGTGCTCAGGATCTTGCTTCCTACTTCAAGGACAAGATTGACAAGATCAGACTAGAAATGGTATCCTCTTCCTCAACAAGCCATCAGCTCATTTCCTTCCCTCTACCCTCTGACACCCTTTCTTCATTTGACCCCACAAATGAAGAGGAAATTTCTACGCTCTTCTTATCTTCCTACTCTACCTCCTGTCCTCTTGATCCTATTCCCTCGCAAATTGGTAGATCCCTGTCTTCTGTGCTCATTTTACCTCTAACTCAAATCTGTAATCTCTCACTCTCTACTGGCATCTTTCCATCACTATACAAGCATGCAGTGATTACTCCTATTCTAAAAAAACAAAACTCTGACCCAAACTCTCTCTCAAATTACCGTCCCATCTCTCAGCTCCCTTGCCCCTCCAAGCTTCTAGAGAGACTTGCCTACACTCGCCTCACACGCTTTCTTTCCGCAAACAACCTGTTGGATCCTCTTCAGTCTGGCTTTCGTTCTCAACACTCCACAGAGACTGCGCTGACCAAGGTTGTTAATGATCTGATCACTGCTAAGACTGAACGCCATTACTCTCTCCTAATTCTCCTTGATCTCTCGGCTGCATTTGACACTGTTGACCACTCTCTTTTCATACAAACGCTGCAATCCCTAGGTCTTCAAGACACAGTTCTATCCTGGTTCTCATCTTACCTCTCTAATCGCTCTTTCACTGTTAATTTCTCTGGAGCCACCTCTGCTCCGCTTCCCCTATCAGTTGGAGTACCACAAGGCTCGGTGCTAGGTCCTCTGCTGTTCTCTATCTATACCGCTTCTCTTGGAAATCTAATAAGTTCCTTTGGCTTTCAGTATCATCTCTATGCGGATGATACCCAAATCTATCTATCCTCTCCTGATATCTCGACATCTGTGTTGTCCCGTGTAACTGACTGTCTTTCTGCCATTTCATCTTGGATGTCCTCTCGTCAACTCAAACTTAATCTTTCTAAAACAGAGTTAATAATATTCCCACCCGCCAACAAGAGCATACCTGACATTTCTATCTCTGTTGATAATATGACCATAAATTCCACCCCACAAGCTCGCTGCCTAGGTGTAATCCTTGATTCACGCCTATCCTTTGTTCCCCACATTGACTCTATATCTAAATCATGTTACATACATCTAAAGAACATTTCCAGAATCCGCACATATCTCACACAAGACACTGCTAAAACCTTAATTCATGCACTAATCATCTCCCGCATTGACTATTGCAATTCCCTCCTTACTGGTCTTCCCAAAAACAGACTCAAACCCCTAAAATCTATTTTGCATGCTTCGGCAAGACTGATTTTCCTTGCAAATAGCTATTCCTCTGTTGAATCACTCTGTATGTCTCTACACTGGCTGCCTGTCTTCTACCGAATCCAATATAAAATACTTTTACTAACCTACAAGGCCATCAACAAAGCTGCACCAACATACATCTCCTCTCTTGTCTCAAAATATCTCCCAACTCGGCAACTCCGTTCTGCAAAAGATCTGCGTCTCTCATCCACCCTCATTACATCCTCCCATTCCCGGTTACAGGACTTTTTTTGGGCTGCACCCACTCTATGGAACTCTCTCCCTCGCACAATAAGACTCTCCTCTGTTCTACAAACTTTCAAGCGTTCTCTGAAAACCTACCTATTCAGACAAGCTTATAATATTCCTCAACCCCCATCTTAACCTCACTACCTTTAGCCTGTTACACAATTTCACACAAGACAACTACCCCCGGACCAACATTGTTGTGTGACAGGATCATTTAGCTTATGAGTCACCCTACCTTTGCAGTCTGGCTGGGCCAAGATGCAAAATGTATACTTAACCTCATGTGTCAATCTCCCATTGTCCTATAGATTGTAAGCTTGCGAGCAGGGCCTTCTCACCTCTTTGTCTGTTTTACCCAGTTTGTTTATTAGTTTATTACGTTTGTCCCCAATTGTAAAGCGCTACGGAATATGTTGGCGCTATATAAATAAATGATGATGATGATGATGATGATCAGGTCTTAATCATAAGGAGAACAAAGCAAAAAACAGGAGTACATTTGCTCCTGGACAAATCATGTTACAATGGAAGGGGTGCAAATTACTTTATTATTTTGGAAAATATTATATATGTATATATATATATATATATATATATATATATATATATATATATATACATATATAAACATTTTTTAGTATTAAACTTTTTACAAAAACATATTTAAAGGTGGACTGAATGAATGTTTTCTGTGACACTATTGATTTTATTGCCATTTGATTATACAAGGTCATAGGTAGGCGCTGGTGTATGTATATTTACTGCATGAATACATGTTTAAAGAGAATCAAGATATGCTTTAAGTGTATCTTGATGCAGCCACATACTGCAGCTGCAATTCATCATTTTCATCTTAATAATAATTGGAGTTTTAATGCATATTTAGGACCAAGAGAGAAGAGATAAGACAGAAGAGGAAAGAAGAAAAGAGATGAAAGAAGTCAATACAAAGGTAAGTAAAAGAACATAGGAGAGCAGAAAGGCACAGGGTGATGAAGAAGAAGGGGAAGGAAGAGAGGCACATGGTGATGATGAAGAAGAGGGGGAGAGAGAGAAAGGCACAAGGTGATGAAGAAGAGGGAGGGAGCGAGAAAGGCACAGGGTGATGAAGAAGATGGGTGGAGAGAGAAAGGCACATGGTGATGAAGAAGAGGGGGGGGGAAGACACATGGTGATGAAGAAGAGGGGGGGAGAAAGGCACAGGGTGATGAAGAAGAGGGAGGGAGCGAGAAAGGCACAGGGTGATGAAGAAGATGGGTGGAGAGAGAAAGGCACAGGGTGATGAAGAAGAGGAGGGGGGAAGACACATGGTGATGAAGAAGAGGGGGGGAGAAAGGCACAAGGTGATGAAGAAGAGGGAGGGAGCGAGAAAGGCACAGGGTGATGAAGAAGATGGGTGGAGATAGAAAGGCACAGGGTGATGAAGAAGAGGAGGGGGGAAGACACATGGTGATGAAGAAGAGGGGGGGAGAAAGGCACAGGGTGATAAAGAAAAAGGGGGGAGCAGCATGGCACGGAGTGATGAAGGGTGAGAGCAGCATGGCACAGTGTGATGAAGGGGGGGAGCAGCATGGCAGAGTGTGAAGAGAGTCAAAAGCAGCATCACAGAGTGTAATGAGGGGCAAAAGCAGTAGGGCAGAGTGTGAAGAGGGGCAAAAGCAGCACGGCACAGTGTAATGAAGGGGGCCAGGTGAAGGGAGGAAAAGCAGCATGGAGGGCGCAGTGGGATCATAAGGGGGCATAGCATGTTTGTGATGAAGGGGCTCAGTAATGTGTGAACAATGGCACATGGATCTTTTGGCAATGAAGTGTGTCTGAGGTAGGTGGTGGCTAATTAATGGGTGCTATTTTGTTTGTGGGGTGATGGTGGGGCAATGTAATAGTGTGGACTATTAATTTAAGATGGGGAGTTTTGGGGGCTATTGAGTGTGGGGGTGAGTTTGGGGAGAATGAGATCTCTTTATTAAATGCAGCTAAGAATTATTTAATGGATGTGATGGTTGCGGGAAATAGGTATATTTATGAGATGTAAATACTATTTATTTATTTGCTGGGGCTGTTTGGAGGGAGGGAAAAGTATTCCCATTTAATAAATAAACCTATTATTTTAATGTTGGGTCTGGAGAAAGGCCTAATTATTAATTGTGGTTGCTATTGATTTAACACAGGGGCTGGTTGGAATTTTCTAAATGTACCCATTTTTTTTTTAAAATAGGGCCCCCAACATTCCACGACCCAGACAAGCTGCAACTAAAGAAACCTGCAGCTACAGGTGATGAAAGTGACAAGAACAGGTAGGAGAGAGCAGTAGAGTCTGTGAAATGTTGTGATTCTAGTGGGAAAATTTTAATTTTTGGGGACTGTTCTGCCCAATGTAAGGTGCAGGCCAAGACTGTGAACTCTTTATGTACAGGCTGCATTCTTTATATACGACACTGTGGTGCTAGATGTCCTGAAAGTCAGAAGTGCTTGTACATATGTCACTCTCCGGCGAATTCAGAGTCTAGCACTTCTCACTTGCTAGCTATGCCCCAATGATGCATAGCCATGCCCCCTATGGTATGACTACACACACTTATAATTTTGCTCTGCAGCGGCGCAATTTTTTTTTACTATGTTCAACTATAAGTGGGGCCCCATGAAGCTGTTGTACCGGGACCTGAATTCCTCTTGGCAGCCCTGTATATATATATATTGAGAAATGTGATTTTGCTAAGCTGACACCATCTTGTTGCCTTATAGCCATTTTGTACTCTTATAGCTCAAAGACAGCTTAGATACAGCTAGTTTGTAGGAGTTATTCATTGTTTGCAAGAAACTATGCCCATGACCTTGGATATAGCAGACAGGAGACAAAGCAACTCCCCCTGGGGAGAATTCCCATGTGAAAGTTAGAAAATGTAGCAGGATCTGTATAAAGGAAGCATGAGTGGTTAAAACCTTTTGGGGCATTGTTTTCTGTAATATGTGATTTTGTACTATATAGATATGGACTTGTAACTAATTAATCTGAGCTAGTTGTACACGCAGAACTTGCAGTGTTTTTAATTCTCTCAGGCTGATGAGCTCATAAACTGATAAACTGACACTTATAGGTGAATAATCTGATTTAGATTTGACAGCATTGGAGGTCCACACCGAGACTGCTGACCTGAGCCAAGGACATACATAACTGGAGGTCGCCCTGGACACAGGATTCTGACTATAACCTGGGTAAGAAGAGTTTTCTACTCATCAGGCTCCTCTTTTTAGAGCTTCCTCGTGTCTTTTTACGGTATCAGGCACGCAGATCTGTAAGTCTCAGATTTATACAGTAATTACTAACTCAATTTGTTTACTGTAATTGTATTGGTAATTAGATTTCTGAAAGTTGAGTGAATTTTTAGTACAAGTGTGAACACTTTAAAAACCTTCCCCAGAAACATTTTATGGAGGAGACATTCCATAATCTGCCCAAAGTTTAGAAATAGTTTGCAGACCTTCATTCCAGATACTGTCAGGCTATTCTGCACAGGGGCATCCAGTGTCTGGAGTCCAAAGAACCGGACATCCAGTGTCTGGAGTCCAAAGAACTGGACATCTAGTGCAAGGAGTCCAAAGAACCGGACATCCAGTGTAAGGAGTCCAAAGATTTGGACATCCACCCCAATGTGTCCACAGAACAGGACCTCCACTATTAGGACAACCCACAGAAATTAGATCAGAGTCTCTATTGGGACTCATCAGTACTGTCAATATAGGGTAATATAGACAGTAAGCAGATAGATGACAGCAACCCCCCTCCCCCTTAGAAATGATGCACATATTTCTTGGATATGGGGGAGTAGAAGGTCTGCAAGTAATTTTTCAAGAAAGTGGGGATAGCCAAAGAATGAATTGATATGTGTTGAGGGGATATGCTAAATGTATCAGAAGCTAAATGATATAATGAATCAAGCAGGTTGTGTCCTATAAATGTATGTTTGATACTGCACAGCTGAAAGACTGAACTGTGCCCCTCCCTTATTCTATGTAAAAGACTCCAGTGTGTTGAGATAAGAAGGACTCTGTATTTTGTTATCTGGCAATGCATGTAACGTTGATAAAAAGGTTCTTCAAGTGTGCTTCAATAATTCAAGAGTAACTAAAATGTGTCTGGAGTACTGAGTGGTAATAACATGTTGAAGCTGACTTGTATTTAGTCTAATGCTGGGACTTGTAGTTCCACAGCAGTAGGCTGGAAAATATCAGTTAAATTTTCTTTCTCTGTATGTGAGTTTTGTCTCCGTCTTACTGCGTGTGAGAGAGATCCGTGTTTGTCTGTCTTGACCGTTTTACAAGAGACATGTTTCAAGGTCAGAAAAGTTGTATATTTGTAATGCCTCGATGGCTTAATTGTAAACTTTTGAAGAGATGCAGAAGAAGTTTTTAAATCTTTGGTCCGTCACTGCATGATTCAGTGGACGGACAAGACTGTAAATAATGTACAGATAGTGTCAGAAGAAAACTGTCTGGAGTCCAACAAGCCGTTTCTGTATTTGAACAAAATAATTTTGTTTCTGAAGTTGAGAAAAGAAGCTTTCTCTTTAATGAAGTTAAGAATTGCGGGAGTGAGCTTTTACATGCAGATATTTCAAGTGGTTTTAATCTGTGTAAAAATGGCGCTAATGAATGTTCTCAGAAATCAGGAGGGTTTGTTATGCCCATAAAAGAAATATAAAGACAATATATATATACAAGATAAATATACAAGATAAAATGCCTTCTGTAAGCGAGACTTGTTTAAGTGAATATATTTGTAGTTTCAACATGGAAATCACAGAATATGGAAATATGTGTGAATATTTGGTGATGGGAGATTTTGTTGAGAAAATGTTCAGTGATTTGCAGACACAATGTGAGGTGTCTAATGATTTATGAGAGAAGCAGTGTTGCTTTCAAAATGGCTGAATGCCTGGAACCATTAGAGATTACAGATTGAATGTTTGTAAACCCGGAAAACACATTAGAGTCATTCAAGTAGGCTGTACTATGTGATGATGAGAAAGGAGTGACTTTGAACACTCGCCCAGGTCAGATCACTTTGACATTCCCTGTTTGTGAGATTAGGGACTGCCCCTTTGAGGAGATTATATTTTCATGGCATGGAGCGCATAGCGTCACAGTTAAGCTACACAGAGAAACACATAAACAAGGTGTATTATTAGCAGCTGTCCGCTGAACAAAAATGTTTACTGGTTACCTGATAATGGTGTACAAGCGTGTTACATGCATTAACACGCACTGAAAGGGAAATGTGAATTAATGAAAGTTACTGTAATCCCTAATGAATAAATGTTAATCTCTATGCAAAAGTTTTTTTCTTCACATAAGGTCTTCAGCTACAGAAAAAGACCCTTTATGCAATCCAGATTGAATTTATCCAACTTCCAATAAATAGAACTTTGTTCCACAGCCACAACAAACATAAGTAGAAACAAATGAAGGCCGTTTATGGTTTATTACTTTTGTTTAGAATGGCCACAGACTCATATTATGTATGGGTGCATAAGATGGCACCAAAATATGTACTCATATTTTAATATATGTCCTCTTGATTGTAGATCTATGTATTGTTTTTATATATGGCTTTTATATGTATAATTGTTGTTTACTGGATGTTTTATGTGCCATGTATTTATTATCTTATATTATTAATATCCCATATTGTACTTTTTAATATACATTGTAGTTCCCCTGCTTAAGATGGCCACCATTGGCCTCACATATTAATAGTCTATGCCGGGTGCCCTCATCTGAGATGGCCACCACACTCGTTTTTATTGAAACTTCCCAGAGGCTTCTAAACAACAACTAGGCTCTGGACATGATTCACTAATGTCCAGGGACACAGATCCATATGCCCTTAGAGTACATCACTCATTCTTCATTTTTGTAGCACTTGCACGATCGCGAGTGGTCCGCAAATGCTCTGTAGCGTCCGCGCACTGCGCATAAGCAAAATGGCCGCCATACAAACTATTGAAACAAGCCCTAAACATGGGCTACATGTTTTTCCTCCTGATGAAGTCTACTAAGACGAAATGCGTTGAGGCCCCATCACTTCGGTAGATGCTAATCAGGTCATACTGCCACCCTGGACATTAAATGTTTATACCCTGATACTTCTGTGTGGAGATCATTGGTAATACCTTTAGAACCCTCCAGGGATCCATACTGGAACAAGTTGACCTACTGCCAAGTACAGATAAACTTTTATTTACTTTGCATAATGTGAGTTTGCATTTTATATGATTGCTGAATAGATTATTTGTACATAAATAACTACACTATATGGCTCCTCTATCTCTATTATTCTGGCTGATTGGAGTTTGATAGCGGTGATTGCATTGGGACGGCTGCCCGTGGCTAAGAAATATTGCATACTGCATTTGCTGTTTTGCCTGTACCTGATTCACTAGGCGGTGCCGAGATTTCCTCTTGGAGACCCTGATACAGATAAGCTGGTTTTATATTACTTTCTGGTACGCTCCCACCTATTGATTTCTATTATAATCTGGTGAACTGTACTACTCTATACACCTCCTGTTTATCACTGTCTTTTTGCTGATATATGATTGGAGAGTTTGTAAACTGTGTTACACTGGTCCAGCAAGCTTTATATGAGTTGCAATTGAACCTTTCTATTTTGTTATCGGAGTTGAATCTCTGCACGTCTGTGTCTGATACGTTTGGTCACTCTGTCTAGTATTTGGATTTGAGACTGGACTATTTACATATATTGTTGGATATCAACCCAGAGAATTGAACTGCATCCATATGCCCATTTAATCTGTACCCACTTTGTTTAGTATTATCTGCTAACAGCACCATTGGGCCTTCCCTCTGTTGTACCTACTATATTTTATTTTCGGCCTTACCAGCCAGAGTTTTGAAGGAAGGCTGCCTCCTCACGTGGAAGAGGTGTATATGTGGGATTGAATTCTACTACTTCACTTATACAAGACTGCATTGAGCGCCAGTGTTTACATCTTGTTATCTACAAACTAATGAAGGATTTAAATAATGTAGACTCTGCTGAGTAAAGACTACTGTGTTTTTTGGAGAAAGAAGGAGAAATGGACTAACATAGTTAAATAGAAACTGATGGTTTACTTTGTTGTTTGTTTTTTAATGTTGAAATTTTGTATTAAATGGTTTGAAAAAAAGTAATGCAATGTAATGTCAAATTGTGGTAGATAACAAAAGGTTCTTATTTTTATCCTCATAATAGTTTTGAATCAATCAGTGTTGTAAAGACATTCACTGCCCTTATTTACTGTGCTATAATCGTCATATACTGTAAATATCTCTTTGTATTATAGGTATGGTAATGCATTGATGGGAATTCAATGTTTGTACATAAATGGAAAAGACTTAAGACTTTATGTGCTATTATCCGAGCTCCTGCACTAGCACTTCTGAATGATAGTAAGCCATTTATACTCTCCTCTGAGCAGAAACAAATGTTTAACTAATTTTAAGCTGAAGTAACTTCAGCACCAGCACTGGTTTTTGCCATATTATGACAAGCCTTTCACATACTTGCCAACTCTCCCGGATTGTCCGGGAGACTCCCGCATTTTGCAAGAGTCTCCCGGACGAGTGTGGCAATCTCCCTGATAGGAAGGGGGAAAAATTTAGTTTAAACGCCGCGATTCACCCGGAATCGCGGCGTTTAGCCCCGCCCCCACTGTAAAATGACGCGATTTGCGTCATTCCGTCACGGGGGCGGGGCCAAAATGACGCGATTTCGCAGCCCCACCCCCTGCACGCCCACGTCCCAGCCGGCATCTCCCGGAAAAGGAAAAAAAAATGTTGGCAAGTATGGCCTTTCACATTATTTTGTCATGAAGTCAGTGCACATGCACAAGGAGTACTGACACAGATACATGGTCGCAAGCTAAGGTCACTTGCATACTACTCTGCACAATTAGACCCAGTTATACGAGCAGCACCTACTTGTGTTAAAAGCAATAGCTGCAGTTGCTTTAGTGCGTGAAAAGAGTATAGATATTGTACTAGGACTACTAGTAAAGCTAATGGTATCGCACACTGTGACAGAAATTTTAAACCAAGCACAACCAAATTGCACAACACTTTTGTCATGGGCCAGACTCACAAAATATGAAGTAGTATTATTTTTGCATGTTTCAAAACATGGGAGGACACATGTCAGGGTTCCCCTGGCGGGGGAACACAGTTTGAAAAAGAAGAAAAAATATGCACGCAATTTTTTTCTGAATATGATTGTGTAGAACTAATGAGACAAGGATCTTTGATTTTATCTGACATTAAAGATACGCCACTACCAAATGCAGACATCTCACGCTACCACATAGATGGTGTGTAACCACACACACAGAAATAGTGATTCAACAGACTCTGTTGAGTCACATGTCAGCACAAGAAGCTGAACTAAAGGCCCTGACACTTGCATGCATATATGCAGAAGGACAAAGAGTAAACATTTACACTGATTCAAGTTATGCGTTTGTAAGTGCACATGATTATGGCCCTATATAGAAAAGTAGGGACTTTATGGGTTCAGCAAACAAACCAGTGAACATGCTGAACGTACCAGAGCACTGTTCACCATATTCCAGCTGCCTCCAAACTGTCAGTTGAAGGTGAAGGCACATACAGAGACACTACCCCCGAACTAAGGGAAATAGATTGGTAGATCAGGCCGCATGAGAAGCCGCCATAGCCCCAGTACTCCAAGGGGAGTCTATTTACATGGTGACCCCCTGACCCTAAGTTTGACCGAACCACACTCCAAATTATACAGACACAAGCAACAGAGAATGAGAAAAAGACTTGGGCAAAACATGGAGCACTATAAGTGAAAGGAGAGTGGTGTAAAAGTCAGTGTTTGTGTCTGCCAAAAGCACTTTATCCCATTATGGCAGGACCAGATTTACCGCTAGGCAACCTAGGCACCTACCTAGGGCCTGCGGCTCTCAGGGGGCCCAGAAGGGGGGACAACAGAAAATATAAAAAAAAAAAAACCACACAGATAGATAGATATAGATATAGATAGATAGATAGATAGATAGATAGATAGATAGATAGATAGATAGATAGATAGATAGAAAGTGAAATCATTGACAAGCAGAGTGCAGACAGACCAAGTAGCTGATGAAAGAGACACAGGATAAAGTTATATGAGCTTCATAACCTCATAATCAGATAAGTGTTGCATTCATAAAATAGTTACAGTTAATACAAACCACAAGAGAGATACATGGGAGAAGTAATTCATAAGGATTAGAAAGATCCAATTATTCTTTCTACCATATAAGTATATCTATCTATCTATCTATCTATCTATCTATCTATCTATCTATCTATCTATCTATCTATCTATCTATCTATCTATACATAGATAGGTAGATATATACATATATATATATATATCTATATATATATATATATATATATATATATACATACATATATATATATATATATATATATATATATATATGTAGATAGATAGATAGATATTCCTATATGGTAAAAAGAATAACGGGATATTTCTAAATCCTTATGAATTACTTCTCCCATGTATCTCTCTTGTGGTTTGTATTGACTGTAACTATTTTATGAATGCAACACTTATCTGATTATGAGGTTATGAAGCTCATATAACTTTATCCTGTGTCTCTTTCATCAGCTACTTGGTCTGTCTGCACTCTGCTTGTCAGCGATTTCACTTTATAGATAGATATATATATATATATATATATATATATATATATAGATCTATCTATCTATCTATATCTATCTATCTATCTATCTATCTATCTATCTATCTATCTATCTATCTATCTATCTGTGTGTATATATATTAGAGATGGTCACTGACCCCCGTGTTTTGGTTTTGGATTCGGTTTTGGATCTGGATTACCGTCGTGTTTTGGTTTTGGTTTTGGTTTTGCAAAACCGCCATTGCGTGTTTTGGTTTTGGTTTTGGTTTTGTTTGGTTTTGTTTTGCTATTTTTTGGGAAAATCCATGTTTTTGGGCCTAAATTAACCCAATTTAGTGCTCCAACTGTTTTAGAGACAAGTCATCTAATTGTTGAGGTAATAAATCATCCAAAAAAACAGTTTAATTCTTCGTTGGTAGGCCTATTCTACACACAAAACAGATTGTCTTCCTCTCCATCTATGCATATTGGCAATGCAGCCATCGTCTTTGAATGTATATTACACCCTACACTTATAGTTAAATATGTAAAAAAATGGAAAAAGCCAGTTTGGTTTCTGTCTCTCAAGGCCCCCCTCCACTTGTATAAAATACCAAAAAATTCAGCCATTATAGACTGTACAATATTAATTGACATGGAGAAAGCCAGTTTGGTTTCTGTCTCTCTAGGCCCCCCTCCACTTGTATAAAATACTAAAAAATTCAGCCATTATAGACTGTACAATATTAATTGACATGGAGAAAGACAGTTTGGGGTCACTCTGTCTCTCTAGGCCCCCCTCCACTTGCATAAAATACCAAAAAATTCAGCCATTATAGACTGTACAATATTAATTGACATGGAAAAAGCCAGTTTGGTTTCTGTCTCTCTAGGCCCCCCTCCACTTGTATAAAATACCCAAAAATTCAGCCATTATAGACTGTACAATATTATGAAAAATGGACAAAGCCAGTTTAGGGTCACTCTGTCTATGACACCCTACCCTTAAGGATAAATTGCCCTAACAGCAGCCTTTCAAGATGGTATGTGATATGGAAATGCCACAAGTCCCTTTCCTCTTTGGGGGTAGATTGCACCCTACACTTACATAGAAAGTTTTAAAAAGATGTTATCGGCATCATCTTCAGCTTAATCCTCACCCTCATCAGTGTGTACGTCATCATCACAGACTATCAATTCATCGCCGCTTGAATCCGCCATTAGAGAACAGTCAGTGCTTGGATGTCTTGGATGGTGAAGGCCTTCCTCGTGGAAGATGTAGTTCATTTTTATAAACATCATTTTCTCCACATTTTTGGGAAGTAACCTTCTACGGCGATCACTGACTAAGTTCCCTGCTGTGCTGAACACTCGTTCAGAGTACACACTGGAGGGTGGGCAGCTTAGGTATTGCAAAGCAAGTTTGTACATGGGTTTCCAAATGGCCTGCTTTTCTTCCCAGTAAGGAAAGGGACTGTCTGACATTTCCATATCAACTACCTCTTGAAAGTAATCCTCCACCATCCTTTGCATGTTTATACTCATATTGGATGGAGTTATGGGCAAAGTGACACATTTTTTTGAAAAATCCTTCAAACCAGCCCAGATGTTAAATTGTTCTGGTCTGCCCCCTGTGTCTTCCCTGCTTCTTTTTTGGAAATTTAATTTTTTACGAGCAACAGCTTGAGAAAGTGAAGGAGGACACGTCGTCAAGCCGAGGCCCAATTCAGCGGCCAACTTGCTGAGCAATAGCTCCTTGCAAAAGTTCACATCTCGCTCATTTACAAGTAAAGACTCAATGTAGGTTTTAAACTTTGGATCAAGCACAGTGGCCAAAACGTACTGATCCGAGTTCAAGATCTTAATAGCTCGAGGATCATTGTGAAGCGAATTAAGTACTTGATCGACAAGGCCAACATACTTTGCTGAATTGCTTGCTTTCAGCTCCTCTTTCATTTTCTCAAGCTGCTTTTCCAATAGTCTAATTAAAGGAATGACTTGGCTCAAACTAGCAGAGTCTGCACTGACCTCACATGTCACAACTTCAAATGGTTTCAGCACCTTGCACAGCACTGAAAGGATTCCCCACTGTGCAAGAGTGAAATACATCCCCCCTCCTTTCCCAATGTCATGACTTGTGCAATATGCTTGGATGGCTTTGCGCTGTTCCTCCATCCTCTGAAGCATGTACAGGGTGGAATTCCACCGAGTTACCACCTCTTGCTTAAGTTGGTGGCAGGGCAAGTTAAACTGCTCTTGGAGCTGCTGTAATCTCCTACATGCTGTGGCTGAATGCCTGAAATGGCCTGAAATTTTACGGGCCACCGAAAGCATCTCCTGCACCTCATGGTTATTTCGTAGGAAGCTCTGCAACACCAAGTTGATAGTGTGAGCAAAACAGGGAATATGTTGGAAATCACCCAGCTGTAATGCTCGCACTATATTGTTGGCGTTATCTGAAATGACATACCCTGGGGAGAGTCCGAGTGGTATAAGCCATGCATCAATCACATCTCTCAGTTTGCGTAACAAATTGTCAGCCGTATGCCTGTTAGTGAAGCCGGTGATACAAAGAGTGGCCTGCCTGTGACAAATGTTACGTAGTGGTGTACATGCTGCTGCTGTTCCTGCTGGTGAAGGTGAATGACCAACCCAGTGGGCTGTCACAGTCATATAGTCTTTGGTTTGGCCACTTCCACTTGTCCACATATCTGTGGTTAAGTGAACAGTGGGCAGAATGGCATTTTTCAGCGCAATCTCTACATTTTTACACACTTTTTGGTATAGTTGTGGAATAGCTTTACGGGAGAAATGGTGTCGCGATGGAATTCTGTAACGCGGGCACAAAACCTCAATTAACTGTGAAAAACCAGCTGCGTTTATTGTGGAGATTGGACGCAGATCTAACACTAACATTGCAGCCATGGCGTCTGTGATTCGCTTGGCGACTGGGTGACTGCTGTCATATTTGCTTCCCCTCGCAAATGATTGTTTCACAGTTAATTGCTGAAATGTAGGACTGCTCATTTTATTAACCTGCCTCTGGGATGACGATTCACCCCCATGAGCAGCAACAGCAGCAGCAGGACTAACGCTTTCTTCAGAGGAATCAATAATAGTGCCGGAGTCATCCAGCCTTAAGTTAGATGCCGGGCTAACTCCGAGCGCTACTGAGGATATTGATGAGGATGGTGTGGTGGGTGTATTTTGTAGCCGTCGGTATGTCGGTGAGCGGAGGGTCTTAGCTGATGAGGGAGTGCTTGTATTCTTTTGGGAAGAACTTTCAGCTTTTCCCAACACTTTGCCATGAACTCTCGTTAAAATTAAAAATTATTTGGTAGATACTGCTGACAGTTATGACTTTTGACAGCCAGAAATATTAATGCACAATTAGGGAGGACACCCCAAAAGCACTGAGGAGTGCTAAAAATTATTTAGTAGATACTGCTGACAGAAATGACTTTTGACAGCCAGAAATATTAATGCACAATTAGGGAGGACACCCCAAAAGCACTGAGGAGTGCTAAAAATTATTTGGTAGATACTGCTGACAGATATGACTTTTGACAGCCAGAAATATTAATGCACAATTAGGGAGGACACCCCAAAAGCACTGAGGAGTGCTAAAAATTATTTAGTAGATACTGCTGACAGATATGACTTTTGACAGCCAGAAATATTAATGCACAATTAGGGAGGACAACCCAAAAGCACTGAGGTGTGCTAAAAATTATTTAGTAGATACTGCTGACAGAAATGACTTTTGACAGCCAGAAATATTAATGCACAATTAGGGAGGACACCCCAAAAGCACTGAGGAGTGCTAAAAATTATTTGGTAGATACTGCTGACAGATATGACTTTTGACAGCCAGAAATATTAATGCACAATTAGGGAGGACACCCCAAAAGCACTGAGGAGTGCTAAAAATTATTTAGTAGATACTGCTGACAGATATGACTTTTGACAGCCAGAAATATTAATGCACAATTAGGGAGGACACCCCAAAAGCACTGAGGAGTGCTAAAAATTATTTAGTAGATACTGCTGACAGATATGACTTTTGACAGCCAGAAATATTAATGCACAATTAGGGAGGACACCCCAAAAGCACTGAGGAGTGCTAAAAATTATTTAGTAGATACTGCTGACAGATATGACTTTTGACAGCCAGAAATATTTATGCACAATTATGGGGGACACCCCAAAAGCGCTGGGGAGTGCCAAATATGAAGAAAAAATAATAAACCTCTATCCTCCTCTCTGCACTAGCGATTTTGGTTAGAGCAATTGCAAGAACAATATTGTATTCTCTGTCCCTGCTTTAATTAGCCTATGACTACACCCTGCTCTCTCCCTCTGTCAAATGGCGATGGATTGCTGTGGAGGCGTGTATTTATAAAGTTGAAGTATCGCGAGAACCGAGCCCCGAGAACCGAGCCCCGAGATCCGACGACGTCACAATGACGTTCGGCCTCGATTTGGATTCGGAACGGGCGGGAGAGTACCGAGCTGCTCAGCTCGGTACTCAGATACCCAAAGTTCGGGTGGGTTCGGTTCTCGGAGAACCGGAGCCGCCCATCTCTAATATATATATATATATATATATATATATATATATATATACAAGTTAACCCGTGCATGATACTCATGCATTCTAGTCAAATCAAAATACTTAAGGTCTTAAAAAGGTTCTTGTCATGCATTTGGACCTAGCCCAGGCCTCCTCAGGGGAAGATCGTTACTTCCCGACGCAAGCGCCCTTTTTAATGTGTGTTCATGAGGTAAAATTACCTCACGAAAATGAGTTTGACCCCTCAACTCGTAAATTTAGCCTTTACTACCCCTCCCAAGGGGGGTAGGGGGGATGATGGAAGTTAACTGACTTGACTATTCTAATTTTTTTGTCAAATAATGTCAGTATACCAAATTTCAGGGCAATTGGATGAGCCCTTTCTGAGAAAATAGTTTTTTCCACACACACACACACACACACACACACACACACTAATGCACGCCTCTACACATGTGTGTTCATGAGGTAAAATTACCTCACGAAAATGAGTTTGAGCCCTTCCAAATTTCAGCCCTTTTTGAATTTTTTTTCCCACACACACTAAGAATTTAGCAGGTCAGTGTATAACTCTGCCCAGCAGGTGGCGCTGCAACTTGTTTTTTTTTCCACACACAGACGCCACTAAGCATTTACATATTATATATATATATATATATATATATATATATATATATATATATATATATATATATATGTATCTTGCTGACTCACCGATTGTCCTTCCTCGGACCACTTTTGGTAGGTACTAACCACTGCATACCTGGAACACCACACAAGACCTGCTATTTTGGAGATGCTCTGACTCTGTCGTCTAGCAATTACAATTTGGCCCTTGTCAAAGTCGATGAAAGCCTTACGCATGCCGTTTTTTCCAACATACCAACTTCAAGAACTGACTGTTCACTTGTTGCCTATTATTTTCCTCTCCTTGACATTTCCCTTTATAACAAGATAATCAATGTTATTCACTTCACTTGTCGGTGGTTTTAATGTTTTGGTCGTCATCTGTTCGATATGTATATATATATATATATATATATATATATATATATATATATGTA
This sequence comes from Mixophyes fleayi, assembly GCF_038048845.1. Taxonomy (NCBI): domain Eukaryota; kingdom Metazoa; phylum Chordata; class Amphibia; order Anura; family Limnodynastidae; genus Mixophyes; species Mixophyes fleayi. The sequence goes on along the minus strand of NC_134410.1, from coordinate 98,121,412 downwards.
TTGTCGAATCTAAATCAGATTGTTCAGCTGTGTCAGTTTATCAGTTTATGAGCTCATCAGCCATGTATCTCTCTTGTGGTTTGTATTAACTGTAACTATTTTATGAATGCAACACTTATCTGATTCTGAGGTTATGAAGCTCATATAACTTTATCTTGTGTCTCTTTCATCAGCTACTTGGTCTGTCTGCACTCTGCTTGTCAATGATTTCACTTTATATATAGAGAGATAAATATATATATATATATATATATATATATATATATATATATATATATCTATACATAGATAGGTAGATATATATATATATCTCTCTCACTGCCTGGGGACTGAGGTTGCACAGTGTCTCTGAGAGAAAACCAGATATCTGACTTGCTGCCAATGACTGAGATTTGAAGAGAGGGACTATACAACTGATCCTTCAAAGGATTGATTCTATGCCAGTTTGAAGAGACCATCTGGTACGCAGTTTATATTTGTATACCCTTTTTTTTGGCTGGTACACACGGGTGTCCTATATATCATAACTGTTGATTTCTGGGCATATGTGTTTTTGCACGATAAGGAAGTCCCATAGGTGGTATATATCTCACAGGTGGTGTGATTACACATCCTGACAATACTACTCTATGTTGTATTCTGTTTCCTGCATTGTCCATTATTTTACCAACTGGGAGGAACAATTTATGAAGAGGATCCTCCTTATCTGACTAGACGACCTATCAATACCTTATGTGCTGCCAATGACTGAGATTTGAAGAGAGGGACTATACAACTGATCCTTCAAAGGATTGATTCTATGCCAGTTTGAAGAGACCATCTGGTACGCAGTTTATATTTGTATACCCTTTTTTTTGGCTGGTACACACGGGTGTCCTATATATCATAACTGTTGATTTCTGGGCATATGTGTTTTTGCACGATAAGGAAGTCCCATAGGTGGTATATATCTCACAGGTGGTGTGATTACACATCCTGACAATACTACTCTATGTTGTATTCTGTTTCCTGCATTGTCCATTATTTTACCAACTGGGAGGAACAATTTATGAAGAGGATCCTCCTTATCTGACTAGACGACCTATCAATACCTTATGGTACGCATGATATTACATCCATTTATACTATACAAGTGGTAATACACATTAAGGCGCCCTGCCTGTCTTCTGTTACAGTGTCTTCATTTCCGGATTAACCATCTGGCTACAGGATATCGTGGCTGCCGCTCATACTTGAGCTATTTTACATCTGGAACTTTTCTGCTGCTTACTATATTATAATACTGTGACTACGTTGTGGTTGTGAGCGCCATTTTATATATCTGTTTGTTTGTTTTTTCATATATATATATATATATATATATATATATATATATATATATATATATATCTAATATATAAAAGCCTAGCGGCGTGTGTTAGTGTGTGTGTGGAAAAAACTACCGGGTGACAGAGTGCTCAAGCTGCAGCACCACCTGCTGGGTGGAGTTATATACTACACTGACCTACTAAATTATTAGCATTATCTAATATATAAAAGCCTAGCGGCATGTGTGTGTGGCGATGAAGATGACAAGAACCTTTTTAACACCTTAAGTAGCTTGATTTGACTAGAATGCATGAGTATCATGCACGGGTTAACTTGTATATATATATATATATATATATATATATATATATATATATATATCTCTACATATATATATATATATATATATATATATATATATATATATATGTAGATATATATATGTAGATAGATAGATAGATATTCTTATATGGTAAATAGAATAACTGGATATTTCTAAATCCTTATGAATTACTTGTCCCATGTATCTCTCTTGTGGTTTGTATTAACTGTAACTATTTTATGAATGCAACACTTATCTGATTCTGAGGTTATGAAGCTCATATAACTTTACCTTTTGTCTCTTTCTCTGGCTACTTGGTCTGTCTGCACTCTGCTTGTCAATGATTTCACTTTTGGACCCTGCTATTCTATTATCTGATACGCTTTAACTCTATTTTCTTCATCTACAACTGTCATTTTCCTTCCTTATTGCCTCACACTGGCACACCCATCTGTCTCTGTCTCTCACTCTCAGCTCCACACATCCCACGTCTTATATTTCCTACTCCCAACTGACACTTTCCAACCGCCCTCATTCTAAGCAGCCTCGTCATGAGCTTGGCTAGCGTAAGTTTATAAATAACATTGCTTATTTAAAAAAAAATTCAATATCATCTTTTCATTATGCATGCAGATCTACCAGCATTGTAATGCAGTTTTCATTAGTGTACCTCACTGAGTAGGTTATCACAATAGGAGCCGGAGAGAAGACAATAAGTTTTGTAATTTACTAATACATATATGGCTATAAGAACCATAACATATGAAAGTTGTAATGTAGAATAATAGTATGCATAATGAAAAGGGATTCATATGTAGAATAATGCTGTTATGTGATGGACCTCAATCTATCATAACAGAAATAAAACTTTCAGTAGTCATTTACTTTTTTAATCTGGATGTATCATTGTGTTCATTATATGGTATACAGATTATATATATCAAGTAGAACACATCATCATCCTGGAAATTAAATCTTTGTTCAGTTAAAAGTGTATGCATATCCATAATAAATCCATAAATATCACAAAACTTAATCTATTGATACATGAATACAGACTTACAGAAATGAAGCGATTCATAATATTAAAATTCCAATAATCTGATCTCATTCATTAACAGACCACTGGAGGGGCTGGCAGCCATCTTGGGCTCTGGAATTTCATTACCCAGCAGCAGTGGAGGAGTAGAATGACAGTTTAATGATCGAAAGGAGAGGTTTTGAAAGAAGAATGTTGGGAAGTAAACTTTTAAAAGAAGGGTGTAATGTCACATATGAATAACGAGAAAGAAAACATACAGTAAGGGATCAAAAGGATTATAGAATCAATCACAGCTATTGAACTTACTGAGATGACACCAAACATCTATGAGCAGATACTGAAGACATAAGGACATCATTGACCAATGAGCTTTAACTGTATGGGAGACAAATAAGTAACTTTGTATCATTTACTTTACTGGGTGATTGTTACAAAGATAACCGCACTAAGTTTGTCAATGATGTCAATAATCAATAACCCCTATATTACTGAACATATATTAGTTCCAGAATTAATCTATTGTCTTAATTGGAGGGTGCACCCTTACACTGATAGTTTTAGAGTATTGAACAAAGAAAAAAGAGTGTATACAGGGGCACTCCGGGGTATGGAGTATTAAAAATTACATTTTATTGGTATTCATTAAAATTGTAGTATCTGGATACAACTAGCGAAAATATAAAAATAGATACAAAGTGAGGGAAGTGAAAAATAAAATTGCAGTTTCTGCTGCATGTCGCTTGTATTCTCACTGAAGTTATTAAAGTAATAGGTACTGATATAACAATATTGGCTGCTGTGATGATGAATTACTCATACATCCTTGAGGTCATAGCAGAATAAGACCCTAATGATAATTCATACTTCGGATTGTAAAGAGTATTAATAATACCTTAATTATTATTATTACACAATATCTCTCAGATGTTGGCTCTCTGTAGTTAATAACGATGAATGCAAATAATTGTGCATGCCTAAATATAGTCTATGATCCTATGTTATAAAATTGTGCACAATATAGTACTTCTATGATGACGATAGGATCGTCTGCGGCAGGGTCGAAGCAATTACTGCACTGATAGGCTAACCGATCTCTGTGCAGTAATTGCTTCGACCCTGCCGCAGACGATCCTATCGTCATCATAGAAGTACTATATTGTGCACAATTTTATAACATAGGATCATAGACTATATTTAGGCATGCACAATTATTTGCATTCATCGTTATTAACTACAGAGAGCCAACATCTGAGAGATATTGTGTAATAATAATAATTAAGGTATTATTAATACTCTTTACCATCCGAAGTATGAATTATCATTAGGGTCTTATTCTGCTATGACCTCAAGGATGTATGAGTAATTCATCATCACAGCAGCCAATATTGTTATATCAGTACCTATTACTTTAATAACTTCAGTGAGAATACAAGCGACTTGCAGCAGAAACTGCAATTTTATTTTCACTTCCCTCACTTTGTATCTATTTTTATATTTTCGCTAGTTGTATCCAGATACTACAATTTTAATGAATACCAATAAAATGTAATTTTTAATACTCCATACCCCGGAGTGCCCCTGTATACACTCTTTTTTCTTTGTTCAATACTTTACTGGGTGAGGAAGATGGAGTTCAGATTAAAAGACTTGCCCCATGGAAACGCCTCTCCTTTGTCCTTGTACAGACTATTAAAACTAGTGACGATTTTTTAAGGATAAAAATAATGTGTACAGCTAAGAGTACTCCTCTGTGTTAGTGGCTGCCTTGGAAATATATCAGCAGGGCCGTAACTAGGGCTGTGCGGCATGGGCGACCGCCCAGGGCGCAACGCTGAAGGGGGGCGCAATTTAGGAATATTTTAAGTTAATTTGGTTAAAACTGAGGGCTAGGGGGGCGGAATTTGTCTTTCTCGCCCAGGGCACTATAATTCTAAGTTACGGCTCTGTATATCAGGGTGATCACCAAAACACACCTATTATAAATATTGGTAGGAAAAATGCATATACAACCACTGGTGCTATTAACAATAGTTGAAACAACCCTAGAATTTTTTTGGGGACAGGAAATATCTTATACAATGTGTCACAAATATATACAGTCACTTATAAACAAATTCAGTCCAACTTTCTTCAGATTTTACCAATGTCCATAAACTTCAAAGATGATTTCAGTTCATCCAATGAATTTGTTCATATGGGTGAAGACAAAAGCAACAATGGTGTAGTATGTTTGGAATTATTGCCTATGCATTAGATGAATAGACAAATCACCATAAAAGTAAAGATGTCTTCTTTAATGTTACAATCTCTATCACCACATGTGTATAAATCCTTTGGGGGAATGGAATCTCCTTTTTTAATGTGCTTACTTGAACTCAAGTCTTTATCGCATATAACAGCCACAGAGAGGCATATTTAAGAAATCACGGTAGTGCACTATCGTGCACTTACCGTGTAAATTAGGCCACGATGTGTCCTACGCAAATGTATTAAAGGTGCATCGCAGCAGATATCATGGATATCTGCTGCTTTGCACTCCTCATCGTTTTTGCGAGCTTAAGATGGCGTACATCATCCGAAATGCTGCTAAAACTTCTGTTCTTGGTTATGTCCAGCTCTGCTCCGGAGAGCAGAGCTGGACAGCGCATGTGCAGGGAGTGATTTTGTGATCCCCCCCTGTCACAGCCTCAAGCTTTCCGGACGGCACATGCGCAGTTGCATGAAGAACAGAAAGTAAGCTGAAGAGGAGGAGATCCGGAGACAGTGCGTCCGAAGAGGCAGTGGTGAGTATGTTTTTTTTTATCACAGAAACAGCAGTTTTTCGGAACTGCTGTTTCTGTGTTCCATTTTTCATAAATTTAAGAAATACATCAATCCTTATCCATGCGATAAGGATTGATAAGTATTTCTCATTTTTCCCGATAAATGATAAATGTGCCCCAGAGACTCTTTGCTGCCGTGTGTTACTTCTGTTCAGACACATTCATAAGTTAATAGGCAGCATGTGTTGTCAGAAAAATAGAAAAAGAGGAATGGCAGATATAGTGCATTGCCTCAAAACATCATGTTTTTCATTCTAAAAACACCATATTAAAAAAACATAAGACAATAAAACATAGAGATAGCGCATCTCCCAAATGCCATGTGAAATAGCTGCCTACCAGAGTGAGATAGATTAATAAGCCCTCTGCAAGTTCTTTGAATTGGATCCTCATCAGCTGTGGTAACAAGACTCCAAGTAGAAAAGATACTTCAGCATGGCACAGAGAAGTTGCTCACCAACACGCTTCGATCCGTCTGGGTCTTTTTTGAGTGAGTTGTATGTTATCTCTATTTCTCTGACACTCTTTTATAGTGTCAAATCTGCAGCTTTCTTGTATAAACATTACATGCATTATACAAAATAATAATCTTATGGGGTGTGGGCTAACTTCCATGCTGGAGACAAGCATTTCTTCATAGCTCCGTGTCTCTAAAATATCTGCAGCAAATTTAGTGTGCCATTGGACCCTCACCATTGGTCACTAGGACGCTGATTTGTCCAGGCATATGGTCGCTGTTTTTTGGCCGTTTCGTGGTGCTCCCTTGCTACCTCTAAGCCCATCCCTATGATCAGAGGACTATGGCACACTTGAATCCCCAGGCTCAATTACCACTAGCCTGCTCCGCGGACCTTGCTGAGTACCCGTAACACATCCGAGCTGTCTGGGGACCCCGGCGGAAAACCTCCCCCCTAACTACATCGGAGGCTGGCAGGTCTGAATTAGGAGCCCTCCTAGAGGCACTGATGCATGGCAATCCTTGGCCGGTGTCCGGCTGGAGCAGCGGCCGCCAATGTGTTCCCCTGGTGTCCCTTCTGCCGCCTTCCTCCCTTTCCCAGGAGAGTGCCATGTTTTGAGGATCCCTGCTGAGTGCCCACACAGTCAGTACTACTACCCACTGTATTATCAGCGACAAGTCACGTAGCAGTGATCGGACCACGGTGCCTGCTGCCTCTCCCCTACCTCGTGGTGCCAGTGGCCTCGCTTGCCCTCCTCTGGTGCCACATCACGGATCACCATCACCCGACCTTACTTACCTTGCCACCTTGCAAGCTGCACAAGCTGCACAATATAAGTCGGCTGGTTTGCTTTGCTTTACTCATTCGTTGAGCAGCACTCTAGTGACTGCCGATAAACACTACAACCACTACACATTGCTGCTGCAAATATTACTATCTATCTATTGTCTACCTAATAGACCAGTGACATTCCAGGTACCAAGTTCTTGAAACTTTGGCCAAATCACGGATCACTTACAACATCTCAATGCCATCTAACTAAAAGACCCTACTATACAATTCCAAGCGCAATGCTGACAATGCCTAACAAGAATCCGATGCATATTCTAATGTTTAAATGAGTTGCTAAAATACCAGAACACAGCGGAACCCATGACGCATTAACCGTATAAAATGCTTTTACAGCTACGGGAGAGAAAAACCTAACTAACCACTAATCAGACTCAACTGTCCTATTTACTGGATTCAGAAAATCCTAGCTATCCCTGGACCTCGCTACCATAAAGAAGAAAAGAAATACCTTACAATCACTAACGTCATCACCGACATGACAGTCTGATTCAGACAATGACGATAATAGCTCAAACAACTAAGCTGCACTATCAACAGAGTTGAGAGACATTATCAAGTCTACCATTCAATCAGAAGTTTGCACTGTTTTACAAGAAAAAAACAAAAAGGTGCTGACCGAACTATGTAAGGAAATAACAGCCATTGGTACAAGAACTACGGACCTAGAGTAAAGAGTAGATGAGTTCTGTCATTTCCAAGAATTTGTGTCCACAGAATTATCAGATCTTCGCATAGACTTGGAGTCGTTCAAGGAACATCTTGAGGATATTGAGAACACCTCTAAGCGAAACAACCTTCACATTCAAAATATTCCGGAAACAATAAACAACCTCCTACCTAAGTACTTGTCATTTGTATCATTTCATTCTGGGGATAAGTTTTATATTGATTCGTTTTTAAACTGGCCGTCTAACTTTCTGGTTTATTTAATTAATTGTGAGTGTGGGCTCCAATACATAGGGCACACTATTCACTCTTTGGCATTCCGTTTCACAGAGCATCGTAGAAATATCCTAAAAAATGTGAAATCATACAGTTTGTCAGTACATGTCAACACCTGTACGAGGGGTTGTCTTGATGGTCTTCATGTCAGAGCCATTGAACAAGTGGACATTACCCCTAGAGGAGGCGATAGATTCAACCTCCTTTGTCGTAGGGAGGCATAATGGATCTTCAGACTAAATACCTTGGTGTCCCATGCTCTTATTGAGAATATAGAATTGAACACTATTTAAGAACTTTTTCTGTTTATAATTTTTATCTAGCAATTTATATATTAATGGTGGAGGTTATTGTACATTCACAATCTTTATATATATGTTTTTATATGCTAATTACGATTATTTATTTATAATTATAGTATTATTATCCCTTTATTGCAGAGAATGTGGCTTTTTATTTGATTTTATTTGATTTCATTTTATATTTTTTTTATATTATTCTTTAATTTATCTTTATTTCTATACAGGATGTAGTAGCTACTTAGGTACAAACAATTACCTGTATTGCAATAAGGTATTATTATTGAGAAGACCTGCGCGATCTTGGGTTCCCTCAATTAATGTATGAGAATGTTGTAACCATACAAAAGCAGCTGTATTAATTTACTCTATTCGTTCATAGGAACAATCTGGATCAAGATTCGATTGGCAGAATATGGCCATGTGACTTTGTGCTCTGGCTTTAAATAAGTATCTTTTCAACAAGTAATGATTCCTCTGATGAAGCCGTCTAGTATGCGGAAATGCGTCAGGATTGGTTACTTACTATTCAGCTGACACCTGGACTCCACCTACTCATACCCCGGGGTATCGTCATATCGCTGTTCCGGAGGGACTCTCTCTGTGATCTCTACATTTATGCGCTATATCTCTGTCATCTGGCAACAGAACAAAGCTAAGTTATCCAGTCTTTATTTTGAACTGATGCTGCAGCTATCTGTATGCTAAACGAACATTATTTTTATCGGCCCTAGAGATAGTGGTTCAACTTATTTTGAAGATCTGAATTTCTGTCACTTATACTACCGTTTCTAAATCATGACATTATTGTCTCAATAGAATTGTGACATTTATATTTGGACTTAATGTCCATATGTTAACGGATTACGAAAGCGAGCAGATTCCCGAACCGGACTGTAATTACCTACCCTAATTACCCACTACAGGAGATTTCCTATCTACATTTGTTTTCAGCGACTCACTTCAACGGTCACTATTTTCTCTTTTTTATTTCATATGTTTTGATGTGAGTGGTCTGGACCACTGTGTGTCAATAAGTAGACTGAATGTGAATAATAATATTGCTGCTAGATTTTTATTGCAATTTGCTGTTTACATAACGCTGAGTTTTATATATCGTGCAATATTGATCAATTATATATTACCTTGCTGAGTTGCATTGTGACAAAACCGTTAGTAGTGATTCTAACAAATTTAGATTCTCCGTGCAAATGTGGAAGTATTATTCAATTTAGGGATTTCCAGTGTCATTTGTGTGTTTTTTATATGGTATGGTGTCTATCTTGGACATTTTATAATTGTATTTATGTAATAAATGTTATGAACTGTTGGATGAGAGCTTCTTTATTTTTATATTTTGTGTTTACTATTTATTCAGATCCAGATATCTGTCCGTATGAAGCTGCAGCCCTCAGTTTTAATTTAGTAAATTAATTTAGTTAACTTAGTGCCTGATATTATTATTTTTAACCATCAGAAGCCGCCTGATCAGCCTAGCCTCACACAAGAAAAAACTACACAGGCAGACAGTTACTAATTTAGAATCCCAAATACAAACCCTCACAACTAGACACCAAAAATACCCTAAACGCACAACCTATCTTAAACTACTAGCCTTAAGAGGCCAACTTGGTAAGCTACTTACCAGAAAAGTGGCTAAGACCCTACAATGTCTCCAGCAGCGCTATTATGAAAAAGGAAACAAAGTCGACACGCTGCTAGCCCGCAGGCTCCAGAACAAAAGCGCCCGTAATCGCATTGTAGCCATTAAAGACCAGACACAACAACTACTTTACCACTCACAGGCCATCGCAAATAGATTCCGAACATATTACAGTTCACTATATAATCTTCCTTCACCTACAGACCCCACAGATGCTTCTCACACCCAAATATACGAATATCTCCAAGCAGGTGCTCTTCCTCACCTCACGGAAATGCAACTCACAATTCTAAATGCTGAGATCACGCTAAAAGAGATTAAAACAAACATTAAGACCCTTACAAAGAGTCCAGTTGGCTTTGCAGCATTAAATTATAAAAAATTTGCTCCCGAACTGACCCCTATGCTCCTTTCTCTTTTTGGGGCGAGTCTAGATGGTAAAAAATGGGATGCCACCAGAGCAAATGTTATTATTATTCACAAAGAAGGGCGAGAACCTAGACTCTGTGAGAGCTATCGACCTATCTCACTACGAAATGCAATTTAAAACTATTTGCTAAATTATTAGTGAACAAACTAGCCCGAGTGATCCCTGTCCTGGTACACCCTGACTAGGTGGGTTTAATTCCTGCTTGTCAGAGAACAGACAACACGAGACGAGCAATTGATCTAATTGAAGCAGCTAACCGGACACGGACCTGTGCTCTGGTGATGTCTCAACGCAGAAAAGTCTTTCGTCAGGGGCTCTTGGCAATCCATGAGAGCTACCATTTAAGCAACGGGCTTTAAAGGTCAATTTTTGTGTGGATTAACCTCCTTATATTAGAACCCCTCAGCCACTGTCTGGGCTAACGGGGCTGCGTCACCCCCATTCCAAATAACGAATGGCACACAACAAGGCTGCCCACTCTCCCTCTTACTATTTACTCTAACAATGGAACCGATGATCACGGGGAACCAGACGGGTAAAACTGATTAGAAAATTTCTATGTATGCGGATGATATTTTACTAACAATCACTAACCCCATCATCTCCCTACCCTCCTTACAAAATGAACTCAGTGCTTATGGTACAGTATCCAACTTTAAAATTAATATGAACAAATCCGAAATCCTCCGTCTCAATTTACCTCCCCCACTCAGACTCCTTGAGACACCAAACAAATTTTAGATGGCAACTAGATAAGCTTAAATACTTGGGAATCTTGGGAATCTACTTAACAGCTTTTGAACTTACTCAAAAGAGATCTCGAGAAGTGGGATAGCTTGTACATCTCTTGGCTGGGTTGCGTAGCGGCAGTAAAAATAAATTTAGTACAAAGGGTCCTTTACCTGTTTCAGGCACTGCCTATAATAGTACCGTCACTCACATTGAATACTCTACAGAAGCAATTGCTAGATTTATCTGGGCAGGCAAATGACCCCGAGTACAACCCCGTACTCTCCATCGCGGAACAGCAGAGGAAGGGCTGGGTCTCGCAAATATTTCTAAATATTACATTGCCACACATCTAACCAAACTACTACTATTCCACCCACCATCGACTACGAGGCTGTGGGTTGACATAGAAGCTAATCTCATTCATTTGCTCTCACCTTACACCCTCCTATGGATATCAATTAAACACCGCCCGCCACTCTGCCTTCTCCCACCCACTACCCGCTTCTCGCTTCAGATATGGGACTATAGTACCAGAGCATTTCACTTGGTGGCAAATCACAGAATCATGTTCCCTCTGTGGATTAACCCAACCTTTCCCTCTGGTCAACAACAATCTTTCATCCAAATCTGGTATTGTTGTGGACTTAAGTTCCTAACATACATAGCTCCTATGCATATTTTTACTGAATTTGCAGACCTCCAACAATGATAAGATATCCCTCATAACCACTTCTATCAATATCTACAGTTAAGACATCTATATCGCTCAATCCCAGCAATTAAAACATTTTATCAACTCATCAACTCACTCCTTTAGAATCCTTTTAAAGTGAGAAGAAGACCTTGGTAAAGTATTGGAACTGGAGGAATGGTCCAAGATCAGGAGACATGTTGCCAAGAGCTCTATTTGTGTGAAGACCAAAGAGAATGCATATAAACTACTTTATAGATGGTATTTAGTCCCTACCCATCTAAAAGCTATATATCCTGACTCCTCTAGCTTATTCTGGAGATCCTGTGGGCATGATGGCTCGTTTCACCACATATGGTGATCATGCCCTAAAATGGTGAGATTTTGGCAAAAGATCCATAACCTAATTCTTAAAGTCACTTCGCTAAAAATTCCCCCTTGCCCTTCCTACCCTCTTCTACACAGACCTGTACCTGACACTGACAAAAATACAACAGTGCTCGTAAGTCATATACTTAATGCCACCAAATGTGCAGTAGCTGCAAACTGGAAGCAGCCTGAACCCCCTCCATTACCCGAAGTGATCAATATAATCTGGCAGACTTATCGCTGTGAGCATATTACAAGCACAATCAATGAATGGCCCATCAAATTTCAAAATATCTGGCAACCCTGGCTTGCCACCTAAGGAGTAGACCAACCAAGAACACATTAAAGCGGAGTTTGACATCACTGAATTTATTTTAAGTCACACGCTAAAGGTCTAACAATCCCCAAGACGCCAGGCTTAGTCTCCTCCATTCCCCTGCTTGCCCCTACTAACAGCTCCCTTTCCCCTTCTTAGCCCCTTAAACCTGATCTTCTCTCCTCTTCTCACATTAAGCCTCCTCCCCCGTTACCCCCTCCCTAGGTTTTACCTTCTCTCTATCCTCAACTTTGCAATATAGCTTCATAACAAAGTTCTTAATAGCAATTCTTTAAGTTTGAAAACTGTCTTATTTGTAACCTAACCTTTATGCTGTTAAAACGTGAAAAACTTTTCAATAAAGTATGTTTAAAAAAAATTTAAATAATAATCTTACTTATACATTGCCATCGGTATCACAATTTCCGACTGCAAAAATGTGCCAAAAATAATTAAAACTTAGGCAATTTGATCATCTTTGCCAGGAGTCCTCCCGATCATGTGACTTATACCCTACAATCCACCTTCATCTTTCTCGTACAATCTATTTTAAACATTCCTATTAGGAACATTTTTCATAACTACATTCCTTCCTTTACATTTAGATGTTTAATCCATATCTACAAGTTGTTTGTATATTAAAAAAGTAAGTGAGTATGTGGCTTCCAGTGAATATAAACAAAGAAGATCTGATCATGTGATAAGACCCCTCCAATCATAGTTAGTTTTTTTACTGATGTTTATCCTAGCTTGTATTTTAAACTGTTGTGTAATAAATGAACATTGTCCTATAAAAAACACTTCTTAAATATGCAACTGAAATGCTAACATGCGAACATATTTTAAGTTCTAGAATCTCAGACTTTAATCTTTATTTTTACTATCCTAGATAGAAACTATGATGTACTGAATTCTATTTGAAATGAAGATAATCCAGTTGAATAAAGTATACAATAGAAGACGCTCATCAGGAGCCAATATACAATAGTTGCGATCACAAGATTGCCTTGGACCGATCATTAAATCCTCTCATACTTATCAATTCTGTTCATTCTCAAAAACCAGTAGTTTTACGCACTGTTACACAAATGAGTGCTAGCTCCAAAAAAGGGTATTAGTCTGCAGATCTAGTGTATCTAAAGGTAGTTGTTGGATCATAGCTATCTGCTCTTAGTTTAGAAGTAGTTATTCCCATCCGAGTTGTATATGGGAAACTACTTAAGAACCTAAATATTGTGATATATTAAAATCAAAATGGAATATCTAAATAATTCAGTAACTATCCAGAATAGATTTCAATACCATATAGTTCACATTAATTTTCCCATAGATCACTCTGCTTTTGTAAACATGTAATGTGTTAACTGAATATCATATAACTTCAAGAATTTGTACAATCACAAAATTAGTATAATTCTAAGTCAGCATTTAACTTCATTGGGGTCAGAGTATTTCGTTTATAAATACAACTTATTTCTTTTTTTGCCAACTTTGCAGCTATATCTTTATCCTTCCAATCCTGTTCAATTTTAATAATTCCTATAAATAATGTCAAACACTTTTCTGAGCTGTCATGGACCACTTTAAAATGACTAGAGAAAGGATGTTTTAAGTTCCCTCTCTTTATATTATATAAGTGTTCTGACATTCTTGTTTTAAGAGGACGTGTTGTTCGTCCTACATAATATTTGTCACACTTATACTTCAATAAATACACAACATTTTTTGTGTCGCAGATGGTTAATAGTGATCTTTTTTCCATATATCTCAACTCCAGTTAACTTACTAGATGGATTTTTCAGTGAATTATTTCTACATATTGTACACATTCAAGATCTATGGAATCCATTTGTGTTCATGGTCCTTTCCTTTTTATTTTCACTTTTTATATATTCTCACCTCTTACTAATTTTTTTTTTACATTTTTTCGCTTTTCTAGAAATTAAGTTGGGTTTATTCGGGAAGAAGTCGTCTTTTTAAACCTCCCAGTATTTCCCTACCACTGTTTCAATATCTTTATATTGACTGTTATATCTTGTTATAAAGGCCCATTCTAGATTTTTTTCCCTTTTCCTATTGTTTATGGTATGTTCCAATTTTTTAAAAGACTGACTTCTATGAAGTTTCCCAGCTTTCACCTTAGCAGTTTCTACTACTGCCGTGAGATACCCTTTTCTTTCAAATTCCTCTGTTAGTTTCTCTACTTGAATTTGAAATTCCGTAGCTTCTGTATAATTACATCTACAGTCATGGCCAGAAGTTTTGAGAATGACACAAATATTATTTTTCACAAAGTCTGCTGCCTCAGCTTTTATGATGGCAATTTGCATATACTCCAGAATGTCATGAAGAGTGATCATATGAATTACAATTAATTTCAAAGTTCCTCTTTGCCATGACAATAAACTTTATCCCAAAAACAACATTTCTACTGCATTTCAGCCCTGCCACAAAAGAACCAGCTGACATCAGGTCAGTGATTCTCTCGTCAACACAGGTGAGATTGTTGACGTGGACAAGGTTCGAGGTCAGTCTCTCATGCTTATTGAGTTAGAATAACAGACTGGAAGCTGTAAAAGGAGGGTGGTTCTTAATATCATATCATCTTCCTCTGTTAATCATGGTTATTTGCAAGTAAACACGTGGAGTCATCCTTGTTTTGCACAAAAAGGGCTTCATGGGCTAGAATATTGCTGCTAGTAAGATTGTACCTAAATCAAACATTTATCGGATCATCAAGAACTTCAAGGAGGGAGGTTCAAAAGTTGTGAAGAAGGCTTCAGGGCGCCCAAGAACATCCAGCAAGCACCAGGACCGTCTCCTAAAGTTGATGCAGCTGCAGGTTTGGGGCACCACCAGTACAGAGCTTGCTCAGAAATGGCAGCAGGCAGGTGTGAGTGCATCTGCCCCCACAGTGAGGCGAAGACTTTTGAAGGATGGCCTGGTTTCAAGAAGGCCAGCAAAGAGGCCTCTTCTCTCCAGGAAAAACATCAGTGACAGACTGATATTCTGCAAAAGATACAGGGATTGGACTGTTAAGAACTGAGGTAAAGTCATTTTCTCTGATGAATTCCCTTTCAGATTGTTTGGGGCATCTGGAAAAATGCTTGTTGGGAGAAGGAAAGGTGAGCGCTACCATCAGTCTTGTGTCATGCCAACAGTAAAGCTTCCTGAGACCATTCATGTGTGGGGTTGCTTATCAGCCAAGGGAGTGGGCTCACTCACAAACATCCTCCAAGAGCAACTTCTTACAACCATCTAAGAACAGTTTTGGTGACGAACAATGCCTGTTCCAGCATGATGGAGCACCTTGTCATAAGACAAAAGTGATAACTAAGTAGCTTGGGGATCAAAGCATCAAAATTTTGGGTCCATCGCCAGGAAACTCCCCAGACCTCAATCCCATTGAGAACTTGTGGTCAGTCCTCAAGAAGTGGGTGGACAAACAAAAACCCACAAATTCTGACAAACTCCAAGTATTGTTTAGGCAAGAATGGGTCCCAGAAGTTAATTGACAGCATGCCAGGGTGAATTGCAGTGGTCTTCACAAAGAAGGGTAAACACTGCAAATATTGACTCTTTGCATAAACGTAATGTAATTGTCAATAAAAGCCTTTGATACTTATGAAATGCTTGTAATTTTACTGCACTAACCATAGCAACATCTGGCAAAAAGGTCTAAAGATATTGAAGTAGCAAACTTTGTGAAAACCAATACTTGTGTCATTCGAAACATAGGGCCATTACTGTCTGCCTTACTAGTTGGGCATATGGTATATTGTTTAATGATCTTTGATGGTGTTCACTCGGAATTGGTATCAATGAATAAGCATCTGTCAGGTTACTGTACATTTTTGTTTGAATGTATCCATCCTTAATGTATATTGTTAGGTTTAGAAAATTTGCATTCGTTTCACTTATATCAAAGGTAAACTCTATATTATACTGATTCTGATTTAAATATTCACAAAATACATCAAGTAATATCCTACTCTCTCATCAAATAAATAGAATGAAGTCTATAAAATGGCACCAGGTTTGCCTTAAGTGGATTGTTTTGCCATATAGCATGACTCCCAGTAGGCCATAAATAGATTGTCATAAATTGGAGGGAACCTGGTTCCCATTGCCCTGCTGATCTTTTGCATATAAAATTGTTCATTGAAGTAGAATTAAATATTGTCTAATATGAAAGACATACTTTCATCTTTTCCCAGGTCGAAACGCGTCGGGTGACACATTCTCTGTGCCATGCTGAAGTATCTTTTCTATTTGGAGCCTTCTTACCACAGCTGATAAGGAACCATTTCAAAGAACTTTCTGAGGGCTTATTAATCGATCTCACTTCTGTGTGCGGCTATTTCCCGTGGCATTTGGGAAACACGATATCTCTATTCTTTATTGCCATGTGTTTTTTTAATATGATATTTTTACGATGAAAAAGTATGCTGTTTTGAGGTAATGCACTCTCTCTGCCTGTCACACTTCTGGTATTACAAACGGAACCCAATACTCAGGTAGTACTGTAGTAAACAGGATTTATTTTGATACAGAAATAAATCTTAAATGTCCAACAAGAAAGTCCAAAGTATCAACAGGATAAATATCCTGTAGAGGTACCAAGTAATTGTATTCCAAATCACAAGGGAGCAAGGTTCTGTGGAAGCATCTGGTTCAGACACAAACACAATACTCGAGCAAAGGCTGCATAACAGGAAGTGCCTTTTCTAGGCCCAAACAGGAAATGAGATCCAAGATGGAATCTTCCTGAGACAGTTCTGGCCATCTTGGATAAGGGCTATTGTAAGGGCAAGTTCATATCAGAGATCCAAGATGGAAACTTCATGAGGCAATCACGGCCATTTTGAATGAGGGAAAATCTAGGGCAAGAACATAACACTGCCATTACTCTTTTTTTCTGATAACACATGCAGCTTATTAACTTAAGAGTGTCTCTGACCAGAAGTAACACATGGCAGCAAAGAATCTCTGTGGCTGTGATATGCGATAAAGACTTGAGTTCAAGTAAGCACATTAACAAAAGGGATTCCATTCCGCCAAAGGATCTATACACATGTGGTGATAGAGATTGTTACATTAAAGAGAACACCTTTACTTCTATGGTGATTGGTCTATTCATCTAATACATAGGAAATACATTCCAAACATACTACACCATATATGTTTTTGCCTTCTGTCTCTTCCATACGAATAAATCTATTGGATGATCTGAAATCATCTTTGAAGTTTATGGACATTGGTTAAATCTGAAGAAAGTTGGACTGATTTGGTTTAAAAGCGGCTCTGTATATATTTTATATATTTATGACATATTGTACAAGATATATCATATATATCCTGTCCCAAATTTTTTTTCTAGGGTTGTTGGTAGCACCAGTGGTTGAATACTCATTTCTCTTACTGACATGTATTAAAAGACTCACCGCATTAGAACTTCTTTTTTTAACCGACAATATCAGTTCCACTACGCAGAAAGCCTACATGTGTCAATTATTTTATCCCATAGACTGAACATAGCTGATTTTATCTATGTGAGATACATCAAAATGGGCAAGAGGATGTATCCAAAATAAAGCAACGCTTATATACACTCAAGCCTCTTAGAGACAGATGGAATATCTTAGACTGAATTTACCATAATTGAGCTAGGAGTGGAAATCTGCAAACAAATATATTTTCCTAGTCTCTTAACCTTCAGTTGCAATTTCTCAATCCAGGCAGGAAAACAACCCAAGTTATAACAATCACATTTGTCTTGTAATATTTTTCATTTCTCACTGAAGTACAAATATTTGTTATCAACAGAGCCATTTAAAGAGCTCCAAAGTATTAATCAGTAAACTTCATCTATTTAACAATCCTATCCGTTTGAATATCCTCAGCTTCAAATTCTGATCTGATATCTCAAACCAGTCTATGCATGTTTAATTGTTTCAATTGTATTAAATGTTACTCAGCATAATTACAGTTTATGTATGCTACATGCTTTTAATGCTACAAGTCTCTAGTATGCATTGTTTATTTCATAGCCATATATGTCCTATTTACATTATACATTACAAGTGTTTTTTTTTCAAAATTGGTTATTTACATAATTAGCACATATTTATATATGTGTGAAGATACCGGGTGTACCTGGCCCAATGCTACCCACTTCACGCTGGCTGGCCACCCACGGGTGCCTTCCTATGCCAGGGAAGTCTACCCAGCACCTTCTAGGATTCGTATGGTCACTCAGGCAAAATGCAGTTATAAACATACAACAGTATATTTATTGTCATACAAACAACTCTAGAAGCTTATGTACACACAGTAAATAAATGCCAGGCAAGTTTACCACATTATCTGTCCCTTACCCCAATAACTTAAGTAGATATAGTCACCTGCTGTCCAGACTTCATGACCCATGGATCCCTCTCAGCTGCATATATAGAGACTAGTTAGAAAACGATAATTCAAAACTAGATGCACCTTCATGAATGAAATCTCAGCATAAAAACCCCTCCCCCTTGGAGTTGTTCCTTATATCCCAGGTTTAATTTCCACAGTCTTTCCCCTCCCTGGGTCTATTCTACTTAACCATTGGTCAGTGCTGGACTAGGGGGGTTGGACAGGGGAGTGAAGATGAGCTGTCCTTCCAGACAACCTCCCCTGTTAGATGGCCTGTCTGGACTAGCCTGGTGAGAACAATGGACACTAATTAGTTTTCCTACTCCAGCACATGGCAACCTGATCCCTACCCACAATCCCCCTGGCTTCACTTTAAAGACAATGAATAGCAACCTTACTGCAAGTCATCAATATACAATACACAATATACATATGTACACTGAACTACAATGTCCCCTTAGCCACATGTTATTGGACAATGCAGTTGTAGTCTGGTGAGCTAGGGAACAAAGCATGGGCTATAAAAAGTACTATAATCCACATTATGTGAGAAATGAGACACGGAATGCTCACAGGGTTATCCCACTCATTTCGTCACAATATGTGATAGTGTTAGACAAGGTTTTTATATTAGTCTACATGTTTCTTGATTGCCTTGTGGACTATAACTCTTATCCACTTTCTAACCCCTAAATTGTACTGTAATAAACAAGAGATTGAAGAGTTATATATCTACATTAACCCCACAGGATAGATTGTCAGTAACAAGTTTATTAAATAGTTTTATTGCATAAAAGGAAAAAGGGAATTAATAGTTAAATGTTTTATTTAACAATTGATTGGCTAGATATTGGATTCATTAAGAAAAAGTTTAATATTTGTTAGCTCAAAAACTGGTGTAACAGGACCTTTCATAATATATAACCTTTAATTTATGTTGTGTTTGGAAATGTATGCTAGCCATTGTTGACGTCTGTAATTTCATTTATGAAAAGGGCAAATTTCTTAGAAACGAGGCAAGATGTTTTTCCACAGCCCTTGGACTATATTTTACAACTTCAGGTAACTACGCGCTAATAGTTTTTTAGACTAGCCCCTTTTTTAAAAATGACAACTGGGTCAATTGGAAGCTAATTTCTGAGTATGTTGACTTGTTATAGGATATAATAGTTATGTTTAATTTGTATTATGTGATGATTGTAAGATGAGTTAATGAACTTAAAAAAAAAATCTCCAGGTCTTTCTCAATGTTTATTTTTCTTTTCTCTTTCTTCCCATCTGTAGGAGAGTATTCAAATCTTGACTCTTGACCCATTATAGGCTTTATTTAGAAGATTTGATGTATGACTCCTATCCAAAAAATAGTTATCATAACATTTGCTTGTAGATTAAATGTTTCTTTGGATGAACAGTTTATTTTTTTAAGCGCATAAGCTGTCCCTTCAGAATGTTTGTTTTTGAAGGTTAATGATGAGCTTAATTAAAATGTTAATATGTGTTAGTATGAACCATTTTTCGATAATTGGAGGTTAAAATCGTATTATCCTAGGAAGTTGGTGGACATCTTGCTATAAATGTGCATGAAAGTTTGGTAAAGAATCTTCATGTTAAAAATGAAACAAAATCAAGTGCTATGTTCAAATCCCATTCAAAATAATAAAAATATTGTCAACATAACAACAATAGAACACCAAGTGTGTCTGAAGGCACCTCCCCTCACATATTGAATCTTAAACTCACCCATGTATAGTTAAGCTCAATTTGGGGTGAATTAAGTGCTCATGACCGTTCTCAATACCTGTAATGTCCTGAATGTTCTCACGCCTTCTCAAAATTAACATTGCTATGACAGAACCTATTGTCTTCCCTCCTCCTAGATGCTCATCTGACTTTGATTTCTCTATCACTGCCAACGACACCACCATATCTTCTTTCAGCCAACTCTGCAGTCTGGGCGTCACCATTGACTCCTCCTCTCTTTTGCCACCCGTATTCAATTCATTGCCCAATCCTGTCGCTGCCAGCTGCGTAACATTGCCTGTATCCAGCCCTTCCTATCTCAGGATGCCACAAAAACCATCATCCATGCACTCATCATTTCCCATCTAGATTATTATAACCTTATCCTCACCAGCCTCGTCCACTCTCAATTTGTCCCCCTTCATTCTATACTTAATGCAGCCATGAGACTCATCTTCCTTTCACACCGCTCTTCTTCTGCCTCCCCTCTCTGCCTGGCCTTACACTGGCTCTCCTTCCCATGTAGAATTCTTTTAAAGCTCCTCAGCATCACTTACGCCTTCTCCCCCACAACTACCACTTATCTCTCCAACCTCTTCTCCATCCACAGTCCCTCCTGCTCCCTGCGCTCGGCCAATGACGCCGCCTCTCCTCCACCTTGATCACCTAATCCCATTCCCAAATCCAAGATTTCTCCTTAGCCACCCCTCTCCACTAGATTGACCTCCCACTGTCCATCTGACTGTCCCTTAGCTTGTGCTCCTTCAAACGAGCACTTAAAACTCCCCTCTTTCACAAAGCCTAC
The DNA here is from genome assembly GCF_038048845.1 of Mixophyes fleayi. NCBI lineage: Eukaryota > Metazoa > Chordata > Amphibia > Anura > Limnodynastidae > Mixophyes > Mixophyes fleayi. The sequence goes on along the minus strand of NC_134410.1, from coordinate 98,100,210 downwards.
CAGCCTTCCACCTAGTCCTCCATCCATGCTCATTGTCTTCACCTCTCTCTTCCCGACCCTTAATCGCTCCTCCTGAACTTGATCCCCTCTTCTGACTCCCTTTGTGTCTGCTGTCTGTTTGCCCTCCTTTAGGATGTAAGCTCTTACGAGCAGGGCCCTCTTCCCTCTTGTCTCTATACCATTTCCTCTACTACAACTTCTCTATAATTGCCATGTCTGGAGCTTCTGGAGTCTTGTTCTGTACTGTTTTACCCTGTATGGTCAACTGTTTGTATTGTGTACAGAGCTGCGAAAATCTTGTGGCGCCTTATAAATAAAAGATAATAATAATATTATTATTAATAATAAATAATATTAATAATAAGTTACATCAAAAAGAAAATAAATGTGCTTGCAAATAAATGGAAAAGAAACCAAAATGAACCACTGTTGCTTCCCTGACAGGTCTCCATCACATATCAAACAATCATTAGTGCCCTTAGAATAAGGAAAGTTGGTGTACAATGCCTGCAAATCTAACATTGAAAATGTATAACTCTCATTCTATTATATATCTTTCACAAGGTTTGCAGATGTGTAGAATCACAAAGGTAAGACCTCAGAGAGATCACCTGGGGTTGTACAAAGAGATCAACATAAAAGGATATATTGTCACACAAAGAATAAAGACTAGACATGAAAAGTGGGCAGAAGGTGAAACAAGGCTCTTGTTGATCTTGGATAATAGGTAATAGATAAGGTGACTGGAAGTGGATCAATTCTTTTAGTACTAGTATATATATTTTAAAAGGTTGGTGAATTTGGTGTTTTGTTGTAAATATAGCTGTTTCTTTTTATAAAGATACATTACTAGACTTCACTCAATATATTTTGCTATAAGGGGAAACATTATGACTCAGAGCTGGATTAAGGCTTCGGGGGGGCCCGGGGCACTTAAGACAGGGGGGCCCCTAAAATCTAAAATTAAGGGCATAGGGACACATCCTGCATTACATCACCTACAGCCCACAGTATGACACTTACAGCTCTCCCAGAGGGCTCGCTTAGGTTGTCTGCATAAGAAAAATCATTGCTTCCACAAACTAAAATACTGTACATTAAAACAATCACCAAAACACCACATTAAAATGGGTATTGACACCACACATTAAAACTAGCAATGATATCACACATTAAAAATACCATTGATAACGTACACTAAAACTAGCAATGATACCGCACGCTAAAACTAGCAATGATACCGCACGTTTAAAATAAAATTTATAATGCACATTAAAACTAGCAATGATACCGCACTTTAAAAATAAAATTTATAATGCACATTAAAACTAGCAATGATACTGCAAATTAAAATACCATTGATAATGCATCATTGGGCATGGCCAGGCCACCCTCCTACAGACAAAAAAACCCTGCATTGTTGTGTACACCATTGAACGGTCACCAAAAATTGGGATTGTCCCACTAGAATCACAACATTTCACAGACGTTGCTGCTCTCTCCTACCTGTTCTTCTCACTTTCACCACCTGTGCTGCAGGTTTCTTTAGTGGCTTATCTAGATCCTGGAATGTTAGGGGCCCTATTTGGAAAAAAAAATGGGTACATTTAGAAAATGACAGCCACCCCGGCGTTAAATCAGTACCACCCATGATTAATAATTAGGCCTTCCTCCAGCCCCAACATTAAAATAATAGCATTCACATTTAATAAATAAACCTATTTTCCTCCCTACAAACAGCCCCAGCAATAAATTAATAGTATTTACATTTCAGAAATATACCTATTTCCCGCAACCGTCACTGCCATTAAATAATTCATAGGCACATTTAATAAAGGGACCTCATTCTCCCCAAACTCACCCCCACATTCAGTAGCGCCCAAGCCACCCCATCTTAAATTAATTAATTGTCCCCACTATTGTGCCTCTCTCCCCCCCTTTTTCCTCATGCTGTGTCTCTCACCCTTTTTTCTTATACTGTGCCTTTTTCTCCCCTTTTTTCTCATGCTGTGCCTCTCACCCTTTTTCCTTACTGTGCCTCTCTTCTCCCCCTTTTTTCCTTACTGTGCCTCTTCTCCCCCTTTTTTCCTTACTGTGCCTCTTCTTCCCCTTTTTCCTTACTGTGCCTCTCTTATCCCCCTTTTTCCTTACTGTGCCTCTCTTCTCCCCCTTTTTCCTTACTGTGCCTCTCTTCTCCCCCTTTTATCCTCAGTAGTGTGCCTCTCTTCTCCCCCTTTTTCCTTACTGTGCCTCTCTTCTCCCCCTTTTTCCTCCATTGTGTGCCTTTCTTCTCCCCCTTTTTCCTCCATAGTGTGCCTTTATTCTACCCCTTTTTCCTCCATAGTGTGCCTCTCTTCTCCCCCATTTTCCTTACTGTGCCTCTCTTCTCCCCCTTTTTCCTCAGTAGTGTGCCTTTCTTCTACCCCTTTTTCCTCCATAGTGTGCCTCTCTTCTCCCCCTTTTTTCTCTATAGTGTGCCTTTCTTCTTCCCCCTTTTCCTCCATAGTGTGCCTTTCTTCTCCCCCTTTTTCCTCCATAGTGTGCCTCTCTTCTCCCCCTTTTTCCTTACTGTGCCTCTCTTCTCTCCCTTTTTTCTCCATAGTGTGCCTTTCTTCTTCCCCTTTTTCCTCCATAGTGTGCCTTTCTTCTCCCCCTTTTTCCTCCATAGTGTGCGTCTCTTCTCCCCCTTTTTCCTCCATTGTGTGCCTTTCTTCTCCCCCTTTTTCCTCCATTGTGTGCCTTTCTTCTCCCCCTTTTTCCTCCATAGTGTGCCTCTCTTCTCCCCCTTTTTCCTTACTGTGCCTCTCTTCTCCCCCTTTTTCCTACATGGTGTGCTTTTCTTCTCCCCCTTTTTCCTCCATAGTGTGCCTCTCTTCTCCCCCTTTGTCCTTACTGTGCCTCTCTTCTCCCCCTTTTTCCTCAGTAGTGTGCCTCTCTTCTCCCCCTTTTTCCTCCATTGTGTGCCTTTCTTCTCCCCCTTTTTCCTCCATTGTGTGCCTTTCTTCTCCCCCTTTTTCCTCCATAGTGTGCCTCTCTTCTCCCCCTTTTTCCTTACTGTGCCTCTCTTCTCCCCCTTTTATCCTCAGTAGTGTGCCTCTCTTCTACCCCTTTTTCCTCCATACTGTGCCTTTCTTCATTATTCCGTTTTCTTTTTTTTACTTACCTTTCTTTTAGCTTCTTTCTTCTCTTCTGTCTTCTTGGTCCTCTGCGCGCTGCTCCTCACTGAATGACAGGCGTGCCTTAATGACATCACGCCTGTCATTCAGTGTTAACAGTGCAGAGAGGAGGGAGGAGGAGGGACGCCGGCGCAGCGATCAGGTGAGTATATCTTTTTTTTTTTTTGCTTCCCTGCTCCCCCCACCAACGAAGGGAGCCCTGAACCTGGCCGCCCGCAACCCCCCCCCTCCCCGTCGCCGCTGCCGCCGCCATTAAAAAAAATAAAAAAAGTGGAAGAAAAAAAAAAAATCATCAGAGGTTATGCGCGCAGCGGCAGGGGGCCCGGGGCACATGCTCCCTGTGCCCCCCCTTTAATCCGGCTATGTTATGGCTTCAATATAAAATTATCCCTCATGTCATTATTATCATAGACTATTGTCATACCATCTGCATTATCTATATCAGTAACATGATTTTCCTTCCATAACTAAGAATGGCCAAATAGATTGGTCACTTTTGTGAAGAATAATAGAAATAATAGGTAGAGATCAAAGTGACAGAAATAAACTGTTTTTTACTGTTGGAACTATCAGATTCATCCCTAATTATTAGTCTCACTAAGCAATTCTATGGTGTTGCCTTTTATTATGACTGATTAGTTGGGCATTCAACTTCAGCTGCTCATGTATGGGGGATGGTCACTGAGAACAAAGAGTGGATTATCCTGATTTCTAGCTTTCTAGCTTTGTACATTTCGTGGATAATGTTCTTATATGTGACATTTTTGGATGTTCTAATTATATATCTTATTATTGTGAAAAAACCTTTTTAATGTGGGCTGATTTTTTTAGTACAGATCCACGTGTTTAAGGTTTAAAAATATTTTTGAATATTGCATAAACTGGAATTGTTTTTTACACACTTAGATTGTTATTAATAATTCACAAAATCATACAGCATTGCAGGCCTGATTTAAAAAGGCAGCAAAGTTTTCTTTAAAGAAAAATGCAGTTCTCATATTTATACTGTGAGATCAGTCACAGCAAATACTTTTCACATACTTTCACACAGATAACTGATCTTACTATGCTAAAGACAACCACCTGATATTGCTACAGCATTGTCATATTGACCCTATCATGCTATTAGAAGCAAAAACTTGTGAGGACTGGATATTCCGCCTCACTTGCCAAAATCCTCTAATTATCATAAACGGTTAGGGCTGACACCACACCATTGCACCACCTTACCCTTTCACCTGAAAACTGTCAAAGCTTAAATCATTAACTTAAATAATGACACATACACATGTTTAAATTTTTGGCGCCCTAAGGTCAAAGTTTTAATTGTTAGAAAAAATGGAGGCAACGAAAGTAGATGCTGTAACAGCTACCAGTCAATACCAAACGAAACTCGGGGTGGACAGCTGGCCCAAACAATATCCTGGACACCTACACAAGTGACTTTGAAAAGATAAGAGTGAAGGGGGAAGGATACTGCGGCCCAACACAACATTTGCGCCAATGTATTAAACCGCTGGCTGCACTACTTTCCCGTCCACTGTGCCTTGTCTGAATTAGGAAAGAAAACATGGTTAATAACAATTAGAGATGGTCACTGACCCCCGTGTTTTGGTTTTGGATCCGGTTTTGGATCTGGATTACCGTCGTGTTTTGGTTTTGGTTTTGCAAAACCGCCATTGCGTGTTTTGGTTTTGGTTTTGGTTTTGTTTGGTTTTGTTTTGCTATTTTTTTGGAAAATCCATGTTTTTGGGCCTAAATTAACCCAATTTAGTGCTCCAACTGTTTTAGAGACAAGTAATCTAATTGTTGAGGTAATAAATCATCCAAAAAAACAGTTTAATTCTTCGTTGGTAGGCCTATTCTACACACAAAACAGATTGTCTTCCTCTCCATCTATGCATATTGGCAATGCAGCCATCGTCTTTGAATGTATATTACACCCTACACTTATAGTTAAATATGTAAAGAAATGGAAAAAGCCAGTTTGGTTTCTGTCTCTCAAGGCCCCCCTCCACTTGTATAAAATACCAAAAAATTCAGCCATTATAGACTGTACAATATTAATTGACATGGAGAAAGCCAGTTTGGTTTCTGTCTCTCTAGGCCCCCCTCCACTTGTATAAAATACTAAAAAATTTAGCCATTATAGACTGTACAATATAAATTGAAATGGACAAAGGCAGTTTGGTATCTGTCTGCATCAGATCCTCTCTCCACTAGGAGTAAAATAGAAAACTATACAGCCGTTATATAATCTAGAATATAAATAGAAATTGAGAAAGGCAATTTGGTATCTGTCTGCATCATAATCATCAACATCATCATTAGCGCCCTCGTCGCCTACACAAATCTTTCCCTCATCCTCTTCTAATTCCAAAGTGGCATCCTCAATTTGGGTATCACCGGCTACACTCGGGCTATTAAGGCACACATCAGCAGAATGCTCACGATTAGACATCCCACTGTTGGATGGACTCTCCATAGGGATTGTTGTCATTTGTGAATCAGAGCAAATATTCTCCTGTAATGCCTCACTGTTATCTTGCAGCTCGGCTTTGACGCGTAACAGTAGTTGTGCACCAATTGTAGGCTGGGTAACTTTTTGGGATCTGCCACTAATAGCCAAAGGTGAAGGCCTCATTCTCTCTTTGCCACTGCGTGTGTAGAATGGCATGCTTGCAATTTTTTTTTTATCGTCACTTAACTTTTGCTCAGTTACACTTCTTTTTCGCTTCAATACAGTAAATTTTTTTTGGGTTTTTGTTTTTTGCACTAATTTGAAAACACTCTGTTGTTTGACATCGCCTTGGCCAGATGACGTACTGGGAACACTGACCTCAGGACTGGTGACAGAACCTGGTTGCTCATTCAGATCATATGTGGACTGCTTTGAATCCATTCTGAGCGCAAACCACTGGGGAGTGCTAAAAATTATTTAGTAGATTCTGCTGACAGTTATGACTTTTGACAGCCAGAAATATTAATGCACAATTAGGGAGGACACCCCAAAAGCACTGAGGAGTGCTAAAAATTATTTAGTAGATACTGCTGACAGAAATGACTTTTGACAGCCAGAAATATTAATGCACAATTAGGGAGGACACCCCAAAAGCACTGAGGAGTGCTAAAAATTATTTAGTAGATAATGCTGACAGATATGACTTTTGACAGCCAGAAATATTAATGCACAATTAGGGAGGACACCCCAAAAGCACTGAGGAGTGCTAAAAATTATTTAGTAGATACTGCTGACAGAAATGACTTTTGACAGCCAGAAATATTAATGCACAATTAGGGAGGACACCCCAAAAGCACTGAGGAGTGCTACAAATTATTTAGTAGATACTGCTGACAGATATGACTTTTGACAGCCAGAAATATTAATGCACAATTAGGGAGGACACCCCAAAAGCACTGAGGTGTGCTACAAATTATTTAGTAGATACTGCTGACAGATATGACTTTTGACAGCCAGAAATATTAATGCACAATTAGGGAGGACACCCCAAAAGCACTGAGGAGTGCTAAAAATTATTTAGTAGATACTGCTGACAGATATGACTTTTGACAGCCAGAAATATTAATGCACAATTAGGGAGGACACCCCAAAAGCACTGAGGAGTGCTACAAATTATTTAGTAGATACTGCTGACAGATATGACTTTTGACAGCCAGAAATATTAATGCACAATTAGGGAGGACACCCCAAAAGCACTGAGGAGTGCTAAAAATTATTTAGTTGATACTGCTGACAGATATGACTTTTGACAGACAGAAATATTTATGCACAATTATGGGGGACACCCCAAAAGCGCTGGGGAGTGCCAAATATGAAGAAAAAATAATAAACCTCTATCCTCCTCTCTGCACTAGCGATTTTGGTTAGAGCAATTGCAAGAACAATATTGTATTCTCTGTCCCTGCTCTAATTAGCCTATGACTACACCCTGCTCTCTCCCTCTGTCAAATGGCGATGGATTGCTGTGGAGGCGTGTATTTATAAAGTTGAAGTATTGCGAGAACCGAGCCCCGAGATCCGACGACGTCACAATGACGTTCGGCCTCGATTTGGATTCGGAATGGGCGGGAGAGTACCGAGCTGCTCAGCTCGGTACTCGGATACCCAAAGTTCGGGTGGGTTCGGTTCTCGGAGAACCGGACCCGCCCATCTCTAATAACAATACACAAATGTCAGTGCCGAACAAATGCATCAAAAGGGAAGAGCGGGCAGGCAATCATGAAGAAAGAGAGGGACAATTTCTGTTCCTCTTACTTATGTAAGCTTCCTAACCCCACCCCGTGAAATATTATTGGCTACCTCCATATCCTGATAGAAACTTAACCCTTCAAGGTGAGTGCAGTAGGGAGATTGCAAGCCCAGCATTTAAATACATTTGTCCCCATCCAGGTCCTCATTTCTCCTTATCTTTTATTTATAAGGAGCCACAAGGCTTCTGCAACACTGGAAATATGAGGTTACACCATATAATAAAGTAACTTAAGCACATACATATAAAAATAATAGGTATCGATAAGCAGAATAATAAATGCATGGATGTAATTACCAGAATAAATTGCATAGCATACAAAAACGATACAGCACAAGTAAATAAAAAAGACACAGTGGGCAGACATGAAACAAGGAGCACAGACATGAGATATAGGGTAGAAAACTATAAAAGAAAGGGGGTAAGGGGAGACAAAAAGAAACAATAAGCATAGTGGGGTTAACTATGGCACAGAGGTTGGCAAGTCCATGTTATAGAAACACTGAAAAGGGGCCATGATGGTGTACGATCAAAGGTGGTACAGAATCCTGCAGACTCCAGTTGGTACAGAAGCCTATTTGAGCAACATAGGAAGTGTAGAAATCCAGTTTGTGACAAGGGAGCTATGACAATGGCAGTGTAATCAACAATGCAATAAGTGGTAAAACAACAACAAGGCAACACTATGGCAAAGCAATATTATGATAAAGGTAAAGGTTATGCTGTTCAATAAACTTATGCTTAAGAATGAGAATGCATCAGGGAAATCAGGGAAATCAGGGAAAATAAAGATATAATTACCAAGTAACAATGTACATGACAGTGAAATAAGACATGGAGTGGCAGGCTGCAGAAGGTGAAACGTAATAATATTATTGCCGGTGTTAGATATTGGTCTCTGTGTGTTCAGCTGTGTTGTTTAAATGTGTATTTCCTAAAAATTTGTGAGAGAAACCACTCAATATAGGAAACACCAACATGTCCACATTGCAACACGTCCCCCCTTTGAGTAAATACTTAGATACGGATGGAATGATTATAAACCAGCTACATCTGTGCTAATTGGCCAGCTAAGAAAATAAAACCCTCTTTAAATTTAAGGCGGCGCCGCTTTAAATTTAAGCGCTGAAGAGGCTGAACACGCCGGAGATGAAGAATCCAGAGATTCATACATTTACCCCCAGGTCTTAGTCAGGTTACATGGGAACCAGGCAGAATGGTGTGAAAAACTATGCTTCAACTATATAGCCTAAAACAGGTTATAGGTTACATATTTTTTTTTTAAAACACAGGTGCAAAGAAAGTGGTTGTGTTGGTGTCACTTACCTGGGTGTACGTCTGCTTGGCTTTGCAGGGAGTTCTTTTAGGTGGAGACTGGTGGTGGTTGTTTTTTTTAGGATGATCTTGGTGCTCTGTGTTTTCATTCAGATTTTGGTACAAGTCTTGTTGTTGGTTCGGTACTGTTTGGTTCTGTTGAGAGAGAGTAGGGGGGAAGAGAAGCGTGGGCGGGGGAGAGAGGTGCTCACCTTTTTTTAAGTCTTGGGCTAAATGGAATATACTTGGTGGTTCTGCTGTTTAGCATTTTGTGTGTTTTATAGCTCATTGTGTGTTGCATATTGCTTGCCCTATTAACAGTTGAAGGTGTACGGGTGTAAATGATTTTAGCTCTTGATGTTAGTGGCTAGCGATATAAATGTCTGTAGATCTGTGTGTTAATAGCTGGTGATGTTATTGTTTATGGTGTATTGTGGTGTGCTAAAAGTATAGTCACTTTTGCGGTTTGTAATATGTGTAGATGGTAATATAGTGTGGGATGCTTAATGAAGAAGATTATATATATATATATACCGTATATACCCGAGTATAAGTCGACCCAAATATAAGCCGAGGCACCTAATTTTACCACAAAAAACTGAGAAAACTTATTGACTCGAGTATAAGCCTAGGGTGGGAAATGCAGCGGCTTCTGGTAAATTTGGATGTCAGAAGGAAATATGATTATGGATGTTACTCTTGTTGTCCTCTGTATGTGTACAGCGATATTGTGTAATTATCTTGGTATGGTAGTTAATGCGCTTTAACTGCCATAATCGAGGATGCTGCAGCTCCCAGATCTGGTTTCAGTGTCCTTATGCGTATCTCTGTCCGCTGTTGGCGGTGACGTGGTGGAGCGTGTCGTCATTCAACATGATGTTTAAGTAGAATAAAGGTGTAGTGCAGTACAACTGTAATAGGAAAAGCAGCCAGAGGAAAATAGGAAACCCCTATCCCTAGGTAGATATTTGTATCAATAAGTGGAAAATACCTCGGCGCTGTGAAATATATTATGAATATTTATTGAAATCAGTAAAAGTAGGTAGTTCTGGCCAGAACAGTATACCAATTTCAACACAGTAAATACAGTGGGGACATAAAATCACAATTTTAACAATGCAGTTTATACAATAACAGGTGATTTCACAATAGTCCACTATATCAATGACTGATGCAAACATCTGGGTCATAGAAAAGGGTAAGAAAGTCCTCCACCCATTGTAGACCCTAAATTGTAAATCTTGAAATAGATCCAAATGGTGGATATAATAAATTCTTCCACAATGAATGAGTGCAATGTTAATTCCTGTCCGTTTCAGCAGACAGTGCAGAGTAGGTAAATTCACAGTGGTGAAGAAAGTCTGTACACTTACAATTACGGAGAGGCGATCAGCTCCCGATATCTCCTGTAAGTTCACTGTAAGTCCACTCCGATATATATATGCACAGAGAGAGTGGTCACGGGCTGAGTTCCTTACATGCGCGCATATGCAGACCGTGGCTGGTGCCCCAGCAGGAATAAAGTTTACAGCAGTAACGTTGTATTGCAGCGCTGTCTGGGCATAGAGATTGGATGTAGTGAATGCACGGACCAGCTCCGATGTCAGCTCTGGTGTAGAGGCAGATAGGTAGGAATACTGAGGCGGGTCAGAAAGTGTTAGTGTGCGAGTAAACCAACGCGCTTGGCGGGCTTCATCAGGGAAAAGCAATGTTTAGGGCAGCTATGGATGTGCTCGGGACTACTGTGTGGCTGCCTAAATCCCGATGATGTGGTGGTATTCCCCTGTGTAAGCGCTGTGCGTTCCGTGTCTGGCTCTGTTGCCGGATGTGCAACCCACGCATGCCGGGTAATCAGTGCTCGGAGGAAGAAAAAAACCTATTGTGGCCTTGGAGCATCACTCGAGTATAAGCCGAGGGGGGGCTTTTTCAGCACAAAAAATGTGCTGAAAAACTCGGCTTATACTCGAGTATATACGGTATATATATATATATATATATATATATATATATATATATATACATACATACAAGTTAACCCATGCATGATACTCATGCATTCTAGTCAAATCAAGCTACTTATGGTGTTAAAAAGGTTCTTGTCATGCATTTGGGGCTAGGCCAGGCCTCCTCAGGGGAAGAGCGTTACTTCCCGACGTAAGAGCCCTTTTTTTAACGTGGTTTTGTCCACATGTCACCACCTCATCATTCTTCTCCATCACCTCATCCTTCATCTTCATCTCCACATCCTTAATCTCCATCGTCTTACTGTTCTAAAACCTCTCGATACACAACATTTCTGCTAAACACCTTATCGCTGTGCTTAATCAGTCTTCCTTGAAGGGCAGTATTCATAACCTGCACTTTCACATCACTGCTTCTCCGTACTCATGAAAATGCGACATACAATTGTCCATGACCAAACACAGGCTCTGGTAAATAAATACCCACACGGTCAAGAGTTTGAGCCCTCAACTGGTAAATTTAGCCTTTACTACCCCTCCCACGGGGGGGAAGGGGGGATGATGGAAGTTAACTGACTTCACTATTATAATTTTTTTGTCAAATAATGATACTATACCAAATTTCAGGTCAATTGGATGAGCCCTTTCTGAGCAAATAGTTTTTTCCACACACACACACACACACACACACACACACTAACACACGCCGCTAGGCTTATATATATTAGATTGTGGCACGAGCCCGCTACTGCTGAAGCACACGCGAACAACTTCTTTTTATGCAGCTTTATTGTCAGGATCGTTAAAATGTATTTGACACCGTATGAATTTCACCGCAATTCTGGAGACCCTAAACGCTATCTAGACATAGACCAGCTCTCTCAAGACCAGCCAGCTTCCCCAGCGTTGGTCTCAGTGAACAAATGACACAATCAAGCTTTTATACATGATACTCCTCCCCCAGCCTTAGCTTGATGGGCAGGTGACACACCCACCTGCTCTTTAAGAAAAAAACGCCCATCACTGGCTCTGTTTGCACTAACAGACACACCCTGTCTGTTTGCTGAGAGGAAGGAGCTTTCAAATCATGTAAGTTAACCAAACTTTAAACTATACATAAGTCTTTACCTGGTTTAACCTCAATCTAGGTGCATAACTGCGCCAATGTTTTATTCTGCTTGTCTGCTTTCTCTGCATCTTGTGAGATAAATGCCTCCCTTTGTTACATATCCCTCCCCCTAGCGTCTCCAAGTAGGGGGACGCGGACTTCACGAGGAGCGCATATTTTCGTGACAATGCATCTGCATTCTTGTGCAGAATCCCAGGTTTATGTTCTACTGAGAACTTGAAAGGTTGCAGTGCCAAGAACCAGCGGGTTACCTTGGCATTTACCTCCCGGTTGTTCTGCATCCATCTCAATGGTGCATGATCTGTTATTAAGGTGAACTCTCTGCCTAGGAAATAATAGCGCAGAGCTTTTGTAGCCCATTTTTTGGCGAGACATTCTTTCTCCACAGTGGCATATTTTTGTTCCCTTGGAAGCAACTTACGACTTAGGTACAGGACAGGATTTTCTACTCCATTCTTCTCCTGTGACAAGACTGCACCTAAGCCAACACCAGAAGCATCAGTTTGGAGGAAGAACCTCCGGGTAAAATCCGGTGCTTGTAGAACTGGAGAGGAACAAAGAGCTAACCAAAGATCAGACCAGGCGGTTTCTGCAGAGTCAGACCAGGTTAATCTATCTGGGCAACTTTTTTTTAACATGTCCGTAAGTGGAGCAACTCTAGTGGCGAAGTGGCTTACAAACCCCCTGTAGTAACCTACTAAGCCTAAAAAGGTTCTTAACTGCGACTTTTTTTCTGGTCTTGCCCAATTTTTGACTGCCTCCACTTTGTCTAGCTGGGGTTTTACACGCCCTCGACCAACAATGTATCCCAAATATTTATCTTCTCTCATGGCTATGGCACATTTCTCTGGGTTAGATGTTATCCCTGCTGACCTTAATGAAGCGAAGACCACCTCAACTTTGGCTAAATGTTATCCCCAGTTTGCGGTATAAATCACTATATCGTCCAAGTAAGCGGCTGCATAAGATGTGTGAGGTCGTAGCAATTTATTCATGGCCCTTTGGAAGGTGGCAGGTGCCCCATGCAACCCAAAGGGTAGGACTTTATATTGATAGAGACCACCAGGGGTGGAAAATGCAGTCTTTGGCTTGGCCGTGGAAGTCAGGGGAACTTGCCAATAACCCTTTGTTAGATCAAGGGTTGTCAAATAGTTGCTACCAGCAAGATTTTCCACTAGTTCATCCACACGTGGCATCGGATAGGCATCAAACTGCGACATACTGTTTAGGCGCCTAAAGTCATTGCAGAACCTAATTGTCCCATTGGGTTTCAGAACAAGCACAATGGTACTATTCCACTCACTAGTGGACTCTTCAAATACGTCTAACTGGAGCATCTTCTCGATCTCCTTTCTCACGTCCACCCATCTGGCTTCTGGAGTACGATACGGCTTCTGCTTTACAATGACTCCTGGCGGAGTGACAATGTTGTGTTCGATTAAGGTAGTATGCCCAGGGAGGGAAAAGAAGAAATCCTTGTTACGGCGAATCATTTCTTCAGTCTGTTGTCTCTGCGTAGTAGACAATGATGGCTCTCTGGGCACTTCAGATTTTTCAATGGCAGTACTCACTACCTGAGGAGAGGTTTCCTCACCATGCCAAGGTTTAAGGAGGTTAACATGATATATTTGCTCCTCCCTTCTCCTACCTAACTGGCGGACTTTGTAATTGACAGGACTGATAGCCTCTGGAACTTCATATGGCCCCTGCCAATGGGCGAAAAGTTTGCTTTCCTGGGTAGGAACCAGGACTAGGACTTTGTCCCCAGGCTTGAAAGATCGAACAACAGCACTTTTGTCATTACTTTTCTTCTGTCGTTCCTGAGCCTCTTTTACATGTTGCTGCACAATGGGCCCTATCTTTCGTAGCCTCTCATACATTTGGGACACAAATTGTACCAGATTTGGCTCCCTGGGACCTTGCTGCTCCCACCCTTCTTTTAACATATCCAAGATACCCCTGGGCTGTCTCTCAAACAGTAACTCAAAGGGCCTAAACCCTCTGGAAGCTTGAGGTACCTCACGGATGGCAAACATCAAATAGTGAATAAGAGTGTCCCAATCTTTTTTCTCTTGAGCCACTGCTTTCCTGAGCATGTGCTTTAATGTGCGGTTAAATTGTTCCACCAAGCCATCTGTTTGTGGATGGTACACGGAGGTATGAAGCGCCGTAACCCCTAGCAACTGGCACATGTCCTTCATTAGTTTAGACATAAATGGAGTACCCTGATCTGTGAGAATTTCTTTGGGTATTCCCAAGCGTGTAAACATTGGGAATACAAGTTCTCTAGCTATGGTGCTGGACTTTATGTTTCGTAGGGGAATTGCCTCTGAATACCTGGTTGCATAGTCAAGCACCACTAGTATATATTGGCGCACACGTGCAGATTTTTCCAGTGGCCCCACAAGGTCCGTGGCTATCTGTTCAAAAGGAACTTGTACTATTGGTATTGGAATGAGAGAAGCCCTGTACATGGGTTTGGGACAGGCTCTCTGACGAATGGGACAGGACCGGCAATACTTTTTCACTGCCATGTGTACCCCGGGCCAGTAAAGCCTAAGCAGAACTCGTTCCCGTGTTTTATCCTCCCCTAGGTGTCCCCCACAGACATGTGTGTGCGCTGATTTTAACAATAGGGGTACATGGACCTGAGGAACCATTAATTGTTCTACTTTTCCCCCCTGTACAATAGCAATTCTATACAGGAAATTATTTTTAACAATAAAATATGATATACCTTCTGCAGGCTGG